>NC_091476.1:46645137-46994167 GCF_036971445.1 Narcine bancroftii | reverse complement strand
CAACATAATTTTGCTGTTGTGAGCTTCGTTCAGGATAATGACAGGATAACTCTTTCCTCAGACGATTATATGCCCATTATTTAGGTTCAGGGCCCTCTCTGAAAGCTCACTGCATCACCTTCCATCTTAATGACCATTCCACCCCCAGAGACTTCACAGGATTGCTACTTCATCCTTTCTCATTATCCAATATCCAGCCTAGAGGGTGTTCACTCTCCAATTAGTTCCTCATTAAAAATGTTCCAGAAAGCCACCCTGTCCACACTCCAGACCTTGTTACTAATTTCACCAGCCAAATCTATATGTAGGTTAAAGTTACCCTTTTATCCATACCTTCAGTTTTCTAATTAATATAATTTCAACACCACCTCTATTTGTAGACTCTGAACTACATCCAGTAGTATTTTCTGCCCCTTAGTATTTCTTCATTGTATCTGTAGAGATTCATTCACATCCAACATCTTTCCTCTTGCACCAATATCTTCTTTAGCCAGCAATGCCAAGGCACCTCCTATTTCTTTCTGCCCTACACCTCAGTTTACCTATCTCGGCTGCACCATTTCATCGGATGCAAAGATCGACAACGAGATAGACAACAGACTCGCCAAGGCAAATAGCGCCTTTGGAAGACTACACAAAAGAGTCTGGAAAAACAACCAACTGAAAAACCTCACAAAGATTAGCGTATACATACCCACACTCGTTGTCATACCCACACTCCTGTTCGGCTCCGAATCATATACCGGCATCACCTACGGCTCCTAGAACGCTTCCACCAGCGTTGTCTCTGCACCATCCTCAACATTCATTGGAGTGACTTCATCACCAACATCGAAGTACTCGAGCTGGCAGAGTCCGCAAGCATCGAATCCACGTTGCTGAAGATCCAACTGTGCTGGGTAGGTCATGTCTCCAGAATGGAGAACCATCGCCTTCCCAAGATCGTGTTATATGGCGAGCTCTCCACTGGCCACCGTGACAGAGGTGCACCAAAGAAGAGCTACAAGGACTGCCTAAAGAAATCTCTTGGTGCCTGCCACATTGACCACCGCCAGTGGGCTGATATCGCCTCAAACCGTGCTTCTTGGCACCTCACAGTTCGGCAGGCAGCAACCTCCTTTGAAGAAGACCGCAGAGCCCACCTCACTGACAAAAGACAAAGGAGGAAAAACCTAACACCCAACGCCAACCAACCAATTTTCCCTTGCAACCGCTGCAACCGTGTCTGCCTGTCCCGCATCGGACTTGTCAGCCACAAACGAGCCTGCAGCTGACGTGGACATTACCCCTCCATAAATCTTTGTCCGCGAAGCCAAACCAAAGAGAGACTCCTCAGTTCCCATCTATGGTCCCATTGGGACCATAACCACCTGATCCCAATTAGATCATAGGCATTTTTAATGCCTATACTTTCTTCCACTTTCTTGTGTGTTGTTTTGGTTTATAATGTCAGAGTACAGTGGGAAATTAAAGTGATGGTCCATTTGAGGCGCACTCATTCTTGTTGATGGAATGGAATGGCTAGGTAAGCAGTTAAAAATCCTATGCTTCCTTTCTCAGTTGTAGATATCTTGGAACCCACAAAGGTGAACAAATCCCAGTTGTAATGGGATCTCACCCAGATCTGATTGATTCTGGGGAAACAAGGGAGGAGATTTCTGGGGCCCCAACAGAGATTTTATTTTAGTTAGCCACAGGCTGGAGGAGTGCAAATGTGGTTTCTTTATTTCAGAAAGGAAGCAGGAATAAGCCAGGTAACTACTGATTGCTAAACCTTACTTCAGCAGCAGAAGTATTCAAGAAAGTCTTAAGTTGCAAGATTTAGACTCATTTGAAAAGACAGATCACCGCTTCATGAAAGGGAAATCCTGTTTCACTAATTTAATACATTTTTTTGAGGAGGTAACTCAGAAAATCGATGAAGGTATGATACTTTGGGCTTTTGACAGGTTCCAACATGGACAAGGTGCAAGAGATCCAAAACATGCTGGCAAATTGAATCCAAGGTTATCTTGGTGATTGGAGGCAGGAGATGCAGTGACTGGAAGACTGTAACAAATGGTCCATGGTCCATGTGCTCAGACCTTGGTTGATTTCAATGTCTGTTAATGTCTTGGATCAAAATGTCAAAAGTATGATTAATACATTTATGGATGACATGAAAATCAGTGGTGGTTTGGATATCAAGGAAGGTTACATATAGATCAGATGGAATAGTAGAAGATGGAATTTAAGCCCTACAGGTGCACTTTGATGTATTTTTGGATGTCACATAGAGATAGGACATTTAGAGAAACTGGTACTAAGGAAGGTTAATAAACAGAGATCTAGGACTCGTGACTATATTTTCCTGAAAGTGGCAACACAGATAGACTGGGTGCTGAAGAAGGCCTATGGCCATTGTGCCTTCAAAGAATGTAAGCGTTGGGACATCATGTGGCAACAGAACACAGGGTCGGAGCATTGTATGCAGCTTGGGACACCACATCATAGGAAGGATGTGATTGCACTGGAGGGGTTGCAGAGGAGAATCATCAGAACATTGTCTGGATTAGAGGATGCTAGTTAAGGGGAAGGGATTGGTGAGGCTGGGTTTGTTTCTTATGGGTCAAAGGAGGCTGAAGGATGACCTGAATGAAGATTGTAAGATTGGGAGATGCATAGATCAGGGAGAATGTCAAGTTGTTTTCCCCATAGGTAGAAGTAGCAAAACAACAAGGCATAGGTTTTACGTGAGAGATTTAAAGGGAATCTAAGGAGTGCATCTTCACAGAGAGTGGTTGATATCTGGAAGGTGCCGTGGGATCAGATAAAATAAATACAATCAGGAGGTGTTTAGACAAATAGGCATAGGGTGATATGGTCCTAATGCAGGAAAATGGTATGGTGAGCCAAAGTGACCACGTTATCATAAACTACAGTAAATCCCTGCTTCACCTAGATGAAATGTTTCGGTCTCTGCATAGAGGAAAGAAAGAGATAAAAGGACATGTGTTACATCTCAGCTGCAAATTTTACATCTTACTCCCATTCTGGCAGAGTTAACAAGTTAATGGCCCAATGTGAATGTGACAGTAGATTTAATATGTTGGGTAATTATGTGTCTAAAGAAAAGTCTAACTACCTCTCCTTCAAATTAAATAGCATTATTTTCTCCAAGTCACTCATGTCCAATCTCCTTATGCATTGTCTATAAACTAGACTGTGGCTCCAGAAGAAATACAAGAAGCTCAGTGCCTGCAAATCATCTTCTCAACCCTCCAACGTCATTTCACCATCCTCAGGTTAGGGATTTGATCTCTGCTGGTTTCACTTCGTGCAGCTCCAACAACACTTAAGATACTTGACAGTATCCAGAACAAAGCAGCTTGCTTGATTAGCACCTGAGACCCTTTTCACAACCCCAAGCATTTATTGCCTCCATCACCAGTGTGCTGCGTTCCATTTATAAAACTCACTCTAGTTGCTGACTGAGGCAATCCCACAGGCCCTCTTGAACTTCTGTGCTAAAGAGAGCAAATCCATCAGGCTCGTGGAATATCACCACCTGCTGGTTCCTTCAAAGTCACACACTCCTTTGAAATATATTGTCACCATCAAGGGATTCCCAAGCTTACACCACTTGGAAGTACCCTCTCAAAATATCTGTGGTGGTTCAGGAAGTTGGCTCATCTCAAGAACAACTGGGGAAGAGCAATAAATATCAGCCTCCCCAGTGGTGCCTAAATCCCCTAAATTAATTAAATTGATCAGAGGTCTGAAGTATATCAGTAGCACTGATATCATTCAATATAGGTCAAAACAATAAGTTACAATAAAACCTAAATGGAAATTTTTCAAATAAATTAATTTAAAACTTAACATGAATACTTTGAATATATTTTTTAAATTATTTTTAAATGTAAATTCACATAAAAGGATTTTTAAAAAAGATTAAAATTTTGAATTCTCATGTGGCACACATATGTATCAATTCAACGCATTCAGTGCAATCAAGAAGTAATTTAGGCTGATTTCAGTGCACATTCTCACTGGGAATATTAGTACGGGAGGTCTGTGTGATGATTGATTCATTGAAGACAAATTTTAATACTACAGACCAGGTCGCCAAATTTGATGATGCAATTTTGCTACCAAGTCTTAATTATGCATTGGTCACCGTTAGAAAACAAACTTTTCAATAAAGTTTACAAAAATGCTATTTCACTATACAGAGTGTTATATTAATATGCTATTGTTAACGGTTATTATCAATTCTTCCAGTTTAAGCAACTTTGCTTTGGATCTTCCTGTTACTTACATCAGGGGCGGCCAAACCTTTTTGGTTGTGGGCCACATACAGAAAAGTATAACGAGTCACAGGCCAAACAATATTAAGCTCAGCAGTTTTCAACCAGTTACACTGCAAGAAAAATTGTGTTTTTAGACAAGCAAACTCCTGTGGCATCAAAAATTTATTTTCTATCAAATAACTCTACAACATTCCTGAATGGTTTAACTGTTGACATTACAATAGTTTATTGATGTGCTCACATATTACAGAAGACATTTCTGTATCTGCTGCTCTTAAATTTAATTTAAATTAAGACAATAAACTTCTTTAAAACTCTCATTCAAAAAGCAGTGCAAAGTAAAAAGTTGGGTGCATAATAAGAACAGGAGAAAAAGATCAAGAAAGGGACAAGGCCGTCTCCAACATTCCTCCACAACTCTCAGTGAATACCATTTGTGGCCCAATTGTCCACCTTAATGATCATGATGCAATGTGTAAATCTGTAGTCAGGGTTTTAAAGTTGAGCTATTAACTTTAACAGATTCCTTGCAAAATCAAACAATCACACTTCCCCTTGTCTTCTAGGAAAAAGTATTTATTTTCCCACCGTGTCTGAAATTTTCGGCAGTCTCTTGCTTTTTTCCTTCTTTTTGGTTCCGCCATGTTTATTAACTGAGATAAATGTTTTTATTGATTGTTCCACATTGCAACAGTTGGACTAGTAGTTGTTCAAAATGGCAGCGACATCTAGTGTTGAAACTAAGAAGTACAATGTACACACAGTGAGATTTATTGTTAGAGACTGTTCTAATGGACCATATTCCATCTTATTTTTAAAATTCACACTGGTCTACTTAAAAATGGACAATGGGCTTTAATTTGGAGCCATAGTTTGGCCACCCTGCTTTACATAAACTTTTCTGCTAAGACATAAATAAGAAGAATTGCTACCTTCTTGTTAATGTACCTGGAACTCTCTGCAAACAAGAGTTTGTCTACAAAAAAAAATAGTTAAGGAGGATGGCACACGACAATTAATTAACTTTTCCTGCATATCCTCAAAACATATGCACTGAAATAATGCATCTTTTCTAATCAAACAAGGATGTATATCTTAAATACATAGATGCAAGTAGTTGTAATATGTAAAAATGGAATTAGTGGAAATGAGTCAGAATGAATATGGTGGGCCAAATAGTCTGTTTCTGTAATGTACAACTCTATCACTCTATGACAATTCCAAACCAGTAACTAATCTATTATCCTGTTTGAAAGGAGGCAAAATTTAAGATTCTTGGGACATTAGAGCCAGTTCTGGAGCCCTGGTCCTCAACACTGCACCGCAACATTCTTGACGGGCAAGTGTGTTGGGAGAAGCCTGGGGATGCAGACATGAAGCAAGGAGAGATCTGAAAATGGGCAGCAGGAAATTAGGGAGAGAGTACAGGAGACTGGAAAAACAAAGGCTAAAAGCAGACAGAATTAGTGAATCAGAATCAGAATTTATTGTCATGAACAAGCCAGGGGAATATGACTCAGTCTTCATCGAGGGTGCAGTAGTGGAGAAGGGTCAAGAACTTCAAATTTCTGGGTGTCAAAAGGCTCGCCAGCAGCTATACTTTGTGAGGTACCTGAGGAGATTCATAATGTCACAAAAAACACTTGAAACATTTACAAGTGGAGAGCATTCCAGCTGGTTGCATCACAGCCTAGTATAGAGGCACCAACTCTCAAGTCAAGTGCAAACTCTGGAAGGTTGTTATCTCGGCCTGCAACATCACAGGCACCAAACGTCATTCCATCGAGGACATCTACATGAGGCAGTGACTTAAAAAAGCAGCCTCTATCCTCAAAGACCCCCACCACCCAGGCCATGCCCTCTTCACTCTGCTACCATTGGGAAAAAGGTACAGGAGCCTAAAGACGTGCACTCAGCAGCACAAGGACAACTTCTTCCCCGCCGCCATCAGATTCCTGAATGATCAATGAACTAAAGACTGCCTTACTTTTCATTCCCTACTATTTTTATTTTTTTATTTTATTACAATGTCATAAGATGTTTATTATATGAATGTTTGCATTATGATACTGCCACAAAACACTGAATTTTATGACTTATTCATGACAATAAATTCTGATTCTAATACCAAGAACTTAACATTGCATAAAATCTTGAAGAATATGGATTGTTTATGGCATGTTAAAGATGTCCTTATGACACAGAAGAAGGCTATTTGGCCCACTTAGCTCAGGGGCAATTCCATTTCCCTTTATCTTCCAGGATCCTATTAGTTATCCACTTCCACCAAGTTTCTCCTGATTTTCCCAGCTCCTATCGCAAACAGAGACATTATCTGTGGCTTCACAAACTACATTCCCCATCATTGTTTGCTCTAAGCTGTTTGCGTGTGCACACGCACACACTTTTTGCAACCAGCACATAAAAGAAATGAATGTGCGCACAAAAGGTTAGTTCCCTAAAATAATATTGTAATTAATAATTATACTTATTGAAAATAATCTCTTAGCGAACTGAACCAAGTAGTTCAAAGTATAGAAGAAAATCTTAACTAAATATATTACTTGATAGAAGGCAACCATACTTGTATTCTATTAAAACATTTCAAGTTTACATTTGCACAAGCATTCAGTGTGCACATACTTTTGTCACAGGAAAAATATTTGCACAAAGCGCACTGACGACTAAAAATTAGAGGGAACGTCATTCCCTTTGTCTGCAGAGGTGAAATTAAAAGAGGAATGAGGAGAGCAAAGACAGGGTAAGAAGAAATACTGGGAGATAAAATAAAAGGAAACACTGAAGTATTTCATGTACATTGGAACCAAGGCGATAAATAAGGAAAAGGAAGGGGCCTTATTGTTTGCTGTGTGGAAATGGAGGATGTGGGGAGTGAACACTTTGTTGCTTTTTATTAAAGAGAGTGATGATGCTGATGTTATGGATAAAATGGAAATGTGAACTATTGGGAAGGATAAATATAGTGAAAAAAGAAATACTAAATTCAGTAGATTTGAAGTGGATAAGTCACCAAGCCCAAATGAAATATGTACCAGGTCATTAAAAGCAAAGAAAGAAACTGTAGTGTCTCTGATGAACATTTTTCAAACATTTTGGCCTGCAGGAATGGTGTTAAGGACTCTGGGGTTGATCATTTTTAATTTAATGTAATTTTATTTTAAAATTTAGAGATACAGTATGGTAACAGGCCATGAGCTCATGTGGCCCAAATACACCCATGCAACCAATTAACCTGCTAGCCCTTATATGTCTTCAGAATGTGGGACATTAGACAGGGGGTAAATGTACAAACTCCTTAGAGACAGCGCCAGATTCGAACCCTGATCGCTGATGCTGTATTAGTACTGTGCTAATCTCTATGCTAATCATGTTGCCCACACCTATTCCAGCAAATGTTTTGACAATTTTATTCATCTCTACGAGGAAAAATATTGCTCCTAACAGCACTTTTTATTTTGATTCATTGCCATGGGAGGCAGAAGTTGAATTTCAAGTTTATTATCCTCTGACTTTACATATTTTCTTTGGCTTGGCTTCGCGGACGAAGATTTATGGAGGGGCTAAAAGTCCACGTCAGCTGCAGGCTCGTTTGTGGCTGACAAGTCCGATGCGGGACAGGCAGACACGGTTGCAGCGACTGCAGGGGAAAATTGGTTGGTTGGGGTTGGGTGTTGGGTTTTTCCTCCTTTGCCTTTTGTCAGTGAGGTGGGCTCTGCAGTCTTCTTCAAAGGAGGTTGCTGCCCGCCAAACTGTGAGGCGCCAAGATGCACGGTTTGAGGCGATATCAGCCCACTGGCGGTGGTCAATGTGGCAGGCACCAAGAGATTTCTTTAGGCAGTCCTTGTACCTCTTCTTTGGTGCACCTCTGTCACGGTGGCCAGTGGAGAGCTCGCCATATAACACGATCTTGGGAAGGCGATGGTCCTCCATTCTGGAGACGTGACCCACCCAGCGCAGCTGGATCTTCAGCAGCGTGGACTCGATGCTGTCGACCTCTGCCATCTCGAGTACTTCGACGTTAGGGATGAAAGCGCTCCAATGGATGTTGAGGATGGAGCGGAGACAACGCTGGTGGAAGCGTTCTAGGAGCCGTAGGTGATGCCGGTAGAGGACCCATGATTCGGAGCCGAAGAGGAGTTTGGGTATGACAACGGCTCTGTATACGCTTATCTTTGTGAGGTTTTTCAGTTGGTTGTTTTTCCAGACTCTTTTGTGTAGTCTTCCAAAGGCGCTATTTGCCTTGGCGAGTCTGTTGTCTATCTCATTGTCGATCCTTGCATCTGATGAAATGGTGCAGGTGAGATAGGTAAACTGGTTGACCGTTTTGAGTTTTGTGTGCCCGATGGAGATGTGGGGGGGCTGGTAGTCATGGTGGGGAGCTGGCTGATGGAGGACCTCAGTTTTCTTCAGGCTGACTTCCAGGCCAAACATTTTGGCAGTTTCCGCAAAGCAGGACGTCAAGCGCTGAAGAGCTGGCTCTGAATGGGCAACTAAAGCGGCATCGTCTGCAAAGAGTAGTTCACGGACAAGTTTCTCTTGTGTCTTGGTGTGAGCGTGCAGGCGCCTCAGATTGAAGAGACTGCCATCCGTGCGGTACCGGATGTAAACAGCGTCTTCATTGTTGGGGTCTTTCATGGCTTGGTTCAGCATCATGCTGAAGAAGATTGAAAAGAGGGTTGGTGCGAGAACACAGCCTTGCTTCACGCCATTGTTAATGGAGAAGGGTTCAGAGAGCTCATTGCTGTATCTGACCCGACCTTGTTGGTTTTCGGGCAGTTGGATAATCATGTTGAGGAACTTTGGGGGACATCCGATGCGCTCTAGTATTTGCCAAAGCCCTTTCCTGCTCACGGTGTCGAAGGCTTTGGTGAGGTCAACAAAGGTGATGTAGAGTCCTTTGTTTTGTTCTCTGCACTTTTCTTGGAGCTGTCTGAGGGCAAAGACCATGTCAGTGGTTCCTCTGTTTGCGCGAAAGCCGCACTGTGATTCTGGGAGAATATTCTCGGCGACACTAGGTATTATTCTATTTAGGAGAATCCTAGCAAAGCCACATGGAGGGGTAGCCATAGGGAAATGGCATCGTCAGAGGTTTCTCTCTGACTTCAGCATCCCTTCCAGTGCCCACCCTGGGCAGCAATTATG
The DNA here is from genome assembly GCF_036971445.1 of Narcine bancroftii. Taxonomy (NCBI): domain Eukaryota; kingdom Metazoa; phylum Chordata; class Chondrichthyes; order Torpediniformes; family Narcinidae; genus Narcine; species Narcine bancroftii. The sequence goes on along the minus strand of NC_091476.1, from coordinate 46,984,712 downwards.
ACGTCACAATGCACCAGATGACTAAGCTCATGCTGCCCTTAAAGGGTCGTGCTGAATTTGAATAAAAATAGTCATTAACGACCCTCAATGTGGTGGCTGTGTTTCTTCCACTGCTCACACCACCACACCTTAATAATTTTTTGAGCCCTATTTAAGCAAGATTCCCGGTAAATGTTATCAATAGAGGAAAGGAAGACCTTGAAGATCTTCTTGGCTGTATTGATATCCTCTGCATTAACGTCTGGTCTGATGCTTTGCAGCTATGATACTACACAATGACTCTGTACACGCTAATTTTTGTGTGTTTCTTCAGGTGGTTGTTTTTCCAGACTCTTTTGTGTAGTCTTCCAAAGGTGCTATTTGCCTTGGCGAGTCTGTTGTCTATCTCATTGTCGATCCTTGCATCAGATGAAATGGTGCAGCCGAGGTAGGTAAACTGGTTGACCATTTTGAGTTCTGTGTGCCCGATGGAGATGTGGGGGGGCTGGTAGTCATGGTGGGGAGCTGATTGATGGAGGAGTACAGAGCTGTTGTCATACCCACGCTCCTGTTCGGCTCCGAATCATGGGTCCTCTACCGGCATCACCTACGGCATCTAGAACGCTCCCATCAGCGCTGTCTCCACTCCATCCTCAGTATTCATTGGAGTGACTTCATCACCAACATCAAAGTACTCAAGCTGGCAGAGTCCGCAAGCATCCAATCCATGCTGCTGAAGATCCAACTGCGCTGGGTGGGTCACGTCTCCAGAATGGAGGACCATCGCCTTCCCAAGATCGTGTTATATGGCGAGCTCTCCACTGGCCACCGGGACAGAGGTGCACCAAAGAAGAGCTACAAGGACTGCCTAAAGAAATCTTTTGGTGCCTGCCACATTGACCACCGCCAGTGGGCTGATATCGCCTCAAACCGTGCTTCTTGGCACCTCACAGTTCGGCGGGCAGCAACCTCCTTTGAAGAAGACCGCAGAGCCCACCTCACTGACAAAAGGCAAAGGAGGAAAAACCCAACACCCAACCCCAACCAACCAATTTTCCCTTGCAACCGCTGCAACCGTGCCTGCCTGTCCCGCATCGGACTTGTCAGTCACCAACGAGCCTGCAGCAGACATGGACATACCCCTCCATAAATCTTCATCCGCGAAGCCAAGCCAAAGACACAATGATGTAGCCAGACAGGACCTCTCCACTGTGCTCCTGTAAAATATTGTTAATAGTTTTTGAATACTCCAAATTGAGGGGAAAGGGACAATATTGTTCAATATGTTATAATGTTACACGTTGTAATATGTATTGCAATATATTGCAAGGACTTCCACATGACCAGCTATCTTAATTCCACACACCAATACCATATGTCTGTCCATGGTCTCAAGTACTGCCAAATCGATGCCACCCACGAATTGGAGGAAATATACCTTATATTCCGTCTTGGCAGTCTCCAACCAGATAGCAATAACATCAACATCCAGTTTTCATTAACCCCTCCCTCAATCTCTCTTTACCGACCTGCACTGGTGCACTGTTAACCAGAATCAGACACACACAAGGTAAAGACTGTACAACGGGCTTTAATCCACAAAGACTTCCACAGAGCCAGGCTGGCTGTAGCTGCAGTAACTCTGAGTGAGACTTTGGGAGGCCGACGCAGGCTTATATCCCGGAGGGTGATTGACACCCGACCGGGTGGGGCTGGCTGATTGACAGCCAGCCAGGTGTTGTCCTGTCCCCTTACACTCCTGCAGGTACAGAGGTTGCCCCCTGCAGTAGGCCGGCAGTGTACCACCACACTACCCAAGAGATTTTTTTTCCCACTGAGGCAGTACATCAGTGTGGAAGAAGCTAACATATGTAAAAACAGTTTCAAACATCTCCTTTCCTCCAGCTTCCCACCCCCTTCCCTTCCTTCTGTCAGAGAACTACCCTTCTTAGTCCTCTGTCCTCTCCCCCATCTCAGTCCTTCTCAGCTTCTTTCTCTTCTACCCTCTCATGAATCCACCTATTACTTCACCTATCAACTTGGTTCCTCCCTCTTCCCCTTCACCCCAGTTTCCCCCCCCCCCCCCCCGGCCTCCCCCCCGCCCCCGGCCACTTTTTATTCAGGATTCGACCTGTTTATCCCTGAAAAAGGGCTTAGGCTCACCACATTGATTACCTTTTACTTTCTATGGATGCTGCATGACCTGTTGAGTTTCTCCAGCATATTTGTGTATTACAAAACATAACTCGGTAAGATACTCAGGGAAAGTGATGGGAGAGCCATTGCCATTGCCTTGCTCTTGTATAGAGCTGGCAGTCTGCATGGGCTGAATAACCCCTTCTTGTGCTGTCATCTTTCTATGCCAGGAGGTGCTAAAGTTGTGGCTCTATTTAAGAAGGGCTGTGGGACCAAATCAGGGAACTACAGGTGGTAAGCCTCACATCACGAGTTATTGGAAGGAAATCAGAACGACTGAATATATTTGCATTTGGAAAGGATTGATTAGAAATAGTCAACATGGCTTTGTGCATGGAATATCGTGTCCCATGAGTTTTTTTAAGAGGAGACCAAGAAGAGTTATGAAGGCAAGGTAGTAGATGTTGTCTTCATGGACTTTAGCAAGACCTTTGACAAAGCCCTATATTGTAGGCTAGTCCAGAAGGATAGAACATATGGGATCCAGGGTGAATTTGCAATCTGGATACAAAATTGGTTTGATGATGGTAGGCATAGTGGAAGGTTGCTTGTTTGAGTTGGCAGCAAAACCTCAATCCTTATGGCTGCAATGCTCAGCCTGCTTACTCATGACTGTACACCAACAGGATCATCAAGTTTGTGGATGACACAATGGAAGTTGACATCATCAGCAATAATGATGAATTTCCTTACAGAGAGGAGAGTGAAGGGTTTGTACAAGAGCAACAACCCGAATCTTAACATGGACAAGACCAGGGAGAAGATTGTGGACTTCAGAAGGACCACTCCCAGTACATATCCATAGCTCGGTTGTAGAGAGAGTGGGGAGCACAAAGTTCCTTCTTTCTTTTTCAATCTTTTTATTAATCATATTATAGATAAACAATACATGAGGAGAATAGGAGTACATAATCATAAAGGGGGGAAATATCACTATATGTCATCATATAGTGCATAACAGCACAATTAATAAATATGTTCTCATCTCCTCAAATTGAAATCTTCAAAAAAAAGAGAAATTTTATTATATAAAACCCCACCTAATCTAAGAAAAAAAAAGAAAAAGGCTGGGCAGCTTATCCTGAGAATTTATTAACTAAAATTAATCATCTGGTCTTCACCAACAAAGAGGAAAGAAGTTAATAATAGCCCGGAAGAGAAAATAATTATACTAAGTCATGTGGAAATAATTTATAAAAGGTCGCCAAGTCTCTTCAAATTTAACAGAAGTATCAAATGTACGACTCACTAACTTTCTATAAACTAACTTTAAACTTGGCATAATTTGAGAGAACGATTGAGTCCGATTAGAATCTTTCCATTTAAATAAATTAGGTCTTCTAGTCAACTATGTAGAGAAGGCTACAAACCGATGTGTGAAAGTGGGATCTCGTCCCACTTCTGGAAGCATATTCCAAAAATAGCAGTCAATGCATTAGGTTGAAAACTGATATCTAGTATAGCTGACATCTTAAAAATATCTATCCAATACCTCTCCAACATAGGGCATGACCAAAGCATACAAGTTAGAGAAGCCACTTCTGACTTACATCTATCACAAATAGGACTAACATTAAAATAAAATGCAAGCCAATTTCTCTTTCAACACGAGCCCGATGTACCACTTTAAACGGAATCAAAGAATGATGAGCACATATTGAAGAGGAATTAATCAAACCAAAAATCTCCCAAATCTCCTCTCGAAGATGTAACTGAAGTGCCTCTTCCCAGGCTCTTTTAATTTTGTCATTAGAATCTGATTGTGATCTTAATAACATTATAAATGTTACCTATTAAACCCTTATGAGAAGGGTTCAAATGAGAGAAAAAAAGCATCAACTAAATCCAATTGATACAATGTTGGAAAGTATTCAGAAAATGTCTAATTTGGAAGTATCTAAAAAATGTAACTTAGGTATATTATATTATATTAATTAGATAATTGTTCAAAAGACATTAAACAATGTCTAAAAACAAATCTGAAAAAGAAACTATTCCTTTAACTTATAAAAAAGAGAAGGCTTGATCAATTATAAATGGTTGAAAAAAAATTAAGAGAAATAGTGCTAGATAAAATAAAAAAATTTAAGTCAAAGAACTTCTGAAATTGAAACCAAATCCATAATGTATGTTTAGTATTGGGTTGAAGGTATGTCTACTAATCTTAGAAAGTGTAAAAGGAAGAGCTACTCCCAATAAAGAGGCAACTGATACCTCTGCACGGAATACAATTCCAAATCTACCCAATAAGGGCATTCAAATTTATCAGAATAGTAGATCCAGAAAATAATATAATGAATGTTAACTCCTAGTAATAGAATCTAAGATTAGGTAAAGCCAGATCACCATCTTTCTTTAATTTCTGCAGATGGAACTTACTCAATTGGGGATCCTTTTTATTCTAAATATAAGAAGATATTTCAGAGTCAATATTATCAAAAAATGATTTTGGAATAAAAACTGGGACTGCTTTCAATAAATACAAAAATTTAGGTAAGATTATCATCTTAATAGCATTAATACAATCAATTCAAGATAAAGTGAATGGAGACCATTTAGAAAGAGATTGTTTCACATAATCTATCAAAGGAAGAAAGTTAAATTTATATAGATTTTTTAATGTTTTGGTAATTTTAACCCCAAGATAGATAAAATGGTTTTTAACCAATCTAAAAGGTGTGTGATTATAAACAAGTGCATGCATGTTTATTGGGAATAATTTGATCTTATGGGGATTCAATTTAGATCCAGAGAAACTACCAAATTTGGAATGCAAAGACAACTTTGGAGGAATATATTTCTCAGGATCTGAAATATGTACTAAAAGATCATCTGCATATAAAGATACTTTGTTAATTCCATCTCGTCCATTAATTCCCTGAATGTCCTTGGAATCCTGAAGTGCTATTGCTAGGAATTTCAGAACAAAATTAAATAATAAAGGATTAAGAGGACAAGCCAGTCTAGTCCCTCGAAGTAACCTAAAGAGTGAAGATGTTTGATTATTCATAACTACAGCAGCAGCTGGAGCTCGATAAATGAAATTAATCCAAGAGAAAAAATCTAAGGCCGAAATTAAATATTTTCAAAACTTCGAACAGATCTTCCCATTCGACTCTATCAAAGCCTTTTCTGCATCTAACAACACTACACATTCTGGAGTTTTAAGCAATGAGGAATAAATTATATTCATACAGATATTAAAGTATGAATATTGATTCTGTTTGTTCTATAGAGATAATCTGAGGAAGAATATTTTCCAATCTATTAGCTAAAATCTTGGAAAGAATTTAGAATCAATATTCAGTAATGATATTATCTATAGGAAACACAATTAGAAAGGTAAGCATAAAGTCCTTGTTGTCTATTTAAAGGTCAGCCTATCCTGGACCTACAACCCCTCCTCATTAGTCAAGAGGGTAGAGCAGTGCCTACATTTCCTAAGGTGTTGAGGAGTGCAAGGCTACCGGTCACCAACCTAACAACGTTTTACAGGAATTCAATAAAGAGATCTGGCTGGCTGCATTATAGTGTTGTATGGTTGCTGCAAAGCATCAGTTTGGAGGTCAATACAGAAGATTATTAAAACAGCTGAGAAGATTGTTGGGGGTTTCCTTTCCCTCTATTGATGATATCTACAGGGAGCAGTGCTTAAAGAGGCCTCAGAGAATCATTGAGGATCCTTACTATCCAGCCCACAGCACCTTTGAGATACAGGAGCTTAAAAACCAGAACTGGTAGCTTGTGAAACAGGCAGTGAGACTGTTGAACAATCCTTGACACCCATAAATTATTTTTATACCACCGGTATTTATTTTGGGTCACTATGTAATGCTGGAGGTATGTGTAAGGGAACATTTGGGGTCCAGTGATCATCATGTCATTTGTTTCAAGTTAATTATGAGAAGGATAAGTTTGAGCCTCGGGTTGAGATTCTAAATGGGAGAAAGGCCAACTTTGAGGATATGAGATAGGATCTAGAAAGTGTAGACTGGGATAAGTTGTCTTCAGGCAAGAATGTAGGTGGTAAGTGGAGGACCTTCAATGGCAAAATTTTGAGAGCACAGAGTTTCTATGTTCCTGTCAGGATTAAAGGCAAAGTTAGCAAGCATAGCGAACCTTGGTTTTCAAGGAATATTGGGGATCAGTTCAGAAGAAGAAACAAGTGAGGTATTTGTGGAGTATAAAAAATAGAAGAAAAACTCAAGAAATAAATCAGGAAAGCTAAAAAAAAAAGACACGAGGTTTATTTGGCTGATATTTTGAAGGAAAATCCTAAGGCTTTCAACAGGTATATTAAGAGCAAAATATAATAAAGAACAAAATTGGTCCCCTTGAAGATCAGAGTGGTTGCCTATGTATGGAGACAGAAGATTTGGGGGAGATCTTAATTTTTTTTAATCAGAGTTGAGGGAAATAAGTAAGTAAGTGAGGTCATGGAACCTGTACAGATTAAAGAGGAGGAGGTGCTTGTTGTCTTAAAGCATATAAGGGTGGATAAATCCCCAGGGCCTGACAAGATATTCCCTCGGACCTTGAGGGAGGCTAGTGTAGAAATTGCAGGGGCTCTGGCGGAAATATTTAAAATGTCCTTAGCAACATGTGTCGTTTCAGAGGATTGGAGAGTATCTCACATTGTTCCATTGTTCAAAAAAGGCTCAAAAAATTACCCTGGAAATGATAGATCAGTGAGTCTGACATCAGTAGTAGGTAAATTATTGGAAGGTGTTCAAGCGATCCGATATACAAGTATTTGGATAGCCAGGGATTGATTAGGAATAGCCAACATGGCCTTGTGCATTGTAGGTCATGTTTAACCAATCTTAAAGAGTTTTTTGAGGTGGTTTCCAGGAAAGTTGATGAAGGCTGTGGATGTTGTCTACATGGACTTAAGTAAGGCCTTTGACATGGTCCCACATGGGAGGTTAGTCAGGAAGGTTCAGCCACTTGGTAGTCATGGTGAAGATCTAGACCAGCTGGAAAAATGAACTGAAAAATGACAGATAGAGTTTAATGCACACAAGTGTGAGACAAGGTATTTTGGAGGGACAAACCAAGGTACAACATACATGGTATGTGGTAGGGCAGTAGAACAGAGGGATCTGGGAATACAGATACATAATTCCCTGTAAGTGGCGGCACAAGTAAATAGACTAGTAAAGAGTACTTTTGGAATATAGGCCTTCATAAATCAAAGTATTGAGTACAAGAGTTGGGATGTTATGATAAATTTGTAGTACAGTGTGCAGTTTTGGTCTCCTAACTACAAGAAAGATATCAATAAGATAGAAAGAATGCAGAGAAGATTTACTAGGATGTGGCAGAGACTTCAAGAACTGAGTTGCAGGAAAAGGTTAAACAGGCTAGGACTTTATTCCCTGGAGCATAGAAGAATAAGGGGAGATTTAATAGAGGTATTTAAAATTATGAGTGGGGTAGACAGAGTAAATATAGATAGGCTTTTTCCAATGAGGGTAGGTAAGATACAAACCAGAGGGCATGGGTTAAGGGAGAAAGGGGAAAGGTTTAGGGGGAACATACAGTAAGGGGCAACTCCTTCACATAGTGAATGGTGGGAGTGTGGAATGAGCTGGCAGCTGAAGTGGTGAATGTGGCTCAATTTCAACATTTTAGAAGAAGTTGGACAGGTAAGTAGATGGGCGAGGTATGGAGGGCTATGGAATGGGTGCAGGTCAGTGGGACTCGGCATAAAAATGATTCAGCACAGACTAGGAGCGCTGAAGGGGGTCTGTTTCTGTATTATAATGTTCTATAGTTCAATTATATATATGTTATTTGCATGTTGGGTGTACTGTGTGTATGTGTGCGTGCATTAAGGTCCAGAGATACGCTGTTTCATCGGGTTGTATATGTATATCTATAATCAAATAAGAATCAACTTAAACTTGAACTCAAACATTGGGTTGACTGCTCTTGGAAGATTGTGTGTAAATCTGGTGAAAGGACTGATGTGATTATGATGGGAGGGTGCAGAACAGATGCAGTTGGATGTTGCCTGGACTGGAGAATAATTATAGGGAGAGATTGAATAAGCTGGGTCTGTTTACCCCAGAGCAAAAAGGGTTTGAGGGGTGACATGATAGGAATATATGAAATTATGAAAGGCACTGATGGGGTAGATAGCCAGTCAGTTTCCCAAGGGAGGTTAGTCTAAAACTAGAGGGCACAGGTTTAATGAGAGAGGGAGGAGGTTTAAAGGGGATCTGAGGGGTAGATTTTCCACACACAGTGCAAATGGTATCTGGAATAAGATGCCAAAGGAGATGGTGGAGGTAGCAACAAAAACAATATTTAAGAGGCACCTGGACAGGTATGTGAATGAGTAGGGAACATATGGACATGGAATGAATGTTGACAAGTATGGAAGCCGACATATGTGGAGTCATTGGCAAACTTGTAGCTAGCATTGGAATTGTGCCTCGCCACACAGTCATGGTGTATAATGAGTAGAGCAGTGGGATAACCACATATCCTTGGGGTGTGCCTATGTTGATAAGCTGTGTGGAGGAGACATTGCTTCCAATTCATATTGACTGTGGTCTTCCAATGAGAAAGTCAAGGCTCCAGTTGCAGAGTGGGGGTACAGAGGCCTAGAGTTTGTAGCTCCATGACCAGCACTGAGGGAATAATGGTATTGAAGGCCGAGCTGCAGTCGATGAAGAGCAGCAGTATGTATGAATTTCTGTTTTCAAGGTGATCCAGAGCTGAGTGGAGAGCCAGTGATATTGCATCTGCTGTGGAACGATTGTGACGATAGGCGAATTGCAGTGGATCCAAATCTTTGCTTCAGTACATGTTAATTCTGGCCATGACCAGCCTCTCAAAGCATTTCATCACAATAGAAGTTAGTGCTACTGGACAGTAGTCATTGAGGCAGCTCACACTACTCTTCTTGGGTACCAGAATGATTGATACCCTTTTGAAGCAGGTGGGGTTGAAAATGTCCATGAACATTGGCTAGTTGGTTAGTGTAGATTTTCAGTACCCTGCCAAGTATGCCTTGTGAGGGTTCACCATCTTTAATGATGTTCTGACTTCACCCATAGAGACAGATATCATGTCGATGGGAACGAGGGAGACTGCAGTGAGATCTCCGATCCAATGCGCTACAGCATCCACACCACATTGTAATACAGATGGCCAGAATGCTCTCGATAGAGTTCCTGCAGAAAACTGACAGGATAGAGGTCAGTAGCCTTGCCCACCTCAGTCTTTTCAGGAAGTGCAGTCACTGTCGCACCTTCAATTTAACAAGGAGAAAGTAATGACAGATGTGTCCGTATTTCAGTGGAGTAAAGTGAATTACAGTGGCTTGAGAGGGGAACTGTCCATAGTAGATTGGAAGGGGGTACTAGTAGGGAACAAGGCAGAGCAGCAATGGATGTTTTTGCAAAATAATGAGGAGGATGCAAGATAAATAAGTACCAAAAAAGAAGAAATATTTGAATGTCAAAATGTCACATATGTGGCTGACTAGGGAAGTCAAAGCTAATGTGAAAGCAAAAGAGAGAGTCTACACAGATTAGTGGGAAGATAGATGATTGGTAAGTTTTTAAAAGTTACAGAAACTAAAAAACACATAAGGAAAAGATGAAGTATGAAAGTAGGCTAGTAAATAATATCAAAGAGGACACAAAAAACTTCTTCAAAGGGTGTCAGGGAAGGGAAGTGAGTGCTGCTACTCTTTCAAGGGAGAAGTTGCTCAGAAAGCTGAATGGTCTTAGTCTCCCGAACCAGATGGATTGTACCTTTGGACTTGAAAGAGGTGGCAATAGAGACTGTAGAGGCATTGGTAATGATTTTCAGTCTCAGAGGACTGGAAAGTCGCAAATGTCACCCCACTGTTCAAGAAGGGAGGGAGGCAGCAGTAAGGAAATTGTAGGCCACTTAGACTGAATTCAGTGATTGGGAAGATGTTGGACTTGATTATAAAGGATGAGATTACTTGGAGGAAGGGAAAATCTTGATTGACAAATCTATTGGAATTCTTTAAGGAAATGACAAGCAGGCTAGATAAAGGGGAGATGCAGTGGATGTTGTTTTCTGAAAGTGAGGCCAATGGTAGCCTTGTACACAACAGGGTCCTTGACGTACACCTGATCCAGGGTGTTCTCTCCTCTGGTGGCGAAGTCGACGTGCTGCTGAAACTGTGATAAGACTGCTGAAGCCGCCAGCTACAATCATAGCACCATCAGGGTGGGAATTCTGGGCTTCGCAGGTGATACTGTAAAGCTCCTTCAAGGCTTCACCCTCATTACCGGAAGGCAGAACGTAAACTGCGGCCATCAGCGTGGCTGAGAATTCCCTGGGCAGGGAGAAGGGTCTGCATTTCACCAGCATGTACTTTATCTCTGCTGAGCAGAAGGTATTTACAAGAGAGGCATTTGTGCACCAGTTGGCACTGATGTACAGGCACAGTCCTCCTCCTAGAGTCCTGCCAGAGCAGCAATATCTCTGTCTGCCCTGAAGGAGATGAGGCTGGATCGCTTTCTTTTTAGATTAGGGGATCAAAGATGAGTGCAGTATTCCACAACACACCTCTCATCTTATACTCTAACCCCTTCACAATCAAAATCAGCATTCTGTTCCTCTTCTTAAGTATCTGTTGGACCTGCCTGCTAGCTTTTCAGTGATTCCCATACTAGAATACTGAGGTCCCTCTGAACTTGTAGTCTCTCTCCATTTAGGTAATGATCCACCTTTGGATTCCTCTTGCAAAGTGCATGACCCCTCACACTTCCCCATATAAAACTCAATTTGCCAGATTCTCACTCAATCACCCAAACAATTTTAGAATCAGAATATTCTCATTACAGCATCTCTTTCCACCTTGAGTGCCCTGGGACTCAGAAGGCTGCAGAAAGTGGCAGACAGAAGCTAGACCCTTGCGGGCTCTGACCTCCTGTCACTGAGGACTTTGATGAGTCTCTGCCTCAAGAAGCAAGCCCACATCATAAAAATTCAAAGTTCAAGTTCAGATTTATCATCAGAATACATACATGACACCCTGGGATTCTTTTCCTACAGACGTGGCAGAATTACCACTTACTGGTAGTACAAAAAACTGTAATCAAGAAGATACATATGCATGCAAACAAACTGACTATGCAAAACAGAGAGAAAAAAAATCAATAAAGTGCAAAAGTAAGTGTCTTTAAATGAGTCTCTAATTGAGTTTGTGCTTGAGGAGTCTGATGGTGGAGGAGTAACAGCTGTTCCTGAACCTGGTGGTTAGAGTCTTGTGGCATCTATACCTCTTTCCTGATGATAGCAGCGAGAACAGAGCTTGTGCTATCCAGCTTATGATTGCTGCTGCTCTCCAACAGCAGTGTTCCCTGTAGATGTTCTCAATGGTGGGGAGGGTTTTGCCTGTGATGTGTCAATAAAAAATGTACCTTTAACAGGGTTTTACAACTCAGGGGTATTAGTGTCCCCATTCCAGATTGTGATGCAGCCAGCCAACAACTTTCCATCACACATCTGTAGAAATTAGCCAAGGTTTCAGATGTCATACCAAACCTCTGCAAACTCCTGAGGAAGTAGAGGGGCTGAAGTGCTTTTTTCACGATGCCTTTGGTGTGTTAGGTCCAGGAAAGATACTCCAAGGTAGTGATTTGAAGAATTAAATTTGCTCACCTTCTCTACCTCTGATCCCCCAATGATCACTGCTTGTACATCTCTGATTTTCTCTTTCTGAAGTCAATAATCAGCTCTTTGGTTTTGGTGACGTTAAGTGTGAGGCTGTTGTTGGTGCACCATTCAGCCAAGTTTTCAATCTCCATCCTGTTTGCTGATTCAATGATTCCACTACTGTGGTATCGTCAGCGAATTTGTAAATAGTGATGTTGTTACATCGAGCCACACAGTCATAGATGTAAACTGAGTAGAGCGGGGGCTAAGAACGCAGTCCTGTGGTGATCCAGTACTGATGGAGATTGTGGAGATTGTTATGAGCCCAGAGGACCCCAAAACCCAGCAGCAACAGAAATTCACCAAGACAAATGGTTACTTAAACAAAAATTGCTTTTAATTATCTTTAAACATAAAAACTGGATCAAACTTTAACTTATTACTATTAACTTAACTTAACAATACTTAACCCCCTTCTAATTCTAAGCGCATGTGTATGTAATGTGTGTGCAAGTTTAGAAAAGTTATTTGATTCACAGTCCATTCTCACTTCACTCTCCTCCAAGTTCACTAGTTGCAGGCAATTCTTATACTGTGCACAGAATTTAACATTTATGAATTTCTCCAGCTTTTGGTGTTTGAAAGGTAAATGGTTACCACTCAGGAAGGTTCTTGTCAGTTTTCAGAGAGAGATTTGTTGTTCACTGGACAAAAACTGATCCCTTCTAATCAGCCAAAGTGTCTTACCGAAGAAACTTGCCCCATCAGGATTTTCCAGATGATAACCTCTTTCTTTCAGGTCACCACAGAGTTCCTTTTTGTTTCTCTTATTTCAAGTGAAACATTAGGCAGCCAGTCCTGTCCTCTTGTATGGACCACAAGGGCTTTGACCAGGCTGAACTAAGAACTTACAACCTGTCTTCAAAATGGCATTTTTCCACAAGCTTTCAAGCTTGTCCTGTTCCAGTCTCAGCTGCTGCTGCTGGATGTAGAACTGAATTCTCTCTCTCAGAGAAAAGCCTGTTTTCTCTCTCTCTGCTTGCAAAACCACATGACCCTCTTAGAACAGCCAACTGCACTCAGACAGACTGCGGCTCCGGACCTAATCCTTGGAGTTCTTTCATCTGTTGCTTTTCAAAACAACAATCCATTAGTGAAGTCTCTATAGGCTCTCCCCAAAGCTTTTGCAAAGGCACACAGAGCCAGCCTGTCTGGTTTGTGCAGAGCTCCAGTATTTTAAATTAGATCTGTTTTGAAGTATTTGTTTGTGACCTACACTTAAAAAAAAAGCCTGCCACAATTTATCTCCTTTAAAACATATCTATATACAATATAAAACACAGCATAATCTGACACAAGATGTTCTTACTAATCCTCATTGATTGTGGTTTGGAGGTGATGAAATCCAGGATCCAATTACACAGACCCCTTCACCATGCCCGTGATCTCTTCTCCCTCCTACCTCCAGGCAGAAGGTACGGATACCTGAATTCTGACACAACTAGGTTCAAGAACAATTATTTTCCAGCAGTTATCAGGCTCTACCTCACAATAGACCACCAGAGATCCCTTTGCACTACTATCCAACTCAGCACTGCGACCAACTGTGAATATTTACTTTTTTTCCCCCACCTCCTCATATATTAGACATGATTTTTGCATTGTAAAATAAGGAAATCTCAGGGAAAACAGCGACAACTCACAAAGATTTACAGATCCCTGCAAATATGAGAAGATCACTGATCACTGGGACATGTAAGCTTTGATTTCAATGGAATGATATATCTAACTATTTAAGCATATTAAGTGAGGTTCAATGAAACTGTGGCAGGGAACAGAGGCAATCAGCTGTGCAAATGGGGAGAAGCTTCCTCGTGTGACCAGTGGAGTGACTTCTATTCACTTTCAGAGTTAGGTATTTGGATGCATGCGGGATCCAGGGATGATGAGTTGGTGCCAGAAAGTGGTGCTGAGGTAAAAATCTTTTTTTTGTGTGAGGGAGGGGGGGGGGCTAATGTCCTCCTTCTACTTATTTTTTTAATCCTTTTCAATAATTTTGGATTATGATGCGTAAGTATATTGATGAAGTTTCAGGTATTCAAATTCCTTTTTGCCCCAAACTCTTTCCTTGGGAGACACACTTGGGTAATTTGGGGATAAATACTCTCAAAAATGGATTCAGACAAATATAACGTTAGGGAGACAAATTATACTTGGAGGTTGGGAAGAATATTGGGGGGGGGGGAACCATCATTTCAGGAGTGGGCCCTCAGAAAAGGCTGAAGAGGCAGCATTTGAACACATGTCTTACAAAGAGTTTGATAAATTGGAAAAATGGGGCAAATATCTAGGTTTCCTGAAGTGGGAGGAGGGGGCGTAAATAGCGGTGGATGTAGTTGTGAAGCTTATTAATGAAGGCAGCTTTTTTTCTGCTATTAGAGGTCTAAATAGACACTTGTTATTATATTGATATTTTTTGCTGCTGTTTGTTTCTATTTTGTTTTGTAACTTTGAATATTTTATTTATAAGAAAAACAACCATGATTACAGACTATAAAATAAAATATATATCAAAATTTAAACATGGTTTATATATATATAGAAAAACTATAAATCTACTGGAGAAAAAACCCCAACCCCCCCAACCTAAAACTACACCCTCCTCTAATCTACATCAAAACCCCCTAACCATCAACAAAAAAAGGAAAGAAACAAGAGGAGAATACTAAACACAGTTCACTTAATATGAGTTAAGGAGACTCGGCAGCACTCAAATCCCTATCTTTAAATTTTCAAATTGAAATGATCCAAATATGGGCTCCAAATCTTTTTAAATACATAATATTTATCTCTTAAATTATAAGTTATCTTCTCCAATGGAATTCATGACCTTAGTTCCAAATGCCATCTTTATAAATTAAGATCCATTTGATCTTTCCATGAAATAGCTATACATTTCCTCGCCGATACTAATGTGAATCTCTAAAAAGCTAATTGAATTTTATCCAATTTATAAAACAAACCCAATTCACTAATATCTCCAATTTAAAAAAATGTTTGGATCTAAGGAAAATTTTATTTTCAAAATATTCTGTAACAATCTCTTACCCGATACCAAAAAAAAACCTAACCTTGTCACAGGACCATACAGAGTGTAAAAACATCTTTCTGATCATTGCAACGAAAACACAAATCGGAACCCCTCAGATTATATCTTTTCAAACTTTTCAGAGTCAAATACAATTGGTGTATAAAATTATAAGTTACAAGCCTATATCAAAATGTTTTGTAATTTATGATGTACATACTTTAACACTGACTCGAGGGTTTGGGGAAACTTTTTTTTTAAAGAACCAATAAAATTTAAATCCAAAAAAATTTCTTATTCAGATCAAAGCATGAGATTTAAGTTACCATTAAGGGTTGAGCTCATGGCATTTTCGAGTATTATCAAAATGACCAAGATTACTGGGGTCTCCCTCTTCTCTGTTGAAGACATTCACCAGGAGCGATGGTTAAATAAGACTCAAAGGATTATTGAGGATGCATCACACAGCATCTTTGACCAATTACCATCAGTAAGAAGGTACAGGAGTATCAAAATCAGGTCTATTATGATGGGAAATAGCTTCTTCCCACAGGCTGTGAGATTGATAAACGGTATCTTGTAACCTTGGGTCCCCATAAATGAAACTAGTAAATTATTCCAAAATATTTATATATTTTTGTTTTACATACTATATTTATGTATACATGTGACTATTATGTGCTGTAGATTATATGTGTGTACCATAGTCCAGAAAAATGCTATTTCCTCTTGTAAACTTCCTGTATAAACTTGAATTTGAAGTTGAAGTATTTTACATTGTACAGTCTTCAGCAGTTTCTGTAATCGCCTGTAATTTTATTTGCAGAGTTTGCAGTTAATTAATTTTATTTGTAGCATCTTTAAAGGCTGCAGTGCTGTGCAAGACTTGACTAGTTTTGTACCCACCCAGTTAACCACAGACCAAACTTAGAGGAGAGATGGAAGAGACAACTTTTTATCTCAAGAAGTAGAAGCAGAAGGTGGAAACAACCCAGGAAGAAATAGGTAATGCCAAGGTGACATTCAAAGTCCACCAAAGCATAGACACAAGGTGGCAGGCACACTAAGAGTATGAGAAGGATGACCAGACTGCAGGGTCAGGTACAAAGACAGAAAGGAGCAATGTGCTTGAAGGCATAAAGGGTCACATGGATTGATTCCCACCAGAAGATGTGTCAAGATTGGACCATCCACAACTCGTTGACATAGAGGAGAAAAGGAGTGAAGGACCCGCACCCCATTGCCATTCCTAATGAACCTAGTTTAAGAGTAGGTAAAAAAAAGAGATAGAAACAGTGGAACCAGATGGAGGTGCGGGGTCACTAAAGTTGGAAAAATCACTGTTCATGCTGTTGGGTTTAAGGCTGTCCAGGAGAAATATGATGCACTGTTCCACGTTTACGTTTGGCCTCACCCTGACAATTAATGAAGCTGAAGACAAATATTTCACTAAAGGTTGGGGGGAGTTAATATGGTTGACTACAGGAAACTCAAATTTAGAAACATAAGTGGAGCGCAGGTGCTTGGTGAAGCAGTCAGCCAATCTCTGTTTGGTCTTGCCTATGTAGAGAATGCTACACCAAATGCAGTGGACTAAACTGGATGATATGAATGTGAAGCTCTGCCTCATCGAGGTTCATTTAGTGGCCCTGAATGGAGGTGGGGGGGAGGTGTAAGCCTCTTTTCTACTGACACCCTGCACCAGGAATTTGCTGGGTATTTACTGGGACAGTGTCCAGTGGAAAAGGAACACTGTCCGAACGCTGGCGTCAAATTATGTCATTTCACACCGGGAATTAACTGCCTCTACCCCTACTCAAATTCCCGGCATTTGCTGACGCCAGCGTGCTGATAAAACCAGTCAAAAGGAACAGCAGAAAGTCACCTGTTTCCAGTTGAAGGTAGAACGCTCTGATCCCCAGGGATGAGTGAATTCAGTGGAAAAGCAATGAGTATCCCAGTTAAGGGTGGCCCAGTGGAAATGGCACAAAGGGCTTCCTATCCCAGGACACTGCAGAGCCAATTAACTGGGTTGCCAGTGGAAAAGGAGCTGTAGAGAACAAATCCCTATCTGTGAGAGGGTGGAAACATGAGTAATGAGCGAAAATATTGGCTAAAGGCTAATATATAACAATAGCCAGGTCTGCAAAAGGTAGTCTGAAACCTACATTCTCAGGAGAGAAAACAATGCTGGTAATGTGAGAATCAAGGCATATCTGAAAATGCTGAAATCAATGCAATCTTCAAGAACAACATATCACCTTGAGACTTGTCACCTAAAGAAAAGTGGAGGAACAATGCCTTATGTTCTGCCTTGGCTGTCTCCAACCAGACATAGAATCACTATCAACCTCCAAATTCTGTTAACCTCTTCTCCAGGTTTCTCTCTTTCCCTGCCCATCTCCTTTCCTCCAATGCCCCACTCCCTTCCCTTCCTTTTCCTCTCAGAGTACTACCCTTCTTAGTCCTCTGCCCTCTCCCCCAGCACCTCAGCTTTTTTTCTCTTCCGTCTTCATACCTGTATCCACCTATCACCTCTTACCTATTAGCCTGTACTCCTCCCCCTGCCCTTTCTTCCCTCCTCTCTTCTCCCCACCTGCCACCTTTTTATTCAAATATCTTGGGTGTTTTTCAGATTCCTTACCAAGGGCCCAGTTCCAAAATGTTGGTTGCCTTTTAATTCCCATGGATGCTGCATGACCTCCTGACACTTTTGTGCATTTCACCTAAGGAAAATAATTAATTTGGGGGTTTCTTTTTTTGGGAGATCCAAGTTATCAAAATAAGAAACAGACACTATTTTTAACAAATGGTGCAAGGAAGTGATTGACTTGGAAGGTCCTTTTAGTTTGTATATTCAGAAATGTTTCGGTTAGGGTTAGGGTTGGTCAGGTTGAGACCAGTGTGAACAGAGCGAGCCTGATAAGAGAGAGAGAGGGAGGGCCAGATAGCTGTGTGATTGCCATGCAGATTCCCATTGCCAAGTTGCTGTTAGTGTTGATTTAAATTTTCTTTGGGCTGTTATTAATATTCTTCTTCTCTTCTCCTTCTTTGGTTTGGCTTCGCGGATGAAGATTTATGGAGGGGTAAAGTCCACGTCAGCTGCAGGCTCGTTGGTGACTGACAAGTCCGATGCAGGACAGGCAGGCACGGTTGCAGCGGTTGCAGGGGAAAATGGGTTGGTTGGGGTTGGGTGTTGGGTTTTTCCTCCTTTGTCTTTTGTCAGTGAGGTGGGCTCTGCGGTCTTCTTCAAAGGAGGTTGCTGCCCGCCGAACTGTGAGGTGCCAAGATGCACGGTTGGAGGCGATATCAGCCCACTGGCGGTGGTCAATGTGGCAGGCACCAAGAGCTTTCTTTAGGCAGTCCTTGTACCTCTTCTTTGGTGCACCTCTGTCTCGGTGGCCAGTGGAGAGCTCACCAAATAACACGTTCTTGGGAAGGCGATGGTCCTCCATTCTGGAGACGTGACCTACCCAGCGCAGTTGGATCTTCAGCAGCGTGGATTCGATGCTGTCGGTCTCTGCCATCTCGAGTACTTCAATGTTAGGAATGAAGTCGCTCCAATGAATGTTGAGGATGGAGCGGAGACAACGCTGGTGAAAGCGTTCTCGGAGCTGTAGGTGATGCCAGTAGAGGACCCATGATTCGGAGCCGAACAGGAGTGTGGGTATGACAATGGCTCTGTATACGCTAATCTTTGTGAGGTTTTTCAGTTGGTTGTTTTTCCAGACTCTTTTGTGTAGTCTTCCAAAGGCGCTATTTGCCATGGCGAGTCCGTTGTATATCTCATTGTCGATCCTTGCATCCGATGAAATGGTGCAGCTGAGATAGGTAAACTGGTTGACCGTTTTGAGTTTTGTGTGCCCGATGGAAATGTGGGGGGGGCTGGTAGTCATGGTGGGGAGCTGGCTGATGGAGGACCTCAGTTTTCTTCAGGCTGACTTCCAGGCCAAACATTTTGGCAGTTTCCGCAAAACAGGACGTCAAGCGCTGAAGAGCTGGCTCTGAATGGGCAACTAAAGTGGCATCATCTGCAAAGAGTAGTTCACGGACAAGTTGCTCTTGTGTCTTGGTGTGAGCTTGCAGGCGCCTCAGATTGAAGAGACTGCCATCCGTGCGGTACCGGATGTAAACAGTGTCTTCATTGTTGAGGTCTTTCATGGCTTGTTTCAGCATCATGCTGAAGAAAATTGAAAAGAGCGTTGGTGCGAGAATGCAGCCTTGCTTCACGCCATTGTTAATGGAGAAGGGTTCAGAGAGCTCATTGCTGTATCTGACCCGACCTTGTTGGTTTTCATGGTTATTAATATTAATGCTGATGATAAAGTTAAATGCTATCAACGTCATGATTAATCTTGGTACTGTTTACTGTGAATTTGTTTTCGTGAATACAGAGTGGTGCCAGAGTGTGGTGACTTTCTTTGAGCTGCCTTTATAGCTCCAAAATCTAAGCTTCTCACTATATGGCTGTACAATAAACAATTTAATTCAATACATAAGGGCAGGCTTACTTTGTTTCTCAGGATTTGAATCAATACAAAATAAAATTCACTGCCTCCAAATTACCACAAATTAGCAATCTCTCTCTGAATGATGAAGGCTGGGAAATGGACAAACAACGTTGTACCTTCTGATGGAGATGGAATAATGGAAAGTTTACATAGAACTGGTGCACTGAGGTTCAGAATACAAAGGTTTTTGTTTACTTGCACTGACAGTGAGTATGCCTATTACCTTATGAAAAAAAATGTTTGAACTTATGATAGATTTTCAAACATTAGCTCTAATAGGCTTAAAATAACTCCTTATTGATGGTTTGAAACACAAAAGTCTGCAGATGCTGTGGTTGTAGTAAAATCACAAAAATGCTGGAGGAACTCAGCAGGTCTTGCAGCATCAACAGGAGGTAAAGATTTGGTGTTTTACTCGTTTTCTAATACATTTGAACAATGGTGCAGTCATTAGATGAATGGTGAACCTCTCCGTCCTAAATCTGAATATGCTCACTCTTGGACTGATGTCAGACAAAATCTGCAGCTGGATGAATATTGAGGAATTATTAATTTATCTGATTTGGATTCTGAAAGCGTCAAGACTAAAAACAACTACTTTTATTTGGAGGCTCCTTTATGTTATGCTCACCAAAAGGTTATAAACTGCGACATCAATTTCCAAAACTGTTAAAAGGTAAAAACTGTGATAGAAATTTAATATGCTTCAAGAGGGATTACAGAATACGCTTGCTGTGGAAATGGTAAACAGCAAGTCAGTTCAACACAGACAAAATAATAGGTTAGCTTCCTGCATAATTACCTGTAGCTGCACTTCCCATTTATAATGAGTGAAATACAATATGTCAGAATGAAAGAAGTTACATTTTGAAGACGGGGACACTTTGGACATATTTGACAACTATGGTTATTCTCTGCTTTCTTGGGGGAAGTTTGGTTTCAATCAACGCCATTTTGCCGAGGTTTGAGCAGGATTAAACCATGCCAAAAACCAATGATCTTATTAAATTCTGGGATTAATCACGTTTACAGGGTGCCCAGTTCTCTCTGCTGTACACCTTTGATGACTGAATTATACCTAAAAACGGGGAATGACTTTGAGGGTGGAAAGAATTCAACGAGTGTCAACATCATGAATCATTATGTCCTTTGTGCTGTGTTCCACTACGTGTAGGAAATATAGTTTTTTTTTTAATTAGCTCCTTACGTGCGGAGTAAATATTGGTGAGATGCCGATATAGTTCGACAATCTCTATGTTTAGGCAATAAATTATTGAGTGGTTGAAAATGCGTCAAGCTCCACGTTTATAAGGTGTAAAAAAAACATCTATCCTGGATAAGTTTTAATTACTCTTGCACCACGATTCACAATGAATCTGGGATTTTAACGATGCATCTACCCAAAATAAAAAGCATTCTGATGATCTTCGATGTATCTTAAGATGTAGGTTTGCAGGTTGACTGCGACCACGCTCACTGGGGCGTTCTTTGTAAACGATACACTTATTCGTGACATCCTTCTCCAAGTAGGTGCACGGAAACTCTTCGGTGCAGTCAGGCTCATTTAACCCCCACCCCGTCCGCCCGCCCGCCAGCACATTCGACTTGATCCAGCTCGTTGGGGTTGCAAAAGCAGCACAATGGATTCCGCAGCCCCTGCTCTCGATCAACGTCGGGGACGATCACATCTCCCATTGCAAACGCCCCCGCTGTGTCGGGGGGCGGGGGGGGGGTTCTGATTCATTCGCGTTCCTCGCTTTGAAAGGATCCAGTTGCGGAGTTCGTTTGCCTCACAACGCATTGCTCTGGGAGTAAACAGTTATTCGCCCCTCACCGAACATTGTTTTTATAAACAATAGCGCTGCAAACAGGGACGTCCGAATAAAATGTATGAATACGGATTGTGGACGTGACGTTACTTAATCCTCTACATCTAATCGTGGAAGGAGGGGAGGGGGGGTGGACCCATAGACGTGAAATTGACTCGCACACAGTGGTGAAACAAACATGGGAGCTGTTAAAGGGCACCAACTCGGTTGGGATCTGCTGTATTCGGCGATGAACACCAGGACTTACGGGCTTACGGGCAGGCAGAATGCCGAGCGGCCACAGCGCAGCCCCACACTGAGCACCCGAGACCGTGCAGATGAAACGCTTGCCCTGCATCATGTGCATTGTGTGTGCGTGTTGTGTCTGGCTGTGTGTCGGCGCGGTTTGTTGGTGCACCGAGGACCGGAGAAGGCTGCTCCGTCGGGTTGGACTTGTGGAATCGGATGACAATAAACTTGAGTTGACAAGCGGAGCCGCCTGTCAGGCTGCCCCCTCTGCCACATGACACGCTGCCCTTGGGCCACAGCCCGCCACTGGGCTGCCCCGCACTTCTAGCCGTGCTTCCTTCCCGCAAGGGAAAAAAAATGAGTAGGAGGTAAAGAGTAGATCTCCAATTTGCCATGCTGGTCAAGGGTCATTTATAGTTGGGGGGCGTCACGTGACTGGGTCCTGACCAACCACGGGTGGGTTTTAATAAGATCTGGTTTCAGCCGGTTTAAGCGGATTAATGTCTTTTCAGATGGTGATGGGGGGGGGGGGGTCGTCCATGCTGCATGGTTGTGTTTGTTCAGCGATTGGCGTGCTCCGACCTGGTGGCGGAGATCCGCGGCGGGGCAGCCGCCATGCCTTCTTTTTTTCTACACCCCTTGGCGCCGAGTGCGCGGGAGCCCGGGCATCCCACCCCCCGACCTTCTCCCCGCAGCCCGCCCCCCGAGCCTTCCGATTGGCTGGAACCCCAGCAGGAGGGAGAGATGCCCTCCTCCCGATCTGCCGGTGGGCCGGCCGCCGCCGATTGGCGGAGGGCGCCGTCAGTTAACGCGGCGCTCGGCATCAGGGTTGGTTGTGCGGTGCTGCTCGCCGTGAGTGGCCATTGGCGGTACTAGTGTCCAAAAGGGGGGAAGGAAAAAAAACACTGTGATTTTTATATTTTAACCGTATGCTCTTTTTTTAAATAGCCCTAAATCTTTTGCGTCTTCGGCATTGTTTTTAATTGATTGTTTCGCTCAATCCCGAGTCGCCATGCCTAAGAGAAAGGTAGGTGGGACGGCGCCGAGCTGAAGTTCTGTTGATGGCAGCTGCGAGTTGGCGAGTATTTGACATTGGAGCCGCCGCCCACCCTTCGCACTGAAGCGGCCGCCCGGAATCCGGAGCGGGCGATGACAGGCCCGCCGTGACAGTCCGGGCCGCGACTGGGGTCGGGAGGGATGGCGGCGGATGACTCCTTTGTTCTCCGTTTTTCACCCCCCCCCCTCCTCCTCCCCTTCTTTAGCCGCGGCGCAGTGTCGCCTCCTGCCCGGTAGTGGGCACGCGGCAAGGAGGACTGGCGAGGGATGAGGGTGGCAACCCGATCTCGCGCTTCTTCACCCGGCGGTCAGGGGAGGGGGGCGGAGCATGCCCGACTCTAGTGCTCCGTCCGCGCGAAGAGGGGGGAGGATGTCGGCGGAAAAAAAGGCGGGAATCTTGAATGAGGCGGTGACGTCATGGAGACGCGTCACGCGGTGACGTTGGTGGCGTGCCCCGGGATTTCAGCAGCTTGCACCACCGTTAACTCGTGCAAATTCAGTGAGAGTAGATCGTCCATGTACGCGACCGGGTGCAGATGCACCGAAATCCTTGCTGCAGCCAAGCGGGGACATAAGATACACTAATTGCAACAGTAAGAATTGAAAGACTCACAAATGCAAGACAAAAGAACTAATATGGAAAGATAAATCCATGGAGGCTATCAGAGCAAGATAGAAATAACGGCTCAATAGAGCAGACGGATCATTCATGGTCTATAGTTTATAGAAGTTTGATTTTTAACAATGCAGCACGGTAGAGGACCCACAAAACCTGTGGTGTCCAAATACACCAATTTAACCTACCTTTTGGCAGGTGGGAGAAAACCCACGCAGGTCACCTAGGCTAGAGGTACAAACTCCTTATAGATCACGCTGGATCTCAGCCTGTGTGTGCTGACATCTTCCCATTCATGCAATCAGGCAAATGCTGGAAACCAGGAGGGATCAGAGGGTGGAGTAGCTTCTGATGGGGGAGATGATTTTTTTTTTTCTCTCTTTCACTGCAGCTGCTTGTAACCCTGTCCCTCCAACGGATTGCCATTACAGTACTATTAGAGCTGAACCCTGGTAGATAGCTTATTGGAGACTAGACACTGGAATCTGGAGCCACAATCTATTGGAGGAACTCAGTGGGACTTTGTTTCCAGGCCAAAACGTTGACCATTCTGTTTCTTCCACTGGTGCTGCTTGACCTGCTGTGTTCTCAGCAGATTGCTGCTCCACGTGCAGTTTACCTCTGTATTCACCTTGTTTGAACCTCCTTTCAAAATGCCATATTGCTGACCTGACCTGCACAATGGTAGATGTATAGGTGGAAAAGGGGTATAATGAGATTATATGATAAGGAAAATATATGTTGATTAAAGTGAACCTAACCTTACTGGTGGAACTTAATATAAATGTGCTCCATTTATGATAGAACTCTTGAGTTCAAATAGCAGAAGATTGCCTGGTATAGGCAAAAATTAAAAGAATATCTTAAATTTGATTAAATAACAGAATCTCTTGAATCAATAGGCCAAGGTTCAGTTTCCTTTGGGTGAGCTTTTACTAGCAACTTCTTCAAAAGAATGCTTTAGAAAGTTTTATTGACATGACAAGTGTAATCAATAGATGTTCTTCTGTATTTACAGAATGGTGCAGAGACGCAAGATGAGGTCAGTGCCTTTAATATGTTTTTTTAAGAAACCTTGTCAGCATTTGGACATTCAAGTAAATGCAGTTTAAGATGTTGTGAAATTATTGTACCTTTTTATCTTTTAAAGCCAACAAGAAAGTCGCCAAGATTGTCAGCGGTACGTAACCTTTTATGTGCAATAAAGTATTCAGTCATTTTTTGTTGTTGTTGTTGTCTTTGAGCAGATGAGATGTGTCGTTTTTTATTACAGAAAATATCAGAACCCAAACAAGAGCCAAAACAAAAGAAGGCAGCAGCTAAGGTAAGAGTATTTTTAAGAACTAATATCCTTCATATTTATTCCTTCCTCGGTAAGATGCTGAAGAACTTATTCAGTGATTGGACTGGTTACTTTGCACGTTTTTATCTTGTTCTGAGACATCCTCCTATAGCCTTTCTCTGCAGAGAATTAGTCTGGCTCTTTAAGCATGTAAAATTTGTCAGTGTTTACGAGATTGACATTTTGCATTGTGATAATAATTTGAATTGTTTGTACCAAAAATGCAGCGATAATGTTTGGAAAATTGGAATTTAAGCATCAGTAAAATCAGTAGAAAACAAAGATGCTTTGTTTTCCCCTTTATTTGACCCTGTGCTCAACAATTTTAAATTTGTAATCAAACAATTCACATTCAATTAAAAGTGCACATTACAGGTTTTATTCAAGGTTATTTGTATACATTTTGGTTTGATCCTGCAGGAATTACAGCACTTTTTAAAATTGCAGGGCACTGCAATGTTTGTGACATTTTGCTTCACAAGTGTTTAACAAGTAACTAAACATACTCAGGTATGTTTAGTTGTTTCATTGGTGCAGGTATAAGAGAGCTGGGCTTGCTTCTAAGCTTATCACCTTTGGAATCAACATGAGGACCAGAGTTGTGCCAAGGAAAGTCAAAGAAGCCCATTATGAGGCTGAAAAACAAGATTAAACAGTAAGAGACAACACCCAAAAACAAAAGTTTGGTGAGCTCAGTAATTGCAATGGGACTGGTATTCCAAGGAAGACTCCAGTGCTGATGACAGAAGAATTCTCATCATAATGAAGAAAAATCCCCAAACATATGTCTGATAGATTAGAAACACTCTTCAGGAGGCAGGTGTGGATATGTCAGTGACTATTGTCCATAGAAGACTTCATGAACAGAAATAGGCTATACTACAAGATGCAAACCATGCCAAAGACGGTATGCTTTGGATCTAGACCAGTTCTTTACACCTCCACACTCTGCTCTTGTCATTCACACAGATATAGGTTAAACTTGGTCTCATCTGTCAACGAGACCTCTTTCCAGAATTCTGCAGGCTCTTAAATTCTTGGCAATCTGTAATCTGGCCCCACTTTCTGTGGGTAACTAGTGGTTTGCATCTTGCAGTGTAGCCTCTCTATTTCTGTTCATGAAGTTTGGGTGATGTCTCTTACTGTTTTATTGTTTTTCAGCCTCATAATGGCTTCATTGACTTTCAATGGCACAACTCTGGTCCTCGTGTAGAAAAATGGCAATTACAGACTCCAAATGTGATCAAAGACTTTGAAGCAAGCCTAGCTCTGTTATGCTTGCATCGATGAAGAAATTAAACATACTTGAGTACTCTCAAACATCTGTGAAGTCAATTTTCCCAGCCATTATGGTGCCCTGAAATGGGAACTATGTATAAAAAGTGCAATTCCTACATGGTCAATCCAAAATGTATACAAATAACCTTGAATAAAATCTGGAATATATACTTTAATAACATGTGGATTGTTTGATTACAAATTTAATACTGTGAAGCACAGGGGCAAATAAAGGAGAAAAAAAAGTGTCTTTGTCCCAAACATGGAGGGCTCTGTAAATGCACAAGTATTTATAGTCATCATGCCATTAAATTTCTGGGAGGAGCACATGCTAAGTCACAAAGCTAGTGTATATTTGAATTCCAGCTATCAAAAGAGTGAAATTGGGGATTGTCATTGTAACTTGCAAGCTTAATGTTTTCCATTAATCTTGCCACTTTTGTTAATGTAGGCTGTTTGAAGTTCAGAAACTGCTTGATAACAGTTTGCTCAGTTACTGAGAATAGTGCAATATTTGCCATATTTTACCAGAAAGAGAAGGCTGCCAATGACAAGGAAGAAAAGAAAGCACCAGCAAAGGGAAAAAAAGGAGCTAAAGGCAAAGAAGAGACTAACCAAGAGGATGCAAAAGAAGAAACTCCCTCTGAGAACGGAGAAGCCAAAAACGATGAGGTGAGTCTAAATCAAAAACTGAAATCCATTCTCTGAGGTTTTGTCCAGTTTTTTAAATATTTTGATTTTTTTCAAAGACATGCAAATCCAATAAACAGATTTTTACATTCTCTTTCCACGTAATATCATTTATAGTCCTTATTTTCCCCCTCCTCGCATCCTCCCCTCCCTATCCCTTGAATTATCCAAATCAGTTTTTAATTTTCTAATTAAATACTCCACCGTCTTTGGATTCTTCCCCATTTTTGATATTATGAGCAACTTTGATATATGGGCTTTATATCTCAACTGAGTTTATTGATAAGTAAATAATAGTTCTTCTATAATGTTGCTCAATTGCATCCTGTCAATTACAAAATCTGCCCTATTACCCCTCATATACAATAGAAAAGGATAGAGATAGATATTCAGCAAGTCAGGCAGCATCCAAGCATCTGCAGAGAAAATGTTTTGTGTTGATGACCTTTCATCAGAAAGACATTAAGTATTTTTTTTTGCTTAACTCCCACACAGCCCTGCTTCTCAGTGAATGATTTGTCTTCTATTCCTGGTTTTAGCCTGAACTAGCTTTAAAGTCCATGGACATGTGCTTCCATTTGGCCTCTGTTGTAGCTGTAGTCACAACACGTGGCTGATCGCTTGAAGGGTGACTAAAGACACAGCAGAGGCCAAATGGAAGCACATCTCCATGGACCTCAAAGACATGGGATATACCAATGATTCACCACCAGATTAAAATCAATAATTTCCTGGTTTTCCTCCTCTGTGCAGAATGGCAGGTATAGTTCAAATTAATAAAACAACCACTGAACTGGGAATATTTTAGGGGATGAGACAACTGCAATACAATCACTTTCTTTTAACGTTCTACTTGCTCTTCAATGTTCCTCATGATTTCGACCAGGAGTTTTTGCATTTACCAGATATTAATTGGTTTTATATCACTACATTCCTTCTTTAACTCTTATTATTTAAATTGCTTAATTGACTTTTCTGCTTTACTGTGGGCACTCCACTTGTGTAATCAGCCTTGCCTTCATTAACGCCCTGATATATGTTTGATGTTTTCCCCCTTTCTGATCTGAACGTATCACTTTCTGAATGGTTGGCATTCTTATGAGGCTGGTTGGAATGTAACATTTGTCTAAAATGGGCTATCACTTTTCTGTGACATTGTCTTTAAAAATAACTTTTGAATATGCTTAACATTCATTATCTTATGTTGAACAGCTCTAGGGTATTTAGTTTCATTTCTAGGTCTGTGTTCCTTTCAGATTTTTAAAGGCACTTATCCTTAATTTTTTTTATTCTACTGCCCTGAATATTATTTTCCCTCAGTCTTTGGGTTCACTCATTTTAATTTGAAGAATTCTGCTGTTTTTTATTTTACCATGTCATCTCTGACGCTGAGAGGAAATTCCAAGTTTGGGGCAGATGTCTCTATTTTTCTGACCATACAACAGCAAACAGTGTTTGATGCCTGTTTCTATGCATTCTTTTCAACCAATAAACTGCAACAGCTGGTTAAAGCTACTGGGACACATGAATCTCTTAACATTAAAACAGTTGTTGGTTGTCAAGATAGTGATTTGTGGCTGATGCTTGAGAAGTGGGAAGGTATACAGTATATCAGCATATGTAAAACTATCCCATCAATTGTTAGTTCATGGCTTATTTCAATTCAGTGTTGCTTTTCTGCTCCTTCCCTTATGGCTTTTGACTCTTGTTTAAATGTTTGTCATTCTGCACCTTGAATATATTCAATAGCTCTGACTCCACAGTTCCTTGGATGGGATAACTTCAAAGTGTCAAAACTCTCGGAAGAAATTCCTCCTCATCTCTATTAAATAAATGACCCTTTATTACACCTTTTCTTCAAATGTAAGCACATCTTTCCATTTTATGGAGAATTGAAATCTGCACCGTGCTTTAATGGTCTCTAAAGTTGCATTGACTATTCTTTATACTTCTTGAAATGAGGACCAGCATCTTATTACCTTTGCTAATTACTGCAATGGTGAAACCTCCACCCAGGACTCTGCTTGCTCAAAGTTTTGGTTTCTTCTGTTTTTCTCTCCTGCCGGGCTGATCAAGGGGACACTTTTTTTCAATTAACAATTGGTCATAAGTAAATACAGCTTTTGTACAACTTATTAATTATTTTACATTTCAGGCGCAGTCAACTGAAAGCTGTGAAGAAAAAGAAGCCAAGTCAGAGTAACTGCATCTGCCTGTCATCTCCATCAATGGCATCCATACCTCCATACTGTATTGTTAACAGAGAGGAATATTTTTATCAACTATTTTATAAATACAAGGTTTTTTTAGCATGGATTTAATTATGGAAACACCCACATCTCAAGATTATTTGGGGGTTTAAAACCCTAAAGAATCATTGTTTTAAATTTGTGATTGTTGTAGTTAGTGTGATATGTGGGGCAAGTAAATGGTGGTAGTTATTGACTTCTGTCAATGTTTGTCTTGTGTCATACTCAAAAAAAAGTCTGATATTTTAATTCACCAGGTATTTGTGGTGTTAGGCTATTACAAGTGGGTAAGAGTAAGGAGAAAGTTGTATGTGTCAAAACATTCCAGTGGTTTTGTGGGTTAGTTTTGTAACCAGGTAAAATATTTTGGTGAAAAAAAAAATGTGGGGCCTGGAAATCTAATGTGAAAAATATTTTAATTTTAAATTTGTCATTTCTGTAAAGAAAAACCTTTGCAATCATGTAAAACTAGTTTCTAATTGAAAATAACACCTTTTAAAAGGGCAGATGGCTGTATGTACCCATTTCCTGTTGAGAATTTTTGCTGGATAATTTACCTTAATAAAAAAAAACTCCCCAGTGTTTCTCTACAAAAAGTTTTCCTGCTATTTAATTATTTTAAAGAACAGTGCAACACACAATCCATCACTTTTCTACTTAAAATATGCAGATAGTCCTCAATTTACGACCTACGAGAGTTACATCCACCTGCACATACGACCAATCTTTTTTAAAATAGTGTACATATGCTGAGATTCTTCATTAAAGGTTTATTGAATTTTTTTTTTTGAAAAATTGCTTTAATACTTCATTAAGACATGCCAATCTGACATGACCATTCTGAGTTATGACCAATCTTTTGGTCCCAATTACAGTCATAAGTTGAGGATGACCTGTATTTGTTCTACACTACTGTCAACCATTTTAGGAACACATTTAGCTCTTCTGCAACCTATCTTTGATAATGTACTTCAGTGCTGCTTTCTATAAAAGAGTGTTGTGCTTCATGCTACAGCCCTGGGGTAGAAACTAATAATCATACTGAAAGGCCATATCAGGTAAGGGTAATAAAAATTCTTGCCCCACAGATGAGCTTTTCTGAAAGCTTTGTGGTACTGTCTATACAAACTAGTTTGTTATTTAATCCATATTTAAATTTAGCGATTACATGGCTATCATTCACTGTAGGCTATTAAGCCTTTGGACCTTGCTACTGAATAATACTCCAAAAGCAAAGTAAAATAAAACTATGGTCCAGTGTCTGACTTCAAAAAGTCCCAGAGTTCAGCATCTGGCTTAATTAAATGAATACTTGATCTGTCATGGTATTGAAGATTTATAGACCAAGTGTACAAAGAATGGGAATAATATGGGCTGCATGAATTCAGTGGGTTGCACGGCTTGTTTCCATGATGTTTGATGTCTCATGCTTCCTTTCCCTTCATCCGATTCATGAAAGATTTATCTTGCTGGTAATATAATTTAATAATAATCAAAATAACATCCAACCAGTCTGAGAAATATGCATCAAGTGACAATTATGTATTTTTGATTGTTTTATGTTATGCATAAAGAAAATTTTATTTGCAAACAAGAGATTGTATTGCATAAGGAACGAAGTGGCTAGCATTCAAATATGATTACCTTTCGTCGAAATGGTAATACAGATTTTAAGTTGTGAAGATAACAAAAGCTCTATGACATGGTATGAGGGAGGGGACACTTGGTGCAATATAACAGGAGTTGAAATTATAGAAGTTCTATTCAATTACCAAAAGAATTTAGATGGAAAATCTGATTCATTGAAGCATAGTAGGAAGCCAGAGACTGGTTAGACGGAGTGAGGTAAAATAATTCAATTGTGAGGCTATTGGGTCATGTGTGGACTGAACAGAAGTACATTGTGACAGAGTATATAGAGGTGTTAGGGAGATAAATTGGGAAAGGTTTGTTAGAGCAGGTCACACACAAACACTTTAAAACAGAATTTTTGCAGGAGCTTTTGCAAGAGTGCTCAGATTTATGACGGACTGTTATTTGCAAAAGGCAATAAATGTAACAACAGGCAGTTGCAGCTCTGTCTGGAAAAGAGCATTTATTGTCTGGAAGTTCATGTGATTTTTGCAGGCAGAGAGCAGAAAAAAACAGGCTTTGCTCTCAGATTTGGAGGGAGAGAAAGGAGAGACACAGACATCGGTTCCAGAGGGACAAGCTGGCAAGATTTGGAAGACAGCCTGGTCAAAGGAGAGGACTGGCTGTCTGATGTTTCCCTTGGAATAGGAGAAACAAAGTGACTCTGGTGACCTGAAAGAGGTTATCATCTGGAGAACCCTGAAGGGGACAAGTTTTGTCAGCAAGACACTGGAGTAGCTGAGTAAAAAAGAATCCGTTGTGGATGTCCTGGAACAAGAAAAACTCTGAAAACCAACAAGAACCTTTGAGTGGTAACCATTTACCTGTTAAGAACCAAAGCCTGGTGAACTTTATTAATATTAACTTCTGTGCACAGTACAAGAGTTGCCTACAACCAGTAAGATTGTGAACCAAAGACCTTTGCTGAACGTGCACTTAGAATTAGAGGTGGGGGGTTAAGTGAGTCAATAGACATGTTAAAGATTGATTCTATTTTCATATTCAAAGATAATTAAAAGCAACTTTTGTTTAAGTAACCCTTTGTCGTGGTGTATATCTATCGCTGCTGGGTTTTGGGGTCCTCTGTACTCGGAACAACAGTATTAATATTTGTTGCTCTCCTATGCAGGGAATGCTATTGTGAGCAGTGTATATAATTTGAAAGCTCAAATAAAACTACCTCTGTGCATTTTTGGGGAGGGGGGTGGGGGTGGCTGAATAATGGGAGGAAATCCAGCTGCAACTCATGAAGTTGTACTGGAAATACTCATGTGAAAACTCTTAGGCATATGGGTGTGAGAAAAATAAAGGGTTGTGGGTATGAGAATGAGAAATGTTAGATTGTTGTGGAGTCAGATTACATAGGTCAGCACATCATCATCTGCTGTAGGGCCTGTATGTACTGTGCTGTAATGTTCTATGAATCTGGACCAACCCTAGGAAACACACAGGTCACAGGGTGAACATAAAATTCCTATAGATGGTCCCAGATTCAAACCCGGGTCACCGGTGCTGTAATAGTGTTGTGAAAACCTTGCTACCCAAAACTAAATCATTTTTGAGCTAAATTTACCTTGCCATTTAATTCCAATTGGTGGTGATCGCTATCTGTATGTACTTTGTACATTCTCCCCGTGTATGTGTGGCTTTTCTACGGGGGCTCTAGTTTCCTCCCACTGTTCAAAACCATACTGGGGTGTAGGTTAATTAGGGGTAAAACTGGGCACCATGGACTCGTGGGCCAAAATGGCCTGTTACTGTTGTGTGTGTCTAAAAAAATTTGAAAAGCCCACATATGTCACAGGAAGAACACACAAACTCCTCGGAGATGGCACTGAATTCCAGTGAATCCAAGTCACTGGCATTGTAATAGTGTTGCTCTAACCACAACACTAATCATTGATGGTGGTAAATGAAAAAGATTTGGGGATGGGTTTCAGTTGTTTGGATCACCCTATTTGGGATTGATATCTTTGCTTTGAAGCATAAACGCCACAGAGCTGTAACAAACGCAAATATGTGAAGCATTCCCCCATACCAGCAACTTGGCCACACACCCATTTGTCCTATCTTCCTGTACTCACCAACACATGGCACAGTGAGTAATCCTGAGATTAGTTCTCCTTTTCAGCAATCTATTTAATTCCCTGAATTTTTTTCCAGACCCTCATCTCCCTTTTTGCTACATTTTGTGGAAGAGCATGACCTCTCTCATAAAGTTCCATATCTGTTCTGAGTCATCCTTAACTCTGGTACCACAGAAGTTATACACCATCCTGGAGTCTCATCCATAGCTGCAGACTTCCCTGTCTGTGCACCTGACTAGAACACCCTATCACTACCGCTTGCCCAGATTTGGATCTACCCTGCTGCACACAGAGCCATTCCTGCTGGCAATGATCTGGCTACAGCAGTTGCTTTCTCCTGAGAGGAGATCCACCTCTCTCCCTCATCCACCCTTGCCCCAGTAGTATTCAAGGTATTGTAAGTAATCGAAAGGGGGATAGCCACAGGAGAGTCCTATACTACCTGCTGGTCACCCATCTATCTGGCGGAACTTATGGTGTGACTGCATTCTTTAAACTCCAGTATAGAAAACCATCTGCTTCTTGAGCACCCCTCAGTGAATGCTCCCTGACCTCCTACATATCACAGGAGGAGCACACCACCAACTGCCACCTCTACATCCATATGTACTACTGGGCTTAAAAGAAAAGGAAAAACCTGGTTGTACCTTCCCCACTACTTAGCTTCGCCAAAGCCTCCCTCTTCAAAGCTTCTACACTTTGACCTGAGGCTCAGCTTCACCAAATCATCCCTCCTTGAAGACTCTGCACTTAAATCTCATGCTCAGATCTTGAACCCATTAACAGCCTTTCTACTACTTGTAGGTGAGTCCCACTAAAGCTTGCACTTTCCCTGCTGTTACTTGACACTAGGTCTTTGGGAAAGAAAAATAGCTGCTAAATCTTGCTCCACCTTTAAAAACACCTTAACAATACTTCAGTCAACCTGCCTTGATATAGAATGCCCTGCATAATGTTTGGGGCAGACACTTTTTTTCCCTTTTTTTTCCTCCTGTGTTACACAGTTTTAATTATAAAATCATGTAATTAAAGCACACATTCTAGATTTTATTCAAGGTTATTTGTATACATTTTGGTTTGACCAAGGTCCAAAGCATACCATTTTTGCCATGTTTGCATCTTGCAGTGTATCCTCTCTATTTCTGTTCATGAAGCCTTCTGTGGACAGTAGTCATTGACGGATCCACACCTGCCTCCTGAAGAGTGTTTCTAATCTGTCAGATATATGTTTGTGGATTTTTTTTCATTATGATGAGAATTCTTCTGTCATCAGCACTCGAGTCTTCCTTGGATACCAGTCCCGTTGCAATTACTGAGCTCACCAATAATTGCTCTTTCTTCTTAATGATGTTCTAAACTGTTGATTTTGGTAATCCTAAGGTTTGGGTGATGTCTCTTATTATTGTTTTATTCTTGTTTTTTAGCCTCATCATGGCTTCTTTGACTTTCAGAATCAGAATTTATTGTCATGAACAAGTCACAAAATTCGGTGTTTTGAGGAAGCGTCACAGTGCAAGCATTCATATTATAACCATCTTACAATAATAATATATAAAAGATAAAAATTAATTGACACAACTCTGGTCCTCATGTTGAATGACTGACTCCAAAGGTGATCAAAAGCTTCGAAGCAAGCCGAGCTCTCTTATATCTGCACCAATGAAGGAATTAAACATACCTGAGCACTCACAAACACCTGTGAAGCCAAATGTCCCAAACATTATGGTACCCTGAAATGAGGGGATTATGTATAAAAAGTGCCGTAATTTCTACATGGCTAAACCAAAATATATACAAATAACCTTGTATAAAATCTGGAATGTGAATTGTTTGATTACAAATTTAAAACTGAGGCTCACAGGGGCAAATAAAGGAAAAATAAATGTCTTTGTCCCAAGCATTATGAAGGGCACTGTACACGATAGGCACATTGCAACCAATCCTAGCAATGAAATGATTGTGGCTAGTTCTTTATGTGTATCTGAGTCCAAGGAGAACCTCCAGGACATTATTGACAGAGCTCAGACAATTAATGAATAATTACAGATTTTAAGAATTTGCTCATCAGAGATGGGATTATTTGTGGAGCCTGAGGACACAACCAGCAGTGTTCTAACCCAAGGAAAATGCATAAAGATGTGCAAATGTGGAGCTATCTAAAACCTGAAGTTGGGGGTGGTCAAGTACAGGAGGCAGGTGGTGAAGTCCAGCACACTCCTGTGGTCCTGAAAAAACATTCGATGAAAATGGTTGTTTTGTGATTTTCTGTAAGAGCCAATTCTTTTCCCATGTTTCAAGTTTTTCAGTGGTGATTTGTGAATTCCACAAGGGCTATTTTTTCATTACCTGAACTGCAGTAACATGGGTGTACACTGTTCAATGTGTAAGGAAAAGCAGGGTAAATTGATATATTGCAAATACCATGGACAACAACATGAACAGATGAAGACATTGTCCCTGGTGTTTGGGAAACAGTATGTGAGATGGGTATTATGATATCATTTCTACAAATGAAGAGGCCATGGTAAAAGATTGAGTCGTCATGGCATAGTAAAATGTCAAATTCGGCTTGAGGTTAGAAACTTGGCTCCAAGGCTGAAATAAAGGCAATAACTGCAACAAGGTGGCAAAATCACTGGGAAGTTAGAAATGGTAAAGCAATAGATCAGCAACAAAGAAAAAAAGAGGCTCGAGGGAAAGAAAGCCCCACCTGTGACCAACCAGGAATGTTAGGGATGATATCAAACTGAAAAAAGGCATATAATGTTATGATCAGCAGTTAGCCAGACAACTAAGATGTTTCTACAGAAATCACCAAAGGATGACTTAATCTTTGGAAGGAAGGGAAAGATGGTGTATGAAACTAGCAATATAAATAGAACAACAAACTATAAGTGCTACAATGGGCTTATAAAGAGGATGAGAGAGCCAAAAGTAAATGTTGCCATCAAGGATGAAGAATCTGGCATTTAATAACAGGAAATAAAGACATAGCAGAAATGCTAGATGATTATTTTCATTTTTAAACATTTAATTTAGAGATGCAGCATGGTAACAGGCCTTTTCAGTCCACGAGTCTGCGTGGCCCAAATACACCCTCCTGCCTGGTGTCAGAGAGCCTTGGTGCTGTGTATGTTGAACCTTCGTCCCACAGGCGCCAACCAGCCGAGACTCGCATGACTCCTCCCCGGCCAAGCCTCTGCACTCCTTCCTGGACACTAGGAGGTACCTGAAGGAGGACCATCCTCCACCCATTGCAAGCCATGCCCACTAAAACTTCCATTGTGAGCACCAGCTCAAACTATTCCTGTCTCAACCAACATATTAAATATCAATAACCACATGTGGCTCATGAGCTGCACTTTGGCCACCCCTTCCTTAAAGGAAAATCTTGCATGACAAACCTATTGAAATTATTTGAGGAAGTGACAAACAGGCTGAATAAAGGAGATGCAGTGGATGTTGTGTATTTGGGTTTTCAGAAGGCATTTGACAAGGTGCTGAACATGAGACCACTTATCAAGAAAATAGCCCATGGTATAACATGAAACATACTAGGATGGGTAGATGTATAACAGGTAGCACACTAGTGTACCCACTTCTACAGCTTCCTCTGGCAGCTCACTCATGGTTAATGTAGCAGTTAGCACAACATTATTACAGTGCCAGCGTGCTGTCTGTCAGTTGTTTGTATGTTCTTTGTATCCATATGGTCTTCTCCAGGTGGTCCAGTTTCCTCCTAACCTCCAAAAAAATGCATTGGGTTCGCATGTTAATTGATGTATTTCAGCAGTACAGCCTGTTTCTCCTCCTTTCCCTTATGGTCTTGTGTCTTATAAGCTCATTGGCTGGAAGGGCCTGTTGCCATGAAGTATGACTAAATTTTTGTTTAAAAACCTGTGCCCTCTAAAAGTGGTCAACATTTCAGCCCAAAACATCAATAATTCTTCTTCTCTCACTGATGCCGCTCCCACCAGAGTTCCTCCAGTGTACTGCATTGTTCACGATGTCCCATCTTTTGTACTCAATGTCCAGCCCAACAAAGGCAAGCATCCCAAGGGCCTTCCTCATTGACCTGCCTACCTGAGTCACCACTTTTATGGAACTAAGCACTCGTGCACCTCAGCGCTGTGTGCTCAACCCATTCCTATTCACGCTACTGACCCACGACTGCATCGCCAGATCCAGCTCCACCAGTGTCATCACAATGACACAACAGTAATTGGCCTCATCTGCAACAAGGATGAGTCTCACTGCAGAGAAGAGGTGGAAAATCTCATAATATGGTGTGAGCATAATAACCTGAGTCTCAATATGGACAAGATGAAGGAAATGATCATGGACTTCAGACAGGGTCGGGGATTGAGGAGAAAATAGAAAAATTTATTGTATCATTTTGTATTATGTTAATATTTTCATTGAGTTAATGTTTGTATTGAGATGTAAACGATAAATAATTTTTTCAAAAAAATTTAAGATAAATAGATATTAAATAATATTATAATAAATAATCGTGCAAAAAAAGTGACTTTGCAATAATGCTGGCCATCCTTTTGTGGTGTTGGAGAAGTCATTGATTAGTGGAACATAGGGAGGTTCAAGAGACTGATAGCTATTAGAAAGAAACTGTTCAGAGGTTCTGGTCTTCAGGCTTTGGTACCTTCTGCCAGAAGGTGGCATTGAGAAGAGGTTGTGACCAGGGTGAGGGAATGCCTTCCTGAGGCAGCACCTCACCTAGGTATCTCATAGATGTCACAAAGTTGCTCTTAAACAAGGTGTATTTTGCACAATTTGAATGGCTAAAACTAGATATCCTTGGTAAAATCTCAGAGGTTCTAGTTGGTGTTTTTATGTTATTTTAGAAAGGACTATACTGCACACTTAGAATACCAGGTGCAGTCTGGTCACATGGCCGTTGGAAGGACATCAATAAATTGAAGGGTGTTCAGAATAGATTCACCCGGACGTTGCCAGGATTGGAAGACAAGTTACAGCGAGAGGTAGGTTAGGCTAGGCCTTTTGTCCCCTTGACTGTAGAAGGCTAATGAATGACATTATCAAGGTTTATACAATCATAAATGGCACGGATAAAGTGAATGCTCAGTCTTTTTTCCCCAGAGCAGAGAATTCTAGAACTAGAGGGTAGAGGTTTAATGTAAGTGGGGAGAGATTTAAGAGAGACCTGAGGGGCAACCTTTTCACTCAGAGGGTAGCCCCTATCTGGAATGAGCAGCCAGAGGAAACTGTAAAAGTGGTTACAATTTTGAAATTCAGAAGACATTTGGGTGTATTTATGGACAGGAAGGACTCAGGGGGATTTGGATAAAATGCTGTCTAACCCAGTATGTCAATTTGATCAGCATGCACAAGTTGAGCCGAAGGGCCTCTTCTGTCCTGTTTGACTCCAGGACTCCCTCTGGGATTGTGAACTGCAGTTTCTTTCCTGGATTGACATTTGGATCACCTTTTTTCAGTTTAATTTAGTAAAAGTGAGGTCTGGTTTTAAAATATGTCACAGTGTATGGGTTGAGCATCCTAAAACTCTATTTTAGAGATCAATAGAAAGTTTTCCTATATAAAGAGGAGAATGCAGGTTCTGTTTGACTAGAGATGTATACAGTTCGTACATAGTTCTGCACATGTACCAAGATGTAGTGATCAAGGTTGTTTTGTGAGCAATTCAATAGTAAGACACAAAAGGACAAAGTGCAGAGTTACAGAGAGATATCAGTTGGTTATGGAGCAAAGGCAACGTAGTTTTGCGATTTTGGGGTTCATTCAGGAGAATGATAACGGTAGGATTAAAAACTGTCCTTGAACCTGGTGGTGCATCATCCCACTTTTGTGAATCTACTTCCTGTCAGGAGGTGGGTGAAGAGAGTGTGGCTGGTGTGGGATGAGTCTTTTGAATATGTTGGCTGCTTTTCCAAGACAGTGAGGGACAGATGGAGATTGATGGAGACAGATAGGTGTTGATGGAGGGAAGGGTGCGTATGATGGACTGAGCCACATTCGCAGCCACCTGGTGTTTCTTAAGCAGAGAAATTTTCATCCCACATGGTGATATACTCTGACAGCATGCTTTCAATGGAGCTGATAATGCAGTTGAATCTATCACTCAATGGCAGGCCCCCTCCACACTTCAAGAAACCTGTATAATGGTAATGCTTCGAATCCATTCATTCCAGTTCCAAATGTGCCTCTGGCTGAGGCAGGAGTTTCTAACAAAAATGAACAGAATCTAAGGTTTTTATTTGTTAGGCCACTAGATGGAGATCTTACCGAAGCTGAGCACATCTCTGAGCACAGGGCATATCAGCAACAGTAGGTCTGAGTTTGGGGCCTTGCTCTTGAGCAGTGATTCCCAAAGTGGGCGTTGTTGCCCCACCCCATGGGTGGTAGAAAGATCCAAGGGAGCAGTGAGGGAAAGGGGGGGGGGGGGAGGCGATCCAAACCTTCAGTCTGCTGCAAAGCTTAATGAAGAAGCTAGTGCTGTAATTTTCTGGCCTGACTTGGGGCGGCAGAAGTGAGCAAAAAAGCGACGAGGTGTTTTCATGAGAGCTGGTCTCAGTGACCGCCCTGCAGTATTGGTGTCACTAACCCCTCCCGCTCAGCACCACCACCACTACCCTTCCAACCCGCTCAGAGCCGATGCCACCACCACTCCCTGCGCTGTGCCGACACTAACCCCCCAACCCCAATCTATGCCGTCACTAGTCCCCACTCAGCATCACAACTAACCCACTGCTCATCGTTGTCTCTACCCCCCCAATCATCACAACTAACACCCCCACTCTCAGCGCCGCCACTAACCCCTCTCCCCCACTTCCCCCTCCCCCCCCAAGTGTCATTGTATGAGGGAGGGGACACCTGAGATTGGCCTGGAGGCCAAAGTTTGGGAACCACTGCTCTAGCGTGATGAATAAGTGATGTTACTGCTACGTTTGGAATCACAAATTCCCATCCTCCATGTCACAATGACCCTCTCCCAACAATCTCCTGGATATTTTATGATTGGGTTTTGTGGGCAGAAATCAGCAAGCTCTTTCTGGCAGAAGAAAATCAATCCAGTTTTGGTTGAACTTGCACGATTATTTTAATTAGTTCTACATAGGTACACTGCTATGATTTACAAAGGCATAACATTTCTTGCTTTTATATTTACATTAAGCTGGGTATAGCAAAGCGGACATAATGAGGCAAATATAACTCCTCCTCTCTGCTCATTTTGGGTGCAACCTCAGTTGTATTATCCTCTGAAATAAATGCTTTTTCAATCTGCCAGAAGCTCGACCCATCCCACATATTAAATTTAACTCATCTGACTAATTTCTTTCAATTTCCAGTTCAACTTCCAATTAAATGACTATTTTCTGATTCCACTCCATTTAACCTGTGAAGGAAAGAGGAAACTATTTTGTGTTCTACTTATATTTGTGTTAAAATGCCAGTGATTTGCACTTGCACTTGCCTGATCTTTTCACTCAGTTCTACCAAAGTACTTGAACATAGAACAGTCCAGCCCAGTACAAGTCTTCGGTCCATGATGTTGAGCTGACCTATACCTATACAAACGTATTCCACCATCCCTGCCCAATAACCTATCGTAATTTTCTGTTTTTTCTCACATCCATGTGCCTATCTATTTTAATGTCCCTATTGTACCAGCCTCCACCACCACTCCTGGCAATGCATTCCAAGCACCCACAACCCTCTGTGTAAAAGCACACCTCTGATGTCTCCCCTAAACTTCCCTCCACTTGATTAAACTATAGCAATTACCACCCACACTTGCCCACTTGCTTGTCTGACCTATATCCCTCTAAATCCATCCTATCCATGTATCCATCTAAATGTTTCTTAAACATTACAATAGTCTTTGCCTCAACTACCTCCTCCAGCAGCCCATTCCATACACCCACCAAATGTTACTCCTCAGGTCTGCTAAATCTCTCCCCCTTCATTTTAAACCTACATCTTCTGGTCATCGATTCCCCAACTGTGGACAAAAGACTGTGTTCACCTGACCTTAATTTTATTTTAATTAAAGAATTTTTTTTAATATACAGGTTATGCAGTTAACTTCTAAACATTAATTCAAGTTTAATGTTTTATTTTAAATGATCTCTGCCAAGAAAATTCCACCAATTATGTAAAAAAAAAATGTTTGACCTGACATGAACAAATTTGGTGAAAATAGTGCTGTTCTTATCTCTAATCTGAGAATTCACTCACTAAACGCATCTCCGATACCACACATCAGCATAGAGGAAATAATGTTAGACATCTGTGTAGAAAACAAGGTGAACTCCAATCTGAGGTAGAAGGTCTGATAATATCATTTTTTAACATGTATTCAATCTCTTGATCTACAAGTTTGCACTTTTCCACATTCATTCAATATGGATGTTGTTTGATTGGTTTGGTATCTCCAGCATTAACATCATGACAAAACTATTAGGGTTCTCTTAGGCACATCTGGAAACAGATTTCTAAATTTTTAAAGTAGCTGTTTCATTTGTTCCTTTTCCTGGGGCAAAGATGAGCCAACTTAGCATCCAAATTTTGCAAAATAACTAAATTAGACTGATCAATTGGGACAATGTTTTGTTTGAAGTGACTCTCTCAGAGTCAGCTTGTATCATCCCAGGGACCCTAAACTCCTCCGTTTTATCAAAAACAATTCCTCTGCTGAAGGCTGTTCCTTGCTTCCAGCCAAATTCTCAAAAGAACTACATTTTGCATCTCCAATCAGATGTTTTAACTACATAGTTAACTTCATTCACCTTTGACTCAATTTTGACTTAAGGGGATTTAAATTTGTTGGGAAAATTAATCCCCTGGTTTAAAAGTTCTCATCCTACCTTTTTTTTTTAAATCATCCCAGGCCTTCATTTTATCTTGAGCCGTTTACAAATTCTCTCAAGCCAATTTACGAACAAGCTTTAAACTTTGACACATAATCCAATAAATTCAACTGCACATCCTCATTAACCTATTGTTCCTTCAACAACACTAAATGTCCTCTAACTCAATGTCCAACACAATCCACAGTAACTTTAGAAAGGGATTTGCCAAAAACAGGAATAGGCTATAAAGGAGCTACTGGGAGAACCTGATTAGTTTTCCCCACAACCTGACAAATGTAACATGTCTGGCAAAATATCACAATGTCTTTTCTTAGACTAGGCCAATAAAATAGTATCATAATCTTATATATAGTTTTCATTATACCAAGATGACCACCCAAGGGTGTACTATGGGCCGAGGTTTAAATTTCATCCCTGTAGTTCCTAAAACCTATAACTTGGTGAACAATTGCTCATTCCTCATTGGCAGAGATATCAAGTGGTCTCTGCTTCTTCATTAACACCCTTTTAAAATACTGGCACTTTCTTAATTTCCTCCTCAGAACGAGCCTTATCTCTCACTTCAATCAGATGAGGATGTCTGTTCTACCCACTAAAAACTCTTTTCGAGACAATGACAAATCCTTATTCTCAGGTTTAACACCAGAACTCTGTTCCAAACCATCTGCAGCGGCAAGCTTTTTTTTTTAAAGCTCACGTCACTGCACGGGCTGAATATATATCCGAATTGGTCTGTTTCATCAATTGGCAGACAACCTCATCACAGGGATAACTTTACCCTCTTCAAGGTCATTTCCAAATTATTTTTCTAACTTGAATAGATATTCCACATTACCTCTCTGGAAGGTTTTACTTGTGTGATAGTACAGATTCTATCACCAATGTGTATATGTACAGATTGTAGTGTAGGATGACTGTGATTGGGTGAGAATGTAGCCACACCTATTGGCAAGTCTTAAAGGATTACTCCTAGCCAGACCAGGTCATTCTGGACTGGTCAACCTACTTGTGATATGCTCCAGTCTTTTAGTTAATAAAAGCCTTGGTTTGGATCAACAAGTCTTTAGTTCTTTAGACGCGCCCTTCAATTTTATTAACTAAAAAGTTTTGAAGGGATGGAGCATATGCTACAGCTGAAATGCCTTGACATCGACCCACAGTCAGCTACAGCTTCGAATGAGTTTAAGCACTGGGTGAGATGCTTTGAAACATACTTACAGCTCTCTGACCCTGCCGTGATAGAGGACAACCATCAACTACTAATATTGATAACTATGGTGTCCCCGGGAATCTACCAGTGTCCAGGACGCGACCACTTATGCCGCAGATAAGAAGGTGCTGAAAGGGCTCTACGAGCGACCAGTGAACAGGGTCTTTGCTCGGTACAAACTTGCTACAAGGAGGCAACAGCCTGAAGAGTCCTGTAGAGCTTATATTCAGGCACTAAGGGCAATGGGCGGGGACTGTGCCTGCACAGACAGAACTGCTGCGGAGACCACAGACGATTTCATTCGGGATGCCTATGTGGCCGGGGTTTGATCGAATGAGGTGAGGCAGCACCTGCTAGAGCACGGGGGAGAAAACATAGAGGTTGTGATCTGGATCGCAGAGAGGATGGAGGCTGCGGTCTTAAGTATGGACGTGTACTCTCGGGGCTGGACCCCACACTCTGATGTGAGTAGGATGCCCTCCCTCTACCCTACTACTGCCGCTACGCTGCCCAATGCAACCCCAAAGTGTTATTTCTGCGGGAGGAACAAGCACAGCAGGTCCCAGTGCCCGGCGAGAAAAGCAAGGTGCCAGAAGTGCCTTAAAAACGGCCACTTTGCTGAAGTCTGTCGCTCCAAAATGGCCGCTGTCAAACACAGTGCCTCGTGTGAAGCCCAATCGCCACTCTCCATTTCAAACACTTCTTCCTCAGAGCTCTCGTCCAATGAGAGCGAGGACTCCACCGTGCGGCAGCGCCTGACGTCACGGGGCAGACGCTGAGCGCGGAAGGTACAACCCACCCTCGCCACAATGATGTTCACCCTACCTCACGAAGCAACATCTGATCAGGCCCCAGCCCCGACCTCAATGGCCGCCATGCTGCCGACTAGGGACCCGCTGCCGGCGCCAACCAGGGACCTGCTGCTGCTGCCGACCACCAGGGACCCGCCGCCGCTACCGCTGACCGGAGACCCGCTGCCACTACCGACTGGGGACCCGCCATCACAGAGGCAGCTGACCAAGTACTCGCAACTGCGACCAACGCTGCCGACCAGGGATCCACCGACGCTGACGACCACAGACCCGCCGCCGCCAACCACCTGACTGATCACCCCACCGCCAACAGCAAGCAGCGACCCCCAACACTTACTGTTGGCTGGCCGACACCCCCAGCAGCATGCAGGCAGCAACACCAACTCCTCGACGCTATCTCTTCATGCCCAACTGTTTGCATGACATCATCATGCACACGTTGCGTGACATCATCACGCAGGACTCCACTGTCCCCATTACAAGTCTCTGCATCAATAAATCTCGACCAGGACTTCCCCCAACTCCTCACAAAAGCAATGGAACTGATTAAAGTGCATGGACACTATACCAATTGCTTATTTGACTCGGGGTCAACTGAGAGTTTTATCCGCCCAGACCTGGCCCACCGTTGTGGACTGGCTATTCTCCTCACTGCACAGAGAATTTAATTGGTGACCAGATCGCACTTAACTGGGGTAAAGGGGTACTGCATGGCGACCCTAAAAGTCCAGAGCATCACGTTCACAGACTTCAAACTATTAATCCTTCCCCGATTGTGCGCCCCTGCACTGCTGGGACTGGATTTTCAGTGCCAGTTTCAAACCGTTTCCCTGCACTTTGGGGGGCCTCACGCTCCACCATCTGTCTGTAACCACTCCACCCCAGAAGCCTCCTGCCAGGGGCAGCCTGAGCCACCCACCCCCATGCCCTGGAGCCTCACCTGTAGTCTCTCCACCCTCCGAATTGCTCTGCCAGCGCTTTTCACAAACCTCACCCCTGGCTGGAAGCCTGTGGCCACCAAAAGCTGGCAATATAGTTATAAACACAGGAAATTTATCACAAGCGAGGTGCGCAGACTGCTGGACGAGGGCATTATCGAACCTAGCTCGAGTCCATGGAGGGACCAGGTGGTGGTGGGGAGAAGCCACTGACTACAGCCAG
This sequence comes from Narcine bancroftii, assembly GCF_036971445.1. NCBI lineage: Eukaryota > Metazoa > Chordata > Chondrichthyes > Torpediniformes > Narcinidae > Narcine > Narcine bancroftii. The sequence goes on along the minus strand of NC_091476.1, from coordinate 46,940,227 downwards.
ACAATCAACTGCTTCACGCATCTGGATGCATACCCCCTTCCACAGATCACGGATATGGTGAATCAGATCGCCCAATACTGTGTATTTTCCACCATTGACTTATGTTCGGCCTATCATCAGCTCCCGATCCACCGAGAAGGCCGACCTTTCACAGCCTTCAAAGCGAATGGGCAGCTGTATCAATTCCTCAGGGTACCCGTTGGTGTCACAAATGCCGTCATGGTCTTCCAGTGGGAAATGCACTGGATGGTGGATCAGAAAGGGCTGACTGCTACTTTCCTGAATCTGGACAATGTCACCATCTGCGGCCATGACACGGAGGATCATGATGCCAACCTTGAGAAATTTTTTCAGACTGCAATTCGGCTGAACTTGACCTACAATTTCGACAAGTGTGTCTTCCGGACCACTCAGCTCACAATTCTGACTTGTGTGGTGGAGAACAGGATGGTCATGCCGGACCCTGACCACATGCATCCCCTCATGGACTTGCCCCAAACCCCCCCCCCCCCAACACCCAGAAGGCACTCAGATGCTGCCTGGGCTTTTTCTCTTACTATGCAGACAAGGCACGGCCATTCATCAAGACCACCTCCTTCCCCCTGTCAACCGAAGCCAGAGCGGCCTTCAACCACATCAAATCGGACATCACTGCTGCAACACTGCACGCCATCGATGAGTCCATTCCTTTCCAAGTCGAGAGTGATGCGTCTGACTTTGCACTGGCAGCCACTTTGAACCAGGCAGGCAGGCCGGCCGGCAGTCTTCTTCTCCAGAACCCTCCAGGGTCCTGAGAGCTAACACCCCACTGTCGAGAAGGAGGCCCAGGCCATAGTCGAAGCAGTTCGTCGTTGGAGACACTACCTCACTGGCAGGCGCTTTACGTGGCTGACCGACCAACGTGCGGTCTCCTTCATGTTTAGCAATACCCACCGAGGTAAGATAAAGAATGACAAAATCACCAGGTGGAAAATCGAGCTCTCCACCTTTAATTATGACATACTGTATCGGCCTGGTAAACTCAACAACTTGCGCCAACATATAACTGGACAGACTGCAGAGACTCCACGAGGAGCTCTGTCATCCAGGGGTCACTAGGTTCGCACACTTTATCAAAGCTCACAACCTGCCCTAAATGGTCGAGGAGATTTGCTCCATGACCTGAGCCTGCCCGGAGTGCGCTGAGTGCAAGCCCCACTTCTTCTGTCCAGAGAACGCCCATGTCATCAAAGCCACCCACCCCTTTGAGCGTCTCAGTGTAGACTTCAAGGGGCCCTACCGTCGACCAACCGTAACACCTACATTCCTACAGCCATCGATGAGTACTCCCGCTTCCCGTTCGCTGTGCCCTGCTCGGACATGACTGCCTCTTCAGTTATAGAGGCCCTGCACAGCATCTTCGCCATCTTCGGGTACCCCAGTTACATCTACAGTGACAGGGGGTCCTCGTTTATGAGCGCAGAGCTGCAGTAGTAGCTTCTGGAGTGTGGTATTGCTTCAAGCAGGACCACCAGCTATAACCCACGCAGTAATGGGCAAGTTGAAAGAGAGAATGCCACCATCTGGAAAGTGGTTACGCTTGCCCTCGGGTCCAAAGGTCTCACCACCTCTCACTGGCAGGACGTGCTCACTAGTGCCCTACACTCCATCCGCTCCTTCCTATGTTCCATGGCCAATGCCACCCCCCATGAAAGGATGTCCTCTTTCCCGAAGAAATCCGAATTGGGAACGACCATACCAGCAGTTCCCGGTCCGGTCCTCTTACAATGCCATGTCCGGTACTCAAAGAATGACCCCTTGGTAGACTGAGTGACTCTGCTCCATACGAACCCACATTATGCCTACGTTGAGTACCCGGATGGGTGGAAAGACACAGTCTCGGTAAGGGACCTAGCCCAAGTCAGATCAGGCACAGCAGTGCCTTTAACCCAACCTCCCCCTATTCCTTCTCCCCCCCCCCAGGTCATATGCTTGAATAGATGGACCAGCACCACCCCACCAGCTCAGGCCAGACTGTTGACGACGCCGTCGGGGAATTGAGCAAAGCAGTGGCCGCACCCTATGGACCTGCCGGCGACACGACTCCGGCAACCCCAATCCCGGCACCACAGTGGTCACGCCGGATGATCAGGCCCCCTGACCGATACAGCCCCTAACCTCCATCCACCCTGAGGTCAGTTCTCAAAGAAGGGGTGAATGTGATAGTACAGATTATAATGTAGGATGATTGAGAGTGTAGCCACACCTAATGGCAGGTTCTTAAAGGATTGCTCCTAGCCAGATCAGGTCATTCTGGACTGGTCGACCTACTTGTGATATGCTCCAATCTTTTAGTTAATAAAAGCCTTGGTTTGGATCAACAAGTCTTTGGTTCTTTTGACGCGCTCTACAACTTGGCATAAATTTAACCCTCTGGAAGGCTCCACTTGGCACAAGCTTAACCCTGTGGATTAAAGCATACTCATCTGCTAATTCAGCAGATTCTTGCCAAGTTTCCATTGCTTCCTCAAACTGTCTTTGCCTCTTGGCTTTCTCCCTTCTAAGCTTTTACTAATTCCAGCTCAAACTGCTTTTGTTTCTCAGCTTCGTCCATTCCAAATCTCCTTTATCTCTCTGCTTCCCCCATTCTAAGTTTTTCTCTCTCAAACTCCAATCTAAGGTTTTCCAACTCAATTTGTGCTACTGGTGACCTCTTCTCAAAGGATTCAGAAGTAGCACTTTGAGTACCTGCTGTCCCCAGCCTGTCAACCCACTGTCAATCTCTAATGAACTGAGAGCACAAAATAGTCCACAACGATTTTGCACACCCTTTTCAGGCAATGATTTTGGCAGATCATGTCAATTGGGGAAGGAAGACTACAGTGATCCTCTGCCACTCCTCTGGTCCTGTGGATTGGCCTCCAATCCATGTCTCTGCAGTAACCATATCACACTGTGATGTAGCTGGCCAAGAGCATTTGTAGAAGGTTGACAATAGTGACTGATAGCCTTTCCCGCTTCAGTCTTCTCAGGAAGTGCAGATGCTGTTGCATCTTCCTGACAAGTGAGGAGATGTTGTGTGAGATGGGTGCACAGGAGATTTACCAGGATGCTGCCTGTCTCATGTCTCATCCAGAAAGATTGACCGAGCTAGGGTTTTTTTTATTTTTTTCCTTTAAAAGTGCTTTATTTAGCGATTACACAAGGTCACATTAATACACTAGTTTTGGACTTCAAGATACATACTATTCACATTACAGTATAACATGGTCATTACTATACCAAAAGCACTTGGGACCCAGAAATCTTACATTATACCCATGGTGTTCTTTTCCTTGGAGTGACAGAGGATGAGAGGTGACAATAGATGTACACAAGATTACAAGCAATCACAATTTTCCACAGGGCCACAATAGCCAATACCAGAGGACTTCAGTTTAACATGAATGAAAGAAAGTTTAGGGGTGACATCAGACGTAGGTTTTTTTTAAACTCGAAGAGTGGTGGGTGCCTGGAATGTATTGCTGGGGGTATTGGTGAAGGCTGGTGCAATAGGGCCATTCAAAAATAGACAGTTAAGCACTGAGGAAGAGGAGGGTTAGATTGTTGTAGAGCAAGTTTACATAGCTCAGCACAGTATTGTGGGCCAATGGGCCTGTACTGTGCTATATTGTTCTATGTTCCAATATGGAGCTGAACATTGCACAAAAGAAGCTGAGCTCTGACAGAGTCTTCTGAATGATCCAGCTGAAACAATGTGCTCTGCAGCTGACAAGGTGGTTCAAAACAAGCCAGAGACCAAAAATATTGGTCCTCAATTATTGTTGGAATTCTACACATCTTTGAAGAGGAGCATCAGCTGAAGAGGGGATGCCAAAAATAAATAGAATTTACCAAAAGATGTCAAAGTTTGAGATAAATTGAAATTTCTGCACTTGTCATTACAGCTTTCCAGTACAAATTGCTTTTCTTGCCTTGGTGCAGTGCAGAAGAAGCACAGTAGGGATGGCATAGTTAATGTAGTGGTTAGCAAAATGCTAATACAGCGCTACTGACCCAGATTCAAACACTACAGTCTAAGGAGCTTGTACCTTCTCCCCATGACCTGCGTGGGTTTCCTCCCAAGTTCCAAAACATATGGGGTTAGTAAGTTAATTGGTCACATGGGTATATTTGGCTTTGTGGGATGGACAGACCTGTCACTGCTATATCTCTAAATTAAATTAACTGATTAAAAATGAAAAGAATTCTTTAGCATCTCAGCCATTTCTTTATTTCCCATTATTAAATATAATTTTCATCCTCAAAGAGGCAGCATGTACTTTAAATTCTCTAATCCTCTTTGTAATGGCAGACAGTTCAGATAAAGCTGGACGATTCAGGCTCTAGTGGTTCTATGGGTAAAACCACCTGCCAAGGGAAGTCCTAATTGGTAAATGGTTTGAAAATGCAAAAAGAGTAGAAAGTAGACTGGCAAACACTTCTTTTTTTTCAGAGCTTCAGCTGGAATAATATCCAAAGGTTGGAGCCAGAGGCAGCTGAGGCACTGCTTACTGAAGCCTGATTAATGTTTTCCCAACAATAGTTCCCACGTGGTGCAGTCCAAAGGGTGCCTGTAATGTTAATTAATAATGTGTCGACAATACTTGGCTATGGAAAGCAGGACTGTTCAACCTGATGCCTGCTCCCTCAAGTAAAAACCTTAAACTTCTATATTCTGCTTCTCTCCTGAGGCAGTGGACTCGGGAACACCTCGGGTCGTGCTGCCTGTGGGTTACATACAACAACCTTCATCTAGAAGTACTGTGAAAGAGAATCAACCAGGATGGCATTGCCACATTACCGTTCCAAACATTTTTTTTAAATGGCAATCAAACATTCATAGAAAGACTTTTAACTCCAGGGTTTTAATTTAACCACAACACCAGAAAAAAGCATTTTGTCTGCAATGAACAGGTTATACATCACACAATGCACAGCAACTTAAAACAGTTGTTTGTGTTTCCCTGTGATGACAATGACTTCCCCTTCATTCTGAGCTCTAATTTATTCCTCACACAAGGTAAAATTGAGGTCTGCAGAAAGAGCAGACAGTAGCTTCTTTTAAACTGCAACAACTGGGAGGCCCTCCTGGGACCCAGGTGCTGGAAGGATCTTTTGAATAGCAGAGGGATCTACCCATTAAATCGCCAACCCAGCCATTTAAGAGGGATCCCACCCCTGCAATGATGCATCACGTACTCACCGGAAATCACACATACTCCCAGGTGTACAACGCTGGCTGCCCAGTGACACATGCACGCAAGTGATGACGTCACCGGAATAAGTGGGTTGACCATTTTAATTTTCAAATCGCCTGTGGACACTACCTACGTAAGTGTAACTGGGTTCCCTGACTACCTCTGGGATAGGTCAGGGACTCGGTTGGATCCCGACGGGGTTGACCAGGTCAGATCCTTTCCAACTGCTGCGCAAATGGGGCGCTAACCAGGCAAAATGCCATTTTACACAGCAGTTTGAAAAGGTCTACCACTGAGGCAAGGAAACCACTCAAGTGAGGCAGTTGAACAGAATAAAATCCAAAATCCTTATCAGAAGAAGGAAAGTAAGTGTCTGATACCAGCATTCTATGTTTGCTCAGGGATATGCTAGAAGGGACCTGCTCATTACCACCAGGTTAATATCTTTAAACAACTTTAAGTTGTTCATACAGAAGACCAGGAAAGATTTAGAGAATTTGAGGGGCAAGATTTTTATACAGAGTGTGATGTTTACCCAGAAGGAGCCACCAGAGGAAGTGGTAAGGATGGGTACAATTACATTGTTCAAAAGATATTTGGACAGATGTGCAAATTGGAAGGGTTTGGATGGAAATGAGCAGAAGCAGGTAAATTAGACTAACTCAGGAAGGTGCCTTGGTTTACAGAGATGAGTTGGACTGAACGGGCTGTTTCCAACACAATGATTTGTAATTTTTTAATTTTTTATTTTTTAAACAATGATTCGTAATTAATGAATTCTGTTCTGCTGCAGATGAAGGACTTGTCAATTTCTACCAGACAGAAAAACACATCCATAATTCTGAGGCACAATGAACTATAAATGTTATCCTTTAACAGTTTAACCTCAACTTGTGTTTTGTATGGGGCAAGATTCATGTTCATAGAGCAAATTACATATCAGAGCTGTGTTACCATTACCATGTCAAACATTACTCTGGACAATAAGTTGCATCTACTGTGGGTCTCCCTTACGACTTATTAAATTGATCTAAAAATACATGACCTATTTTATTTTAAATTATGTACGCTGGAATGTATTCCCAGTTAAGTGCATATCTAAACCCAGAAACTGGAAATATAATTGGCTATTTATGATGTACGTGTGATTATTTCTGATTTTTGGGCAAAGTAGAGATCACAGATGAAAATAGAAATAACAAAGGATACCCGACAGCTGAGATAGGGGTTAAATGACATAATCAACAAAATCAAATCATAAAGGAAGGAGATTGAAAATTTGGCTGAATGGTGTACTAACAAAAACCTCGCACTCAATGTCACCAACACCAAGGAGCTGATTATGGACTTTAGGAAGGGAAAACCAGAGGTGTTCGATCCAGTGATTATAGGGGGATCCTGGGAGTCTCTATCTCAGGATGCCTTTCTTGGATCCAACACACTTGAAGAAAGCACATCAGGAGTTTGCAGGTTTGATATGACATTGGCAAACTTCTAAGATGGATGGTGGAAAGTATGCTGACTGGCAACATTCCATCTAATTTTTAGTTGTCAGTGTGCACAAAAATCTCACGGTGTGCAATTTTTTTTTCCTCTGACAAAAGTATGTACGCACTGAATGTGTGTGCAAATGTAAACTTGAATTTGTACAATTATTAATGACGCCATTATTTTAGGTCACTAACCTTTTGTGCGCACTGGTTATGATTATGTGTGCACACATGCACAACTTAGAGGGAACAGTGCTGACTGGCTGCACCATAGCCTTAGATGGGGGCACCAATACATCACAGGCACCTCTCTCCCTATCATTGAGAAAATCTACATGAAAAACTGCTGTCTGACAGCAGCAATCATCAAGGATCCACATCACCCAGGACATGCTCTATTCTAGCTGCTGCCCTCAGCAAAGAGGTACAGGGGACACGAGACGTGCATCACCAAGTTCAGGGACAGTCACTATCCTTCCACCATCAGACTTTCAAACAACAAACTTAGACTCATTTAAAAACTCTTACTTTGCACATTATTTATTACTGGATATTTTTTTTTTCTTCTTCTCTACTGCAGTTTATTTACAATTTTTTCTTTGCTTACATTTCTCTTTCCTTGAGTACAGCTTTTTGCACTACCGAAAAGTAGAAATTCTGCCTGGGCAACAGGAAAAGAATCTCAGGGCTATATGTGATGTCATTAATTACATCTGACAATAAATCTGAATTTTCTCCTTGCAGTTTTTCCAGTGTTTGGCACCACCTACAAATGTCATGAAGACTACAACACTGAGACCCAACACAGATTGGGTGTCCACTTCTGAGCACTAATAATGTGTGTGGGTCAAAACGTTATCTTCCTTAAGCCAACCATTTCAACACTTCCCAACCATTCCTACAGTCATATGTCCGTCTTCAGCCTAGTCTAGTGTCTTGAAGTTAAACGCAAGATCGAGGCACAGTTAACATAGCAGTTTACGTAATCCTATTACAGCACCAGTTACCAGAGTTGTAGGTTCTCCCTGTGTCTGTGTTGGATTCGTCCAGGTGCTCTGGTTTCCTCCCATGTTCCAAAGACATGGGGTTAGTAGGTTTAGCAGTGTGAGTTCATGGCCAGAAGGGCCTGTTACCCATGTTTTAAGTCTAAAAATAACACATCATAACCACCCTGGGCTGTCTTAAACCTAACTGCATGAGCACTGATTTTTCTAATTTTAGGTAACCCCCAACTCATTTCACTGTTTGTCTTTTCTTGACCTGTCTATTTTTTCCTCTTGTTCTCTAACTTTTCTTTCCCCTTCAAAGAAGTCTCTCCTTCTTCCTGTCTTTGTACCTCTCATACTTATTGTCCAATAATCTGGGCCCTCCCCCAACTACTTTCCCTTGATGTATGTAATCACTTTTTAAAATCTAAATCTCAATGAAAGTTCCGGACCTCAAATGTTGACTGATCATTCCTATCCGCGGATGCTTATCTGAACTGCTGAGTTCCTCCAGCAATTCGCTGACTACCTGCTGATGATATGGGCCAGACGAAGTACATTTCTGGCAGGAAATGAAACTTTGTGAGTTACTTACAGCCTGGGTCACTTGCTTGCTAAAAACTAGAGGCACTAAAGAGTGGATTTGTTTAATAGAAGCTTTCCATGTATTCTGGAATCTCAATTGTATAAATAGACAACTTTCAATTATTCTTTCAATTCTTTTCTTTGGCTTGGCATCACGGACGAAGATTTATGGAGGGGGTAAAAAGTCCACGTCAGCTGCAGGCTCGTTTGTGGCTGACAAGTCCAATGCGGGACAGGCAGACACGGTTGCAGCGGTTGCAGGGGAAAATTGTTTGGTTGGGGTTGGGTGTTGGGTTTTTCCTCCTTTGCCTTTTGTCAGTGAGGTGGGCTCTGCAGTCTTCTTCAAAGGAGGTTGCTGCCCGCCAAACTGTGAGGCGCCAAGATGCACGGTTTGAGGCGTTATCAGCCCACTGGCGGTGGTCAATGTGGCAGGCACCAAGAGATTTCTTTAGGCAGTCCTTGTACCTTTTCTTTGGTGCACCTCTGTCACGGTGGCCAGTGGAGAGCTTGCCATATAACACGATCTTGGGAAGGCGATGGTCCTCCATTCTGGAGACGTGACCCATCCAGCGCAGCTGGGTCTTCAGCAGCGTGGACTCGATGCTGTCGACCTCTGCCATCTCGAGTACTTCGACGTTAGGGATGAAAGCGCTCCAATGGATGTTGAGGATGGAGCGGAGACAACGCTGGTGGAAGCGTTCTAGGAGCCGTAGGTGGTGCCGGTAGAGGACTCATGATTCGGAGCCGAACAGGAGTGTGGGTATGACAACGGCTCTGTATACGCTTATCTTTGTGAGGTTTTTCAGTTGGTTGTTTTTCCAGACTCTTTTGTGTAGTCTTCCAAAGGCGCTATTTGCCTTGGCGAGTCTGTTGTCTATCTCATTGTCGATCCTTGCATCTGATGAAATGGTGCAGCCGAGATAGGTAAACTGGTTGACCGTTTTGAGTTTTGTGTGCCCAATGGAGATGTGGGGGGGCTGGTAGTCATGGTGGGGAGCTGGCTGATGGAGGACCTCAGTTTTCTTCAGGCTGACTTCCAGGCCAAACAATATACAGTAATTAATAGGCACCCTATTAACCAGTAGAACACAATGTGATCTTTCCATACAGCGTTAAGGACTTCTCTCCACTGTGAGCTTTTTGAGCTATTTAATGCACATATTTATCTTAAAATATATAAAAATGTAATAAAACAATGGAAATTATTCTTTTTCTATTGACACTTGACATAACCAGCTCAAAAAGAGCTGAAGGTGAACACAAAAACTGCAGAGGCTGGAATCGAAAGCAAACAATGAGATATTGGATGAACTCAGCAGATCAGGCAGCATCCGTGGAGATAAACGGTCATTCAATGTTTCAGGTTGGGATCCTCTATGAAGAATTGAGTGCATTAACCCTCCAAGTTCCTCCAGCATCTCATTGTTGAAAAACTCAGGACTGAATCAACGACTGCCTTTTACTTTTTATGGATGTTGTATGACCTGCTAATTTTCTCCAGCACTTTTTGTTTACTGCATTAAAGAAAGAGCTTTCTGATTTTGTCTGCCCCCTGCAGAAAGAGCAAGAATTCTGCACCTTGCATTTCCTTTGTAAAGACAAATTGTGATGGCATAATTATCGTTTGATTTTTCTGAGGAGAAATTTTTTTCTTGAGGTAGCATTAAATTTTCTTTAGAGATTCTGCTTCATTTGATTAAACAAGCCTATATTTTAAAATCAAGTAATTAAATGGAGGGTTCAATCATTTATTGTCAGAGTATATATGTGACATCATATTCAATCATGAGATTCCTTTTTTCCTGCAGGCACAGTAGAATTACAGTAGTGCAAAAAAATAAATTGTACACAGTGTAAAACATGTAAACAAAGAACTGTAAACAACTAAAAAAATGTAAACAAACTGACTATGCAATACAGAGAGAACAAAAAGAAAATCAATAAAGTGCACATGAGTCCTTAAATGAGTCTCTGAGTTTATCATTGAGGAGTCTGATGGTGGAGGGGGAGAGGCTGTTCCTGAACCTGGTGTGCACGCCTTGAGCACCTATACCTCTTTCCTGATGGCAACTAGAGAACAGAGCATGTGCTGGGTGGTGAGGGTCTTTGATGATTGCTGCTGCTTTCTGATGGCAATGCTCCCTGTAGATGTACTCAACAGTGGGAGGGTTTTGCTTGTAATGTCCTGGGCTGTCCACTACCTTTTGGAGGGCTTTATGCTCAGGGGTTTTGGTGTTTCCAAACCAGACTGTGATGCAGCTGGTCAGCACACTTTCCACACCTCTAGAAATTTGGCAGGGTTTCTGGTGTTATACCAAACTTCCACAAACTCCTGAGAAAGTAGAGGTGTTTTCTTCATGATGCCATTGGTGTGTTGGATCCAGGAAAGATCCTCCCAAGAACTTAAATTTGTTCACCCTCTTCACCTTGGAATCCCCAATGATCATTGGATTGTATGCCTCTGGCTTTTCTTTCCTGAAGTCAACAGTCAGGTCCTTAGGTTCAGTGACATTGAGTCCAAGGTTGTTGTTTACCATTTAGCCAAGTTTTCAATCTCCAACCTGTATGCTAACTCATTCCCTTCCTTTGTACAACCCCTTATCATGGTATCGTTGGCAAATTTGTAATGTTATTGTTGAACAGAGCGACACGGTAATTGGTGTAAAGTGAGTAGAGCAGAAGGCTAAGAACACAGCCCTGTGGTGCTCCAGTACTGATGGAGATCATGGAGATGTTCTGGCCAATCCTTATTGATTGCAGACTGGAGGTGAAGAAATCCATGATCCAATTGCACAGTGGGGTGTTAACCCCCAGGTCTTGGAGTTTGCTGATCAGTTTTGAGGGGATGATGGTGTTGTATGTCAAACTGTAGTTTATAAAGAGCTTCCTGATGTATGCATCTTTGCTGTTCAGGTGTTCCAGGGTTTTGTGTAGAGCCAGTGAGATGGCATCTGCCATAGATCTGTTGCTACATTAGGCGAAGTGGAATGCATCCATGCCATTGCTCAGACAGGAGCTGATCTGCTTCATCATCAGCCTTTCAAAACACCATCTCTGTTGATGTAAGTGCTAATGGTCGATAGTCATTAAGGCAGATTACTACACTCTTCTTAATTGACACCTGTTTGAAGCAGGTGGGTACCACACCCTGCTGGAGTGAGATATTGAAGATGTCCATGAATATCTTGATAAGTTGGTCAGCACAGATTTTTAATACTCAGCCAGGTACTCCATCTGAGCCAGATGCTTTCCTTGGATTCACTCTCCTGAAGGCAGCACGCACGTCATCCTCAGATACAGACAAAGAAACATTGATTGTCATGTTGACATTTGATTTAGCTCTGTTCCTGGATGCAGTGTCAAGGTATTGAGAGCCACAATCTGTTGTGAGGAAGAATCAGCTGGATGTTTTACTGCTCCTTACACTTAATCACCTGTCTATTTATTTGTTATTTTGCTCTACCTGCAGTATGAGTTGATTTCCCTGGATAGCATGCAAAACAAAGCTTCTTACTATATTTTGTATTAATGATAATAAAATAAGTTCAAATCAGTGAGAACAGGCAAGGGGGAAGTTTTGTTCTCAGATTCTTGTGATTAGCTTATTTTAATTCCAGAGTTCAATAAATTAATGTATATTGAAAGAAGGTCATTCACAGATTTCAACGGTGTCATTTTAAAATTAAAGATGGTGAAATCCATGTGGAATATCAGCAGATAGGTCAGCCAGAAAATTTTAAGTGGGAGAAAGAGAAGGTTAAAGTCTTGGAAATTGAAGAAAAATTACAGATTGTGTTCATTTCTTGTCGCTTCCTGATAGGAAGGATGTAGAAGCTTTGGAGAGGGTGCTATGATGTTGCCTGTACTGGAGAACATCTCTTATGAAGAAAAGTTAAGTAAACTAGGAAGTAAAACACAAAAGCCTGTAGACACTATGGGTGAAGTAAAACAATGCTGAAGAAACTCAGCAGGTCAAATGATGTCTTTTATATAGCAAAGATAAAATATATAACCAACTTGAGCCCTTCATCGAGATATGGAAAAATGTAGGCAGGCATCTGAATAAAAGGGTAAAGGGGGAGGCACATGGAAACAAAGGCAGGATGTAATAGGTGGAGAAAGAAAGAAGGGAGAGCAACAAGGGGTAGAGCGATGGCTAGTTGACTAGAATTATTTTCTTTAGAGCGATGATGGCAGGCAACTTAATTACTAAATTTAGATATACAGCACAGTAACATACCTCCTTACCAATCACAGAGCATTTATGGAATGTGAGTTCAGGGGAGCAGTTTGAAAACCATTGCTCGAGGACAGTCTCTAACAATAAATTGCACTGTATGTACATTGTTGAAACTAAGTGCAATCAATGGCACTGCTATTTTTTGAACAACTACTATACCATCCATTGAAATGTTACTGATCGATTAAAACATTTACCTCAGAGAAAAAAAAGTTTCCCTCAGTTGATTAAACATGGCAGAACCAAAAAGACTGAAAATAACAATGGGAAAATGAATACTTTTTCACAGAAGTCCAGGGGAAGTGTGTTTGTTTGATTTGCAAGGAATCTGTTAACTTTAATAACCTATTTTTAATAGCCTATCAACAGATTTACACATTGCATCATAATCATTAAGGTGGAGGATGTTGGAGACGGCCTTGTCCCTTTCTTGATCTTTTCTCCTGTTCTTATTTTGCACCCAGCTTTTTATTTGACATTGCTTTTTGAATGAGTTTTAAAGAGTTTTATTGTATTAATTTAAATTAAGAGCAGCAGATATAGAAATGCCAATTATAATATGTGAGCACATCAATAAACTACTGTACTCTCAAAAGTTAAACTGTTCAATAGCGTCAGACAGTTATTTGATAGAAAATGAATTTTTGATAGCACAACAGTTTTCTGATCTAAACACACCATTTTTGTTGCAACGTAACTGGTTTAAAACTGCCGGGAATAATATTATTTGGCCCACGACTCGACATTTTTCTGTATGTGGCCCGCAACCAAAAAGATTTGGCCACCCCTGCTTTAAAGGGTCCCAACCCAAAATGTTGACTGACCCTTTCCTGCCATGGAAGATGCCAAATCAGCTGTGTTCCCCTAGCTTCTCACTGTCTACTCAAGCTCCGAATCTCCTCTGCTTTGCCTGCCCTCTGCTGAAGTGCGGTGAATTTACAGGAAGATCAGAAAACTGTTCAACCTCCATTACTTGCTCTCTGAAAGCATAATGATGCCAAGTCACAATGCATAGACAACACTTGCATAAATGCACACAAGACCCAATCTGGCATCAATCAATGGAATGAAAGAATGAGGCAAAAACCATTATTTGTTCCAAGTCCTTCAACCTACTACTGTATTACAGTATCACACAATTTCAACTCTAATAATCACAATCTCAGACACCCCAAAAAATCTGATAACTATGTTGCTTTATCAGGTTACTCCCTATGGATGCTGCACATTATATATTGCCCTCAATCCCAGCATCTGCACATTTTCTTGTTTAACTCCTCCTGAATCAGCTACTGGACATCAGGGAAGTGCAAGTGTGAGTATTTGGTCTCAAGGATGCAGCTCACAGGAGCAAGTAGTTTGCAGGGAAATAAAGTGAAGGAAGTAAAGCCATTGTAAACTCATAACTCATGATGTCTTCAACATCATATGAGAAACTCTGACCAATATGGCTCAATTCCCAGACCTCATTTCCTCAGCAAGGAGCAGCATAAACTTTAGAACACTTTTCTGTAGATGGGGAAAAAACTTAAATGTACCTGCAAGCTCAAGATTGGTAGTAATATAACATAACAATTACAGCACGGAAACAGGCCATTAGGCCCTTCTAGTCCGCACCGAACCAAACACCCCTCTCTAGTCCCACCTCCCTGCACAATGCCCATAACCCTCCATCTTCTTCTCATCCATATACCTGTCCAACCTTTTCTTAAATAATACAATTGACTCCGCCGCCACTATTTCTCCCGGAAGCTCATTCCACACGGCTACCACTCTCTGAGTAAAGAAGTTCCCCCTCATGTTACCTCTAAACCTCTGCCCCTTAATTCTTAACTCATGTCCTCTTGTTTTAATCTTTCCTCCTCTTAACAGAAATAGTCTATCCACATCCACTCTGTCTATCCCTTTCATAATCTTAAATACTTCTATCAAATCCCCTCTCAACCTTCTATGCTCCAAAGAATAAAGACCTAATCTGTCCAATCTCTCCCTATACTCTAGATGCTTAAACCCAGGTAACATTCTGGTAAACCTTCTCTGCACTCTCTCCAATCTGTTTATATCCTTCCTATAATTAGGCAACCAGAACTGCACACAGAACTCCAAATTAGGCCGCACCAACGTCTTATACAATCTCAACATCACCTCCCAACTCCTATATTCCATGCAATGATTGATAAAGGCAATAGTAAACCCTGCAACAGAGGTACAAACATCTTAAAGCACAGTTTAAAGCTGTAAATATTACATTACTTTTGCAAAATCCAACAAATCTACTGGTTGGATTGCAAAAAGATCTGAACCTTGCCACAGACCCTGCTTCAATCGGTGGATGACAAACACACTGCCTGGGAAGAGAAAACACAAGACATCTTCCTCGAAGCTTCCTTGAAAAATGCGATATTCTCACTGATAGAAATCTCTGCCCAAGACTTCAGTAGATAAGAAGCATCAATGAATGTCAGAAGAATTTCAGTCTTTCCCAACAAGACAGAGTGTGCATGAACCCAATTAAACCAACCACTTACTGTATAATGCCAGCATATAGGACAATCCAAAGCTTTAAAACATTGCCTCAAAAATCAGCATTGTCTTACATGCCGGGTCTAAAATCCGAACCTTGATAGCAAAGTTTCAACACTGTTGCCATCTTTCCCTTTCCCCTCCATACCCTACTCCATCCTGTGGCTCTGACTCAAGAGTACTGGTCAAGCCCGAGGCACAAGGGGTAAACCTGCAAGAGTCCAACTAAGTCTCAGTGCTCCCCATGGTGTCCATCTTCTCAATCTAACTGCTGTAGATTCTGTACAGGCTTTAAATATCCTGCTACAAGTGCTGACCAGTTTATTTTAAAATATGCTCATAAAATTAAGAGCATAATGCTAATTTGGCATTAAAATATTGTGACAGCACCACTCCACTGGTCAGTGGTAAGTGTCAGACTTGGGAATAGCTCAATACCTGCATTTTAGGTGGAAAATTTTGGGGTTGTCCTATATGATGGCATATACAGAAATCCATTAAGATACATCTGTCCCTTGTGGAACAGCTGAGAGATCCCACCAAGGCTCAAATCATCTCAGAACTGAAGTGAAACAAGTTGCATTTTAGCCCAAAAGTCTCAAAATAATGACTTTTTTGCTGCAGTGGTGACTAAAACCTTGAATTGCAAGATGATTATTTAGAAAATACAATGTTTTTATGTTTTATTTATCAGTGACACAGAGCCTCAAATGATGTTCACATTTTCTAATTAAAGTACAAATTCTTAATGTTGAAAAGTTTTTTTTAAGAGAGAAGGAAACAAACCAGATGTTTGCACAAAATCCTTTGTTCAACAATTAGAAGTTATACTGCGATATACATTATTCTCTCCCAAATATTTAAACTCAGCATCTTGCTGGACCATTAAATGGCAGAAGAGAACCTCACACATTGCCTGATGTTAGTGAATAAAATAGGATTAAAAAAAAAACAAATTTGGGACAGTTTTAAGATTGAGCCAACAGATTAAAAAGATAAATGGTTGATCCTTCAAATGTATTAAGATGCGACAGTTATATTTCTTTCTTTGGCTTGGCTTCGCGGACGAAGATTTACGGAGGGGTATAAAAGACAGTTATATACAGCTAAGGTGATAAGGTAGATCAACTTCCTTACCTCATGAAAAAGACTAGAACCAGGCAAGAGGAGAAAGATTTAAAGTTGATCTGTGCAGACATATGGAACAATCTGAAAGAGGAGGTGACAGAGACAGGTATAATTACAATGTTTAAAAGACATAGATAGGAAAGATTTATAAAGATATCAGATCGATGGGATTATCTTAAATGAGCATCATGGTCGAGTTGGCCAAAGGATCTCTTTCAATACTGGTTAACTCAATGAGAATCTTTCTTTGTCACACATTTTTCTTTTAAAATTGGTGCTCTGAATATGGAAGAATCCTACAGTACTCATCTCAAGACTGAAATGTAGCTCAGAACACATTCAGCATTATAACAAAGGGAATATTAAGAACCAAAACAACATTTAACACTTTTCATTGGAAAATGCTTACAACCAATATAAAAGAATAGCAACAGTAAACAGGTTAAGCACCAAAACTTGCAGCTAGAGGAGGGATTAAACATTTTTGGAAACATTGTAAGAGGATGCTATCAAGTTAACAGCAAGGTGATAGCAGCAACATAAATAAACTAATTAAAAGGTTACAGCCATATAACATTTAGGTTGGGCTCCAATATAGAAAGTTCAGCGAGGCTTTGGAAAGGGTACACAAGAGGATGGACACTATAAAACATTACAGCACAAAAACAAGCCTTAAGCCATTCTAGTCTGTGCCAAACTATTTTTTTGCGTAGTCCCAGTGAATTTTCTCTCCCTACAGCTCAAGTAGTCCAAAGGGAGAGACAATGTCCATATTGTGGAGACCATACCACTCCATACCCACCCTCCCTGCACCCACACCCCAACCACCTAAGGGCAGCACAGTTTGCACAGCGGTTAGTGCAACGCTGTTACAGTGCCAGCAACGCAGATTTGAATCCAGTGCCATCTGGAAGGAGTTTGTATGTTCTCCTAGTGTCTATGTGGGTTTCCTCCCACCATTTAAAATGTACCCAGGTTGTTGGTCATTTGGGTGTAATTAGGCAGCACTGGCTTGTGGGCAGAAAGGCGCTGTTACCGTGCTGTATGCCTAAATTAAAACTTTTTTAAAAATTTTTTTAAATGCTCCTCATTTCAATGTACCTATCCAAATTTTTCTTAAATGTTAAAATTGAGCACTTATTCACCATTTTAGTTATGTACCCCTCACTATTTTGTTTACCTCTATCAATCTCCCCTCATTTTCCAGGGAATAAAGTCCTAAACAGTTTAATCTTTCCTTACAACTCAAATTTCAGACTTATTGTCAGAGTACATACATGACATCACATACAACCATGAGATTATTTTTCCTGCGGGTGCAGCAGAATTACCACTTATTGGTAGTGCAAATATATATATTTAACATACACATGTAAACAAATAATGTAAACAAACTGAAAGGAATACAGAGAGATTTTTTTTTTAAATCAATAAAGTGAGAGTCCTTGAATGAGTCCCTGATTGTGTTCAGGACTCTGGTGGTGGAGGGGTGGCAGCTGTTCCAGAACCTGGTGGTGAGAGTCTTGTGGCACCTGTACCTCTTTACTTTTTTTTAAAAAAATTTTAATTTTTCACACCATAAACCACATTGACCATGATACATACATTTTCCTTTTCAAATATCTACAGTGTAATTTTCTCCCCCCCTCCTTCCTTCCATCCCACCCTCCCTACCTCCCCCCCCATCCATTTAAAGTACAAAAGCTAAGATACATTAAACCAGTCAAACAATGTTGTCATTCAATAAAAATAAACAAGAAATTCCACTGAGTCAATTCTTTTCATTTCCTTCTCCTTTCGTTAATTTAGGTGGTGAATGTTCCCGGTAGGTTTTCTCTATTGTGTTTCATGTATGCTCCCATTTTGTTCAAATATTTCAATATTATTTCTTAAACTATATGTTATTTTTTCTAATGGAATACATTTATTCATTTCTATATACCATTGTTGTATTTTCAAATTATCTTCCAATTTCCAGGTTGACATAATACATTTTTTTGCTACGGCTAGAACTATCTTAACAAATCTTTTTTGTGCACCATCCAAATCAATTCCAAATTCTTTGTTTTTTATGTTACTTAGGAGGAAGATCTCTGGGTTTTTTGGTATATTGTTTTCTGTAATTTTATTTAATATCTGGTTTAGATCATCCCAAAATTTTTCTACTTTCTCACATGTCCAGATTGCATGAATTGTTGTTCCCATTTCTCTTTTACAACGAAAATATCTGTCAGATACTGTTGGGTCCCATTTATTTAACTTTTGAGGTGTAATGTATAGGCTGTGTATCCAGTTATATTGTATCATACGTAACCTCGTATTTATTGTATTTCTCATCATTCCAGAACATAACTTCTCCCATGTTTCCTTTTTTCTCTTTATATTTAAATCTTGTTCCCACTTTTGTTTAGTTTTACCATTTGTTTCCTCATTCTCCTTTTCTTGCAGTTTAATATACATATTTGTTATAAATCTTTTGATTATCATTGTATCTGTAATCACATATTCAAAGTTACTTCCCTCTGGTAACCTCAGACTGCTTCCTAATTTATCCTTCAAGTAGGATCTCAATTGGTAATATGCCAGCACTGTATCTTGAGTTATATTGTATTTATCTTTCATTTGTTCAAAGGATAATAATCTATTTCCTGAAAAACAATTTTCTATTCTTTTGATCCCTTTTTTCTCCCATTCTCTAAAGGAAAGGTTATCTATTGTAAAAGGGAGTAACTGATTTTGCGTCATTATTAGTTTTGGTAATTGGTAATTTGTTTTATTCCTTTCTACATGAATCTTCTTCCAAATATTGAGCAGATGATGTAATACTGGAGAACTCCTAAGTTGTACCAATTTTTCATCCCATTTATATAAAATGTGTTCAGGTATCTTTTCCCCTATTTTATCTAGTTCTAATCTAGTCCAATCTGGCTTTTCCCTTGTTTGGTAAAAATCTGATAGGTATCTTAATTGTGCGGCTCTATAATAATTTTTAAAAGTTTGGCAGTTGTAAGCCTCCTTGTTTATACCATTCTGTTAATTTATCTAGTGCTATCCTCGGTTTCCCCCCTTTCCATAAAAATGTCCTTATTATTTTCTTTAACTCCTTGAAGAATTTCTCTGTCAAGTGTATTGGCAATGCCTGAAATAGGTATAATATCCTTGGGAAAATGTTCATTTTAATACAGTTTATCCTTCCTATTAGTGTTAATGATAAATCTTTCCAATGCTCTAAATCGCCCTGTAATTTTTTTATTAGTGGATAATAATTGAGTTTATATAGATGGCCGAGATTTTTATTTATTTGTATACCTAGGTATCTTATTGCTTGCATTTGCCATCTGAATGGTGATTCCTTCTTAAATTTTGAGAAATCCGCATTATTCATTGGCATTGCTTCACTTTTATTTACGTTAATCTTGTAACCCGACATTTCTCCATATTCCTTCAATTTCTTATAATTCTTTTATTGACAGTTCTGGTTCTGTTAAGTATACTATAACATCATCCGCAAATAAACTGATCTTATATTCCTTGTCTTTTATTTTTATCCCTTTTATATTATTTTCTGTTCTTATCAATTCTGCTAGTGGTTCTATAGCTAACGCGAACAATAAGGGTGATAGTGGGCATCCCTGCCTTGTTGATCTGCTTAAGTTAAATTGCTTTGATATATATCCATTTACTGTCACTTTCGCCAATGGTCCCTTATATAATGCTTTAATCCAATTAATATACTTCTCTGGTAAACTGAATTTTTGCAATACTTTGAATAAATAATTCCATTCTACTCTGTCAAAGGCCTTCTCTGCGTCTAACGCAACTGCTACTGTTGGCGCTTTACTCCCTTCTACTGCATGAATTAAGTTAATAAATTTACAAATATTGTCTGTTGTGTGTCTTTTTTTAATAAATCCAGTTTGGTCTAGATTTACCATTTTAGGTACATAATCTGCTAATCTGTTTGCTAATAATTTAGCTATTATCTTATAATCTGTGTTAAGTAATGATATTGGTCTATATGACGCTGGTGCAAGTGGATCTTTCCCTTGCTTTAGTATTACTGTAATTATTGCTGTTTTACATGAATCTGGTAAGCTTTATGTTTTGTCAATCTGGTTGATTACTTCCAGGAGGGGCGGAATTAATGTCTTTAAATGTTTTATAGAATTCTATTGGGAATCCATCCTCTCCTGGTGTTTTATTATTTGGTAATTTTTTTATTATCTCTTGTATTTCTACTATTTCAAATGGTTCTGTAAATTTATTTTGTTCCTCTATTTGTAATTTTGGTAGTTCAAATTTAGTTAAAAATTCATCTATTTTGCCTTCTTTCCCTTCGTTTTCAGTTTGGTATAATTGTTCATAGAATTCTCTAAAGTTTTCATTGATCTCCATTGGATTATATGTGATTTGTTTGTCTTTTTTCCTTGATGCCAATACCATTTTCTTAGCTTGTTCTGTCTTAAGCTGCCATGCTAGAATTTTGTGCGTTTTTTCCCCTAGTTCATAATATTTCTGTTTTGTCTTCATTATGTTCTTCTCCACCTTATATGTTTGTAGTGTTTCATATTTTATTTTTTTATCTGTCAATTCTCTTCTTTTAGTTGTATCTTCCTTCATTGATAATTATTTTTCTATATTTACTATTTCCCTTTCCAACTGCTCTGTTTCCTGATTATAGTCCTTCTTCATCTTGGTTACATAACTTATTATTTGCCCTCTAATGAACGCTTTCATTGCATCCCATAGTATAAACTTATCTTTCACTGATTCCGTATTTATTTCAAAATATTTTAATTTGTCTTTCAGTGAATTCTCTAAAATCCTGCCTTTTAAGTAGCATGGAGTTTAATCTCCATCTATACATTCTTGGAGGGATGTCCTCTAACTCTATTGTCAATATCAAGGGTGAATGGTCCGATAATATTCTAGCTTTATATTGTGTTTTTCTTACTCTATCTTGCATACGAGCTGATAACAAAAATAGGTCTATTCTTGAGTATGTTTTATGTCTACCCGAATAATATGAATATTCCTTTTCCTTTGGGTGTTGTTTCCTCCATATATCCAAAAGTTGCATTTCTTGCATCGATTTAATTATAAATTTGGTTACTTTGTTCTTTCTGTTAATTTTTTTCCCAGTTTTATCCATATTTGAATCCAAATTAAAGTTGAAATCCCCTCCTATTAATATGTTCCCTTGCGTATCTGCTATCTTCAAAAAAATATCTTGCATAAACTTTTGATCTTCTTCGTTAGGTGAATATACATTGAGTAGATTCCAAAACTACCTGTACCTCTTTCCTGATGACAGCAGCAAAAAGAGTGTTCGCTGGCTGGTGTAGATCCTTGATGATGCTGCTGCTTTCTGATGGCAGCACTCCCTGTAGATGTATTCAATAGTGGGAGGGTTTTGCCTGTGATGTGTTGGACTGTGTCCACTACATTTGCAGGGCTTTACACTCAGGGATATTGGTGCCCTATACCAGATCGTGATGTAGCCGGTCAGCACACTTTCCACCACACATCTGTAGAAATTTGCCAGGGTTTCCAATGTCATACCAAACCTCTGAGGAAGTAGAGGCACTGACATGCTCACTTCATGATGCCATTAGTGCATTGGGTCCAGGAAAGACTCTCTAAGATAGTGACTCCAAAGAAAAATTTGCTCACCCTCTCCACCTCTGACCTCCCAATGATCAATGGTTTATACACCTTTGGCTTTCCCTTCCTGGTCAACAATCAGCTCTTTGGTTTTGGTGACATCGATGGCAAGATTGTTGTTGGTGTACCTGTTACGTAACAGACAACAGCGATAAAATTAGCCTAGACAGTGTTATATTTAAAATAGTATTTTAATTATTAATCAACCTTAACATAACACAGTGGGGGGGGGGGGGGGGCGTGGCAAGATGGCGTAGAGTCTAGACATGTGATCTCGACCTCTCTGGCCGGACTTTTAAGTACCCATTTTTAACCCCTTGTTTTCAAGTTTAAACTTCTTAAATTTTAGCTTAAAGTATTAAGGAACTGTTATGACCATTAATGCAGAAGAAGTTACATTTTCGAAGTGTTGAAGATTTGGGGCGTAAACAACTTGTTACAGCTTCAGGTTTAACTTCCTTAGTGTCTAAACCACAAAGACTGCCTGTGGGAGCTGAAAAAAAAATGTCTACTACTCACCAAGTGAAGGATGGTGCTGGAATTACCCGTTCTCTGGAAGAAGGTGCGTGTTCCCAAGAAGTGGATCCCGATTCTGGAAGCCTTTTGATTTTAACGGAGGGAGCATGCAGGAAGACGACTCCATTGTCTGAAATGCATCAGGAAGCATTTCAACCGGAGGAGTCACGCGATGGAGTAGTGGCCGGACGGTGAACTCCAGCCCTCTCCAGAAAAGTCGGGAAAAACAAGAGAAAACACAAAGGCACAGAAATAAAAGTTACAGAAAAGTGAGTATAAAGGTGGAAAGAAGATGGCGACAAAAAAAGAAAAGTCGAAAGCAACGGTAAGAAGAGAGGAAGAGAAGACAAAGGAGGAAAAAGGTGAAGGCCTTACCTGTCCGAAGAGGCCCGCTGCGGAGAGAGAAACCCGCTCCCTCAGGTCGGTAAATAATGGACTACAAAAATGGCTCGCAGAGCCGAGTAAAAGTGCGCAACCGCGCATGCGCGAAGTTTCGCGCATGCGCGATGCGAATGAAAAAAAACACACCGACGGGAGGGGGGACCAGCTGGGGAGTCGATCTCCACAGCCGGCAACGACAGCTGCAGAACACCTGCAGCAAGAAGAGACCACAGAAGACAACAGAAACAAGAAAGAAGAGGAGGAAAGGGCAACAAAGAAACAACAGATGGCCAACCCAGAGGAAGAAGAAGAGGAAGAGTATGGTGAAATAGAAGAAGAAAAGAGAGGCAAGGTAAAGGATATACTTGCTCTTATTAGAGGATACATGGAATCATTTAAAGAATGGCAAACACAGGAATTTAAGGATTTAAGAAAAAGAATAAACAACACAGAAGAGAAAATAAATAAAATGGAGATGACCTTAACAGAAATGGGAAAGAAAATGGACAAGATGGAAGAGCGGGCAGTAGCAGCAGAAATGGAGGTAGAAGACTTAAAAAAGAAATTGGAGAAATCTAATAAAAAAACTAAAGAGACACAAGAACTACTAGCTCAAAAAATAGATACAATGGAAAACCATAACAGAAGAAATAACATAAAGATAGTGGGCCTTAAGGAAGATGAAGAAGGCAAGAATATGAGGGAGTTTATAAAAGAGTGGATCCCTAAGACCCTAGGATGTCCAGAACTACAGCAAGAATTGGAAATAGAAAGGGCACATAGAGTATTGGCCTCTAAACCACAACCACAACAAAAACCAAGATCTATTGTAGTAAAATTCCTAAGATATACTACAAGAGAAAAGGTACTGGAGAAGACAATGGAAAAAGTAAGAGAGGGCAACAAACCACTGGAGTATAAAGGGCAAAAAATCTTCATTTATCCAGATATAAGTTTTGAACTCCTAAAGAAGAGAAAAGAGTTCAATACAGCAAAGGCGATTTTATGGAAGAAAGGGTATAAATTTATACTAAAGCATCCAGCGGAATTGAAAATATTTATTCCAGGACAACAAAACAGACTATTCTCGGATCCAGAAGAAGCACGAAAATTTGCAGAACAATTACAAAAATAGACTGAGGGAGGAAGACGGGTAAAGAGAGTTAAGATGATCACAATTGATATGTATGTGGGTAAAGACAAAAATAGACTGAGGGATGAAGACGGGTAATGAGAGTAAAAATGATCACGATTGATATGTATGCGGGTAAAGAGGTATAAGAGTGAATAGAGACAAGGAGCATACGTGAATGTATCTGTACTTAGAGGAAAATATAGATAGTATAGACAAGAATTAATAAGGGAAGGTAATGGAATAGAGAGAATAAGGAGGGAATTAAAAGAGTGACCTTTGTGACATATGAAAAGTGAAATCTTTTCTGGGGGAGGCGGGGTGGGGGGAAATAGCGGTCACTGCAAAATCAGTTGACGCTTGCGAGTGGATTTGCAAATCCAAATGGAGAGGGGAGATGTGGTTGTCCGACAAGGGATAAAGGACAACTCAGGAGGTGAATGGGAGATTGGGAATAAATAAGATAGAAATAGGAGAATAAGGAAAATGTTGGATGTTGTAGGAATGTTGTCTTATAAAGAGTTGAAAATAAGAAAACAGAAATGGAAAAGGAGGAAAGGTAAAGATGGAAAAACGGAAAGAGAAGATAAACAAAATATAAAAGGGCTACGCTGAACTATATGTCTTTAAATATTAATGGAATACATAACCAAATTAAAAGGAATAAACTACCAAATTTAAATGAATAAATGTATTCCATTAGAAAAAATAACATATTGGTTAAGAAATAATATTGAAATATTCGAACAAGTATAGGAGCCTTACATTAAATACAATAGCGAAAACCTACCGGGGACAAACATTACCTAAGTTGATGGAAGGAGAAGGAAAGAAAAGAATGGACTCAGTAGAATTTCTGGTGTAATTTTGTTGAATGACAACATTGTCTGACTGGATTAATGCAACCTAGATTGTATACCTAAAATGGATGAGAGGGGGGGTGGGGGGGTGGTTTGGGAGGAAAGGGGGGGGGAGAAAAAGTCACTGTATATGTGTGAAAAAGAAATTGTGTATATCATGGCTAATGTGATTTATGGTGTGAAAAATAAAAAAAATTTAAAAAAAAAAAGGAAGCATTTCAACCTGAATATTTTGATTTCCTTCGTGATTTTGCAAGAAAACAACGAGCTGAGGGGGGAGACCAGCATCGACCCCCTGAGAAAGTCGGGGTGCTGTTGCTGGGAGTCCAGATCCGCAGTAAATCCGTTAAAATGCCTTTTGTTGAGTTGCAGCAGGAGCTGCAGTTACCTGGTTCTGCCACTACGTCAGAGAAAGCAGGGCTGAGCTTTTCTGAGCTACAATATAAGCAGTTAAATGCTGTCATCCAGCCTATAATGAATGAGATAGCTCAAATGAATGTTAGTATAAGTTCAGAATTGAATACAGGTGAAGCACGTGTGGAAGCATCTTGTGAAGATTTTTAAAAATTTCAGTCTGCTTTTTTGGAATGTAAACAGCAAGTGGCTTCTAATACAGAAAAAGTGTTGAAGGTTGAAAAATTTGTTATAGAATTGCGAGAACGTGAGAAGGAGTTAGAGAGGAAAATAGACTACTTGGAGAATCAAAGCAGAAGGAATAATGTGAAAATTGTTGATTTGCCAGAAGGTATGGAAGGTCAAGTTCCTCTTCATTTTTTTAAAGACTGGATCCCACAAGTACTAGGGCAAGAATTTTTTTCTGGAGGCTTGGTACTGGAAAGAGCTCATAGAGCTTTAAGAAGAACACCTTTACCTGGTCAACCACCGAGACCTGTAATAATTCGATGTTTGAATTATTTGGAAAGGGAAGCAATACTTCGACTAGCAGTGCAAAATGTGAGACAACAACAAAATCCATTATTGATTCAGAAGAGCAGAGTTTTTTTTAAATCCTGATTTGAGTCAAGAGGTCATTCAACGTCGATGTCGATTTAATCCAGTTAAAGAAGTTTTGTGGCGTAAAGGTTATAAGTCTACTTTTCGCTATCCGGCAGTGTTGAAGGTGTTTTATGGAGACTATCAATCTCGGTTTTTTGAGAATGATTGTGAAGCAATGATTTTTGCTGATTCATTGCCAGTATAAGAGGACAAAGACGTAGTCCACCATTGTCTCCTAAGAAAAATCTGGTTGTTCTGGAAATGGAAGAAATGGCAAAAATGGGAAAAACGGAAATGGGAAGAGTCCAACTTCTTTTGAAATGGGATCTCCGAGTTTGAAATCTCTTGGATGAATAGAAGAATTTTCTTATTCTTATTTTACTTTTTGTGTTATTATGATATTTTGATGTTGTATAATAATCAACTTATTTCTTTTTCAATACACGATCGAAGTTTATTACATTGGAGATTTAAAGGTGTGGAAAATTTGGGAGATTGTTTTAAAGGTAAATTCTTATCTTTTAATCAGATGAGGGACAGTTATGGTATTGATAAGAACTCTTGTTTCTTTATTATCAAATTCGATCATTGGTAAAACAGGTGTTTGGTAGAGATATGATTTTACCTGAAATGACTAAATTTGAGACTTTTCTTATGAAGGTACCAGAGAAGGGTTATATTTCATCTATGTATCAAATATTACAGGATGGTATGGATAAAAAGGGTTGGGATAAATCCAAAAATAAATGGGAAGTGGATATTGGTTTTATTTTTTCTGAAGATGATTGGTTAGATATCTGTTATGATAATGTAACTAGACTGATAAATGCACGCTATGCAATGATTAATTATAATTATAATTTTTTACATCAGTTATACTTAACACCTGAAAAACTAAAAAAGTATGGTTTTCATGAATTATATTTGTGTTTTAGATGTGGTAATTCTGTTGGAACTTTTTTCATGCTGTCTGGTCATGTATATAAAATATATATATACAATCTTTTTGGTAGAAAATTCAATTGTTTTTAGAATACCTGTATAAGATTAAAATACCTTTAGATCCGACAGTATTTTTATTGGGTAGTTTGCAACCTCTGAAAGGTTTGGGATTAGATAAATTTCAACTTGCTTTTGTATATTTAGCATTATCTGTAGCAAAAAAATGTATTGCTAGTACATGGAAATATACAAATATGATTGATATTAATAGATGGCATAATGAGAATAGTTTAATAATGGAAAAAATTACATATGTTTCATGTGATAACTATAGTTTTTTATTAAGTGGTTGTTTTATTCAGAATATTTACATATTGATTTACGTTGATTAAATCTCAATATGTATGTTTAATTTTTTTTCTTTCTTTATGGCTCTCCTTAGGAGAGTTGGCTGAAGGGGGGGGGGGTTCTTTTCTTTTTTTTCTATAAAATATAACATTCATGTTTATGGTTAATTGTTGTATATGTTATTTACTATTTGTAATTTGAACGAATAAATAAAGTTTAAAAAAACCTTAACATAACACTAAGTGTGTGTGTGTATGTGTGTGTGTGTATATACATACACACACACAGAGCTCAAGGCACAATTCTCGGAAGGCAGGTCGAAATATTTCATTTTTGGAAATTCAGACTTGACATGTAGGCTTGAAATTGATGCAACACACAGGCTTTAAGGTGGATGAGACACACATGGTTTACATGAAATTAGCAATTCATGAAGTGGTTGGAAGAAACCAGGGGTGTCAGAATGTTTATAATTCATGAAACCCTTGAGATGCTTCCAGTGAAATATCCTTTTTGGACAAGTGCCAACCAAAACTCCACTCTTCTTTGGCATATGGACACTAAGCAAATCAAGTGATGCTCACAAAGCTTCCAGAACCCTTTTCATAGGTCAGCTGAACTCCAGTGGCTTGCACTCTGGTCACCATCCAAGCGCAGTATTTCTTCTGCATGTAGAACCCTTTTGATGGGTCAATCGAACAAAAGTGACCTTCACTGTTTTTGGTAAAGAAGTGGTCTTCTCATCCCTCTATACCTGCAGGAGGAAATCTGAATTTGTCTATAACTACACAATGAGTCCCAGTGGGTTTCTTATTCCCACAAAGAGGTCAAAGAGCTCTTCACTCTTGTGCTGCCTTCTTAAAATGTCCTCCGGAGCAAACCGTGCACTGTCTTTTCAATAATTTAGTCACATAGTCTCTGCACCTGGGTTCTCCAGGGCTTCTTCCCTTCCCTCTGCAAATGTATCAACTTTAGGAACATGCTATCTTTGAAACCTACTGCCAGTTCAGTCATTTTCCAAAACCTGCAGGTTTTGTTCTCTTAAGTGACAGTCCACACAAATGAAAATGAACTGAAAATTGGGAGCACGTCACAGCACTATCCTGGCATGTATTCAAACTCCCTCCTGTATGCTCATTCATTGCCCTTTTTTAATGCAACTCACTACCGTGGTATCATCAGTGAATTTGTAGATGGTGTTGTTGTCATACCAAGCCACACAGTTGTAGATGTATAACAAGTAGAGCAGAGAGCTAAGAAGGCAGCCCTGTGATGCTCCAGTTCTGATGAAGATTGTGGAGGAGATGTTCTTACTAATCCTCACCGATTGTGGTCTGGAGCTAAGGAAAATCCAGATCCAATTACACAGTGGGGTGTTGAGACCCAGGTCTTGGGATAATGGTGTTAAATGCCAAACTGCAGTAGATTCCTCAAGTCCCAACACCACCCTCTTAAATCTTCTCTGAAAGCAAGATGATTCATGAGGGCAGAGCTTTAGACATTGTATATACAGATGTCAGCAAGGCATTTTATAACCTTCCATATGGCAGCTGCTCTGGAAGGTTAAATCACATAGAATCCAAGGTGAGAGAACAGAATGGATACAAAATTGGCTTCATTGTAAAAAAGCTGAGGGTGATGGTGGCAGCTCCATTTTTTGGACTGGAGGTCTATGATTCTTTTCTTTCTTCTTTGGCTTGGCTTCGCGGACGAAGATTTATGGAGGGGGTAAAAAGTCCACATCAGCCGCAGGCTCGTTTGTGGCTGGCAAGTCCGATGCGGGACAGGCAGACACGATTGCAGCGGTTGCAAGGGAAAATTGGTTGGTTGGGGTTGGGTGTTGGGTTTTTCCTCCTTTGCCTTTTGTCAGTGAGGTGGGCTCTGCGGTCTTCTTCAAAGGAGGTTGCTGCCCGCCAAACTGTGAGGCGCCAAGATGCATGGTTTGAGGCGTTATAAGCCCACTGGCGGTCTATGATTAGTAGTGTATCAAATGGTTCGGTGCTGGATCCATTGCTGTTTGTGATCTATAACCATGACATAGATGAAAAGGTATATGGCATGATTAGCATGTTTGTGGATGACACTAACATTTCTAGTATTATAGGCAGTGAAGACAGTTGGAAAAGAGTGCAGCAGGATATTGATCAGAGGAATGTAATACAGAGAAATGTGAGGTGTAGCATTTTTGGAGGTTTAACATGGATAGGATCAACGTAGTGAATGGTAGGGATCTGGGGAGCACTGTAGAGCAGAGAGATCTAGGAGTACAACCTTGAAAGTGGTTTCACAGGTAGATGGGGTGGTCAAAGTCTTCTGGCACATTAAACCAGAGTATTGAATATTGAGGTTGGGAGGTCATGTTGAAATTGTATAAGAGTTGATGAGAACACATTTGGTCATTATGGCTTGACCTTGAGCAGGATAGGGCTTTGTTCCTTGGAGAGCACGAGGATAGGAGTTATCTCACAGAGGTATTCATAATCATGAGAGGAATAGATCAGGGGAATGCAGAGTGTTTTGCCCAGAGTAAAGGAATAAGTAAGTAGAGAACAAAGGTTTATGATAATAGGAAAGTTTTTTTTTTAAAATATATTCAGAGGGTGGTGCATGTATGGAATAGAGGTGGTACTGGCAAATATTATTGCAATATTTAAGAAACATTCAGATGGATACATGGATAGGATGGGTTTAGAGGAATCTGGGCCAAATGCAGGCAGGTGAGGCTAGTGTGAGTGGGACATTTTAATCACTGTGTGCAAGTTGAGCCAAAGAGCCATATATAGCATGTTTCCATGCTGTATATGACTCTATAAGAGATTTACCAGCTTTCAAGCAGTTTCAGTGGGCCCATCAAAGGCAACAATGTTTGGAGCAAAGCCTGGGGTTGAGCCAAAGAAAACATCACTGCGACCAACAGGTTTTCAAGTAATTTAAAGGAGCTATTTTCAGACCTCGTTACAATGGACCAAGGTCCCCACCTGCGACAAAAGGGGATTATTCCAATGCCCAAGAGCAAGGTTACCTGCTTCGATGACAATCAGCCAGTGACCCGATGTCTAACGTGATGAAGTACTTCAAAAAGTTAGTTATGGAGCAGATCAACCCATATGTCAGGAAGGACCTAGACCCACTTCAGTTACCCATAGTCACAACAGGTCAATGGCAGACACCATCTCACTGGCTGCCACTCTGCATAAGATCATCTAGAGCACACATGTCAAACTCTGGCCCGCGGGCCAAATTTTGCCCACAAGATCATTTCAAAAATGTATTAGAGGTGGCCCGCTGGCCGCCGCGCCAGTATAGTGCATCCACAGCTAATACTATAAATCCCAGAATGCATTGGCGTCAGCCCGCTAATCGCCCCCACCTCCTCTGTTTACGTTGCAGGGTCTCACCGTGGACTCTGGTTTTGGGGCCTGGCCAGTGTCAGAGGAAGCCAAGGCCGCTTCTCAGCGCCCGGAACCGGAGGCCTCGGGCCTGACCTCGCCAGGACCGTTGCCCACTCCCCCTCCCTGCCGCAGGCCGACCCGCGACTCACGGTGACGGGGCCGCTGATCCGACGAGATGCCGCCCTGCAGCAAGAGCCTATCGTTGTCCAACCCGATCGCCCGCAAACCCCGCCCTCCCGCACACAGGCCTGAGTAAGGATTATGAACTTTAATCTCAGGATAAAACGATCTTCCAATAGTTTCATGTCACAGTGATAAATATATTCCTGGTTAAAAATGGTCCTGCACCTGGATACAAGATCATTAGGCATAAAACTTGAAAAGTGTGTAAATCAAAGGATATCTGTACCAATGGAAAAAGGGTATGGCAAATAACCCTGCTAGAGTTCATGCCCACAATCAGTCACCCATTTGATTGTTTCAGGAATCATGTTATTCTCCCACATTCTCAATAGCCCTCAGATTTTACTATTCGACAGCACACTAGCAACATTTGACAAATCCTCTATAGAGAATTATTATTTATTGAATATTTTATTTCTCATTTGTTAATGCTTCTGGAAAGAGTTTATCCAAAACTATTATTAAACATTTATTTTAATAAGAAAAAGTTTAACATTACATATGTTGAAAGAAGAGAAAACATGCAAATGTTGTTGAAAATTTTCAATAAATATTTAGTTCGGCCCTCGACTTAGTCCAAGTTTTTAATTTTGGCCCTCCGTGAATTTGAGTTTGACACCCCTGATCTAGAGTCTAGATCAACCATTCTCAGCTGGAGTCATATAGACCCCATCCCCTTTGGATATCACAGCATTAATGTAGTCAGTAGGATAGAAATATGGACAAAACCAATTAAACGACTGCTTCACAGGGAAGGAGGCCCATCAACTAAGTAGTTCTAAGAGAACTACTTAGCCATAAAAAGGATGAAAATGGCAGATCCAATCTAGCAGAGGCACATGACTACATTTTAATAGGAGATTTTAATTTTTGTTTGGATCCATTGTTAGATAGATCTGCACAAGTAGCAATAAGACCAGTGGTTCTCAACCTTTTTCTTTCCACTCACATACCACTTTAAGTCATCCCTATGCCATAAGTGCTCTGTGATGAGTAAAGATTGGTTAAGGTGGGATGTGAGTGGGAAGGGAAGGTTGAGAATCATTGCCCTAGATCCAATTGTTACTGAATTATTTTGCTTGAGAAAAATGGTCATTAGCCTATTTCCTTTGGAGTTGTGAAACCGTGCAATAATGAGTCAGTTGGGTATGATTAAAACAGTGGTTTTCAAACTTTTTCTTTCCGCCCACATACCACCTTCAGCAATCCCTTACTGGATGAGAATGAAAGCAGCAAAAGCTATATTGGTATTAATGAGAAATTTGAATTTAATTGATACGTGCAGGAGAATTCATCCTAGAAAGATTATTCATTTTATTCAAGCAGGCATGGCTCTTATTCCAGAATTAATTTATTTTTAATTTCAGCACAAATGCAAGTTAGAATTCTTGAAGCTGATTATAATGCAAGAATTTTAATCACATCACTCACCTTTATTAATGACAATCAAAATGCCTGATAAAGAGAAAACAATTTATAGATGAAGATTGAATTTAACGTTATTGAAAAAGATTTCTGTGTATTTGATTGAAGACACATTCAGACATTTTGCAACATAAATTTGAACTCTGTAAATGATAAGTTCATCATATGGGATGCTTTGTAAGCATATTTGAGGGGGACAGATAACAAGTTTTACTTCAAAAATTAAAAGGAGTAAATAAGAGAGATTGATCAGTTAGAGAGATAATAGTTTTAGAAAAGGATCTTCAAAAACAGGGTTCTTAAAATAAGTGTTGGCAGTTAATTATTAAAAAACTTCAGTACAATACACTACAAACTTGTAGGAAAGAGAAAGCAATCACAAGAACAAAACAGAGATATTACGAATTAGGTGAAGGATTGCATAAAGTATTTGCCTGGCAATTAAAAACAGAGCCAATATCGAGATCAATTAATGCAATCAAAAATTATATTAATGTTACTACATATAAGCCTCAGGAAATAAATGAATCTTTTAGGAATTTTTATATAAAATTGTATAATTAGGATTCTTTGAAAGATTAAAATAAAAGTGTTACGAGTCCAGAGGAGCCCAAAACCCAGCAGCAATAGATATGCATCATGACAAAGGGTTTTTTCTTAAACAAAAGTTGCTTTTAATTATCTTTGAACATGAAAATAGAATCAAACTTTAACTTATCTCTGTTGGGTCACTTAACCTACTTAACCCCTTTCTAATTCTAAGCGCACATGTGTGTAAAGTGTGTGCAAGTTCAGCAAAGTTGTTTGGTTCACAGGGCAATCTCACTGGTTGCAGGCAACTCTTGTACTGTGCACAGAAGTTAACATTAATAAAGTTCACTAGGCTTTGGTGCTTAACAGGTAAATGGTTACCACTCAAAGGTTCTTGTTGGTTTTCAGAGAGAGGTTTTCTTGTTTCAGGACATTCACAACTGATTTCTTTTTAATCAGCCACTCCAGTGTCTTGCTGACAAAACCTGCCACCTTCAGGGTTCTCCAGATGATAACCTCTTTCCTTCAGGTCACCACAGAGTTCCTTTCTTTTTCTCCTATTCCAAGGGAAAACTGGACAGCCAGTCCTCTCCTTTGACCAGACCATCTTCCAAAGCTTGCCAACTTATCCCTCTGGAACCAATGTCTGTGTCTCTTCTCTTTCTCACTTCCTCCAACTCTGAGAACAAAGCCTGTTTTTTTTTTCTCCTCTCTGCCTGCAAAGATCTCATGACCTTTTAGGCAGTAAATTCTGTTTTCCAGACAGAGCTGCTACTGCATGTTGTTACATTTGTTGCCTTCGGCAAACAACACTTCATTATTAAAGACTCTGAGCACTCTGCAAAAGCTCCTGCAAAAATCCTGTTTTAAAGTGTTTGTGTGACCTGCTCTAATAAACCTTTCCCAATTTATCTCCCAAACATCTCTATATACTGTCACAATCAATAGATATTTATCACAGTTGACTTTGCCTGGATTGAGTTTGGAGAGCAAACCAAGTTGAATGCCTCCTTTACTCAGAAGATGCCTTTAGTTCAATTCAAAATAATAAATCCCCAGGAGAGGATGGATTTCCACCTGAATTTTATTTAAAAATTTAAAGAATTATCAATCCCTATTTTTAATGGGAGTGTTAGAACAGGCTTTGGAAATGCATACACTCCCAGAAACATTTTTGATGGCAATAATTACATTGATACCAAAAAAGATAGACACCCTTTAAAGCCTTCATCTTATAGACTCATCTCATTATTAAACAGATTATAAAATTATTGCAAAAATTTTGGCTAATAGAATGACTAAATTGTTACCTAAATTAATAAATATGGATCAGACAGATTTTGCAAAAATAGACATTCAGTGGAGAATGTGGCTAGATTATTTAGTACAATTCATTTAGCAAAAAAAGAAATTAATGCAGTGGCTCTAAATGGAGAAAAACCACTTGATAGATTGGAATGGGACTTTTTGTTTAACGTGTTAGATAAATTTGGATTTGAAGCAACTTTTTAAAATCGGATTAAGTCATTGTATAATAATCCTAAAGATAAAGTAGTAACCAATGGGCAAGTATCGGCACCATTTCAGCTAGCAAGGACAAGTAGACAAGGATGTCCCTCATCTCCAGCATTGTTTATATTAACAATTAAACTATTTGCAGAATAATTCGTAGTGATTTAGAAATTAAGGGATTTAGAATTGGTCAGGAATAGCATATGATTAGTTTGTTTGTGGATGACCTTTACATCTATTTGACTGAACCTGAAATTTCTTTGTAAAAATTGTATATTAAGTTGGAAGAGTATGTGAAAATTTCAGGATACAAAATAAATTGGGATTAAAGTGAAATTATGCCATTAACGGAAGGATATTATACTCAATGCCAAAGGGATACTCAGTTTAAATGGCCGAAGGATGGTATTAAACATTTAGGGATTCGTGCAGATAATCATTTGAAGTATTTATATAAATTGAACTATTTACCATTACTTAAAAAAAGTTGAGGAAATTTTTAAAAAATGGATTAATTTACCTACAACTTTAGTAAGGTTAATTGTATAAATATGAATATATTCCCAAGAATACCATTTTTTTCATACATTACCTATTTTAATATCCCAAAAAATTTTCAAGAACTGAATCTTCAACTTCCTTATTGGCAGACTCCAATCACAGCAGATCAGAAACATCACCTTCTCCTCTCTGACCATCAACACAGTGGTATCTTCAGGCTGCATACAGTCCCTTGTATACTCTCAGCTGTGCACCCAAGTTCAGCTCCGACTCAATCTACAAACAGCTGACAACACCACCAAATAAGTGGAAATGATGAGAGAGAACACTGAATGGTGATGAAGAATCTGGTTAGATCCTGCCAGAACAAAAATCTTACTCTCAATGTCAGCAAGACAATGCATTTTATGGTGGATTTAGGAAGGAGAGGTTGAGGGACTGCATTGATGGGACAGAGGAGAAAAGGGTCAGAACCTCCATGGACCTCTTTTGGAGCCAACACATCAAGACCTCTACTTTTTAAGAAGTCAGAGGAGATTTGGCCTGCCATTGGATACTCTCAAATTTCTATAGGTGCACTGGCCAGTTGCATCATAGTATAGTTTAGAAATTCAAGTGTCGGATAAAGATAAGTTGAAATGGGAAAAAGATTTAGGACATAAAATAGCTGAAGAAGCTTGGATGGAAATTTGTCAGAATAGTATTTGGAAATTAATTAACGCTAGACTAGCGATGATTAATTATAATTTTATTCATCAGCTATATTTAACGCCGGAGAAATTTTAAAAATTTGGTCTTAGTAAATTGGATTCTTGTTTTCAATGTGATCAGACAGCCAATACTTTTTTGCATACTGTTTGGCTTTGTGATCGATTGCAACAGTTTTGGAAAGGTATTCAATCTATTTTTAATAGTTTATATAATATCCATCTTGTATTAGATCCCGATATATTTTTATTAGGGAACATGCAATCATTAATTGATTTAGGTTTAGAGGATTATCAGATTTCCTTTATCTATTTAGCTTTAGTCGTGGCTAAGAAATGTATAGCACTTACTTGGAAAGGTAAAAATATACTAACTTTAGATAAGTGGTATTTGGAGATGAAATTTTGTTTGACTATGGAAAGGATATCTTTTTCAATTCAGAAAAGGATGTCTTTTTATAAGTTAAAGTGGACTCCGTTTGCTAATTGCATGCATTTAAGTTTGATTTAAATATATGTTTAAGCGTGATATTTTAATATTGATAAAAAAAACTTTTTGTTGTTAGAATTTTTTTTAGGTTAAGTTTTATCTCTTTTTTTGTAAGTGGGTATTTTTTTTCCATATATAATATTGTTAATTTTATTAACTCTTCACTCTTTATTTGGGGGGGGAGGGTTGGACTAATTTTAAGTTAGATTACTAATATTGTGTTACAATTAACGGGGGGGGGGTTATTTTGTGTAGTTTTCTGATGTAATATTGTAATCATACCATTTTAATTTTTTAAAATTTTTCTTTAAATGTAATTCTCTATTGTATTCATGTTATAAAATTTTAAATAAAGTTTTCAAAAAAAAAAGAAAGAAATTCAAGTGTCCAGGAACACAGAAGGGAGGAAACATAACCAGGTCCATCACATACTCTGATATCCTATCCATTGCAGACATCTATGTGAGGTCACAAAGTAGCCAACACCACCCTGGTCACAATCTCTCCTCACTGCTATATTCAGGCAGAAGATACAGAAATTCCTCTAGAAAGGTAAAATGTCAAGAGTTAACATGAACATATGAATTAGGAAGTGTACAACTTCCTAATTTTAAAAATTATTATCATGGAGCATAAATGAAATTTCTTACATTTTTTTTGAAAGAGAAGATAAATCACCATGGGTTAAAATAGAAATGAATAAAAGTGAAGAGAGAAAATCAGAAGAATTCATATATAAATGAGATGCAAGATTGATAGTTGGAGAAAAAGAAACACCATTGTTGAAATATTTGATTAATATATGGAATAAAATAAATGATGAAATTGGTGTAAGAGGTCATACATCACCCAAGATGCCTCTGATTCAAAACTCCCTTATATCTTTTCAAAATACAATCAATTTTCAGACATTTGGTTTCATAAGGGGACTATAAATGTTGAAGATTGTTATGAAAGAGGTCAATTAATGACATTTGAACAACTGAACAGCAAAATTGAATAGGTTGAAATCAGACCTTTTAGATCAATGTTTCAAATGTGGTGAAGAAATAGAAACTTTTTTTACATTCAACTTGATCCTGTTTCAAGGTAAGACCTTTTTGGTTTGAATTAGCAAACTTTTTGGAACAAGTTCCAGGTGTTGTATTTCCCCAAAATTCAGATTTATTTTTAATAATGAAATATTGAAGGAACAAGACTTAAATTAAAATTATCAATATACCAATTAGAGTTTGTTAAAATTGCATTAGCATGAAAATGTATTGCAGTTACTTGGAAATCAGATATGCATTGTATCCCCCTTTAGAAAAAAATTACATACAAGAAATTCTACAAATTTGGCACCCATATACCCAATCATTAGGCTTAAATTTATAATATTGGGCTTCCTGTACCTCAAAACACATGAGAAATCTCCTCTCAAATGTATTAAAAGACTTTTGCTAAAGTAGGTATGTAGAAAGATATTCCTCTGTGAAATCCTGAATGTTTTTCTTTTTCTATAACTATATTTTATTCTTATATTGATTATTCTGAGGGTGGGGATAATTTGGGGGAGGGGGTCTTTGGGTGGTGGGAGGGTTATATACCACATGTATGTAGTTTTAGATTATTATCTGGTTTTATTTTGTATTGTTTGTTGAATTTGATCGTATATGTTTAGAAAAGAATTTAAATATTCAAATAAGAATGATCTAGACCACAGGAGCATTCAGACCAGTTTGTTGTTCATTGACTACAGCTCAGCATTCAACACCATCATACCTACAAAACTTATGATTAGGCTGTAGGATCTGGGACACTCCCCATCTCTCTGCAACTGAATCTTCAACTTCCTTATTGGCAGACTCCAATCGCAGCAGCTCAGAAACATCAACTTCTCTTCTCTGACCATCAACACAGTGTGGCTGCATACTGTCCCCTGTATACTCTAGGCTGTGCACTCAAGTTTAGCTCTGACTCAATCAAGAAACAGCTGACAACACCACCAAATGGTGGAAATGATGAAAGAGAACACTGAATGGTGATGAAGAATCTGGTTAGATCCTGCCAGAACAAAAATCTTACTCTCAATGTCAGCAAGACAATGCATCTTATGATGGATTTAGGAAGGAGAGGTTGAGGGACTGCATTGATGGGACAGAGGAGAAAAGGGTCAGAACCTCCATGCACCTCTCTTGGAGCCAGCACATCAAAACCTCTATTTTTTAATAAGTCAGAGGAAATTTGGCCTGCCAATGGATACTCTCAAATTTTTTTAGGTGCATTGGCCAGTTGCATCATGGTATATTTTAGAAATTCAAGTGTCCAGGATCACAGAAGGGAGGAAACATAACCAAGTCTGTCACAGGCTAGGACATCCTATCCATTGCAGACATCTATCTATGTGAGGTCTCAAAGTAGCCAACATCATAAAGGGCCTCCACCACCCTGGTCACAATCTCTCCTCACTGCTATATTCAGGCAGATGATACAGAAGCCGGAAAAACAGCAGCTTTAGGTTCACAGGCCCAATACATGCCATAGTCCCAGCCAATCTGGGACCGATACAAGACCCCAGGTCCGAAGTAGCAAGATTCAGCACATAATCCAGAACTCCGAGACAGAGACCGTCTAATTCAGGCCTCGGCCCCACAGTCCTGAGAACCGAGGCAGCCATAACTGACCCCGAATCGTAACCCTGATTGTAGATCGCTCCCAATTTCACCGGGTCATTGTTTTAGAAGCGGATTAAGCCGGTCACTTCTATTCTAACTAAAGACACGATTTTCGCCTTTAACTGCCCAGTCACCTGATGTTGAAAATACACTTCAATCCCTACGCCGCCATCTTGCTTCTCAAGAGGCTCTTTAAAGCAGTTAAAACAGCTGCGGCGCTCTCTATTGGCTACTTCTCATGTCAATCAGTCAGCTGCTTCCGCCATCACGTTCAGTTGACTCAAACGGAACGGGTTATATAAAAAGGATATATCCCTCCGCCAGTCGTTTTACCTGCCAATTTCTCAGAACAAAACCCACCAGCAATGCCTCAAAGCCCCCCTTTATTTACGATAACACCCTCCTGCCGTGACCGAGCCCCGATGAGACCGCGCCTCCGGCTGAGGAAGGGAAGGTTGTCGGGTTTCGTTGCGGGTGGCGGAGGGCTGACGGCAAGGCGGTGAGGCGACGGCCGCCGTGCCCCTGGATGGCGATCGAAGCGTGCGGCGGCGGCGCGCGGGCCCCAGGTAGCGCCAGGCAGCGCGAGCCGGGCTTCGGCATGTCGGAGCGGCGGCCGGACTGCAGCCGAGTGTCGCAGCTGGAGTGCGGTGGGTGGCCGGCTTTTCCAGTCCGGGGTTTTGGGGGGGGGGGGGGGTGTGGAGAGCCATTTTTGTTTGTCTTCGTTTAAGCCTGTTGACCCCCCCCCCCCCTTCTCTCTCCTCTCCCCCCGGCAGAGCTCTACTACCTGATCGCCCGCTTCCTCCTGTCGGGACCCTGCCAGAGATCGGCGCGGGTAAGTCCCAACCAGCCGAGCCCCGGTCGGGAAGCCGCCCAGCACCCCCCTTGCAATGTTTAAAGCCCAATGTACTCACCCTTGTGTCCGTTTCGCGCAGGTCCTGATCCAGGAGCTGGAGGAACACCAGGTAAAAGGCGGCCGTGCGCCCACTTCCAGCTTAAATGCCGCTTTAACGATGCTTTCCCCTCCTCCTCCCGCCGGTTCCTGCTTCAACCTCTCTCCTCACTTCCTCCCCCAGCTCATCCCCAAGCGTGTGGACTGGCAAGGCCAGGAGCATCGGAGGAGCTTCGACAACCTGGTGAGAGTTTACAAGCCGCACGGACAAGTGAAAACTTTTGCCTTTTTTTTTGGGAGAGTTGAATCTCCCGCAAAAAAAGCAAGTTCTTCTCTTCCCCCCCCCCCCCACTTTCATTTTTATTTAATTTATCTAAAGAAAGACATGGCATCAAAATGTGGCTGTGCGCGGTGGAAATTGTGGGTCAGGTGAAATGAAAGAAGGTGATTTTAGATCTTGTTTTAAAAAAAATGTGCGTTTATTGTGGGTAGAGGTTTAGGATCAGAGAGAAGATTACGTAGGGCTGCTGCGATTTCGGACCAATGGGAGGATGTCTCTGATTTGCTGTGGCTGTTCGGTGAAATGTAACGTCGTCTCCCATTGGCAACTTGGCAAGCAGGCTGAATGCAGGAAACCGATGTCGAGCACGACTGCCAATTCATTAGCATTGCCTTATACTGACTGAACATAATGGACAGCTGAAACATCTTAGACCAATGACTAGTCCATTGTTTGCCATCTCCCCCCCCCCCCCCCCATTGATCACCTTTGGAATTGTGTTGAAACATTTAAAAGACTTATCTAATTGAGTGTGTTGCCTTCTCATTATTTCATTAACAATTTAGTGAAAAAGAAGTTTTAAAAAATGGTACAAATAAAAATGTAGTATTGCTCAGCTCAATCTCTCCAGACTTGACATTATAATGATGGGACTTGTGCAATAAGATGACAATAAACTTGAGAGTAAATATTCAATGAATTACTTAACATGTTTATTGTTCTTGAATAATGTTTTATTAAACATAATTTTCAGCCAATGAATTGTTATTCTGTGATATTTGTTTTTAAGCTTGGATTTTTATTCACAGTTTCAAGAACTATTTTGTATATACTTGCTGATTAGTTCTGAAAATTCACTTGATGTATTAATGCAGAATCCTAAAATTATTTAACATATATTTTCTCTACTAATTTGTACAAACTAGAAATGTTTAAAGAATTAAATTTTCAACATTGAATTATTAGAAATGCATGAAAGTTAAATGCAGATATTAAATGACCTATTATGTATAAACGATTACATATAACCTATCAATTACATAGAAATAGCAAGATGTCCAATAATGTTGACCAGGTATTAGTCCCTTCCAAAGTTTTCTGGGTGTTTTAGTACATTGTGTTTGTCAGGCATTTAATTATTTGCAGTCAAAGGTCTTGCACCCCCCCCCTTTTAAAATGTTTTCTAGTTCTTGCGACTACAGTCCCATCATACTTTGTGGCTGCTTCTGTATTTATTCTGAGTTAGGCTGAAATTTCTTTGATTTCAATTTGTAGAGCTGAGAGAGAATTAGACCTTTATTGTGCCATTCCACATGCTGGAACCTCTCCTTGGGAATAGAGCATAATCGTGGGGAGATTTTTTAAAAAATTGTCAATGTTTTGAAATGGAATCTTTGCAGTCCTGTCTGGCCTGGACATTAACCTTTCTTTTTCTCTCACTGTTGCTTGACCCTTGAGTTCTTCCTGCGTGTTTTTTTTTGTCTTTCACATTCCAGCATGTGCTTTAATTTCCTGGGTCCTGTCCTTGATATACCATTTGGCTTTAATGTTTAAAATTTAGGCATACCGGCGTGGACTTGAAGGGCCGACATGGCCTGTTTCCACGCCGTAAACAGTTATATGGTTATATTGTCCAGGGATTGTTACATAGCTGTAATGAAGCTGATGTGAGGATCTCCTGAATCTTCTGATGACAGGAAATGACTTGAAGGAAATTAGTTGGTCATTTTGTTACAAGATAGTTACATATTGTATAAAAGCCATGTAAATGCTGTTTAATTCTGAGGCCCATTTCTGGCAATTTAAAATTTGGTGAAATTGTTGCATTAATTTTCAGCCAATAATTTTAGTTAATGTTTCAGGTGAATTTTAGGCAGAAGGTGATTTATTATTTGTTTTTAAAATATAGGACAGCAGGCAATGTTTTTGAATTGGATTCATGACAATGGAATGTGATACAATTTAAGTACATTTTATGAATCGTACAGGTTCAGAAATCCATGATGGACAAAATTTCTCCATGTATTAGGTCAAAAGAGAAAAGTAGAAAAACACTTTTTTTCTTTGTTTTTATGGATCTAATCAAAGAATTTGGCATTGTGAATAGAAAGGACTTTTTCTGATACAGGAGAAAATTGGTTGTCCCCAAAATCTCTGTCTTTTGTGCAGTTTTCTGGCTTTATTTCTCTTAGTTTTGAGATGAAGAATAGGGTGAAATGAATCTGATTTTTACTCCTGTTCTGGGTTTTTTTGGCACTCATGACTTGCTGTTCGCCCTTGTCCTTTTGATCCCTTCAGATTGAAAGTGAAACAATTTTTGATTAACAGTTTTCTGGGATTGGTTTTATACCAAACCACCTGCTGATTCATACTGTACTGTAAATGTTTACCCATAGATCCAGTCCAGATGAAAGGATAAAAATTGCCAGAGTCCAAGGGGTTAAAGAACTCTTGTCAATATGCTACATCTGTTACTTGATCAACGTA
Organism: Narcine bancroftii; assembly: GCF_036971445.1. Classification (NCBI taxonomy): domain Eukaryota; kingdom Metazoa; phylum Chordata; class Chondrichthyes; order Torpediniformes; family Narcinidae; genus Narcine; species Narcine bancroftii. The sequence goes on along the minus strand of NC_091476.1, from coordinate 46,898,163 downwards.
AGCAGCTCATGGATCTTTTTACTCCATGCTTGCGTTTTGTTCTCCGTTTGTGCTAGGCTCAAGAATACTGCAGTTACGGGATAAGGCCTTGTGACCTTGCTTGCAATCAGACTTGACAACACTTCACTGGAAATGGTCATGGGATTTTATGATCTTGGATCAATTGACACAGGCAACATTTCCCTCTGAGGAACTCAATATTTATTTTGGAAAGGTAGACATCATCTTTGGCTGGATTAACCACACTGGCTTGTAAAAATAATAAAATTGCCAAAATCGCAGAGTTAAGATTCTGCTCTGTTTTCTGAGCATATTGCTGTCTGGTTATGAAACATGAACGATATATTGCTTTCAAAATGGAAGAGTCCACGGCTTTGCCAAATGCAAGCAGTGTATTATTGTCCTCTTGTACAAGTCAAAATAAGGGTTTCAACATAATAGTGTTATCAGAAGTGAAGATGCCATTCACACCAGCATTCATCAAGCAACAAAGACTTTGCTGGACAGAGTGAAAGACATCTGTGTCCCCAAGGACATGCTATATGAGGAACTGATGCAAGGCAAGATAACTGGAGTTGTGTGCTAGACTCATTTGATTTCTTAAAGGGTTATGAAAGCCTCAAACATTGATGATAAGTAGGAAGTGGTGGCAGTTGAGGAGGCATGTGGCACCAGGTAAATGAGTTGTTTCATGTTCATGTTTCATGTTCATGATGGATTGCAGTGTCTTTGGGAAGGACACAAAGTATTTGATCACTCCACACAATTGTAAATTATTGGCATTTTCACTTGTACACATGGCAGACTGTCTTTGGAATTGACTTGGCTAGTTATCATTGGAAATCCAGTTGATATTGTTTCCTCAGAGCTTGATAGCTGTGAATTCCTTTGTAAAGAACTGTATATTCACAGTGAAAGTATAATTTTGCTATGACTTTTAATATGCTTGATTATAGTTATTCAAGTGATTTTCTTAATATAGCCAAATTCTTCTTGCAAGCTCATACTAAGTTGTATCAGAGAAAGTTAAACTATAAAGTAAGATAATGCATTGAGAATTAATTCTGAAATTAATGTGTAAAAGGGAGCAGCAGATTATTAGCGTGCATTTTAAATTTTTTAAGCTTAATTTACACATAGATGTTGACATTGGCAATGTTATTTTGCAATTATTAGAAACCAATTTACAAACTGATGTAAAATGTTTTAACGTTGATTTTAGGTTTTAGCCAACAAACATGTGTCTTCAGATCACTTGCTACAAATTTGTCAACGAATTGGCCCACTTTTGGATAAGGAAATCCCACCCAGTGTTCCTGGAGTGCTAACTTTGCTGGGAGTTGGGCGACAGTCCCTATTACGCACTATAAAGGGTAAATAAAATGGATAATGCATTCTCTCTCACTTTTTGCTGATTTTGATGCTGAATAGTTAAATGAGTTAGTTTTTCTTTTGCTTTGGTTATTTACCAGAAATGATTACAGTGTAATATTTGATATATTTTAGTTATTTTTTTTTAAAGTAATCTATTGAAGAGATGACAAATACGAGATTCAATTTGGCAAAAAATAATTTTGAAAGCATGCATGTCATTATTTTACCCAGTTTGTGATCTGGCTGTAGCTGGAAATTGACAGTGTTCCATTTGGTTGTCAGCATTATGCTGAATTTCGACTTTGTGGGTTTCTTTCCTCTTTTAAAAAAAATTAGCTGCAACTTATCCAGTCTAATCTGAACATTGGTCCACTATGTCCATGTTCTTGCTGGGTTTGTATTGGTTGTCTGCATAACGCTGATGAATAGAAAAGTAACCAGTTCAAACTTTGTCACAATCTTATAATTACCATTTGTCATAATCTTATAATTATCCATTCACTTTGGATTCACCTTGATTGATTCTGTATTCAGAAGTGCATTTAAGGATTTGATTTGGTACTTTCCAACCCCTTAAGAATGTTGGTTTCCAATTGTTCATTTACCTTGTCAGTCACATGCTTTACTGACTTGAAAAAGTACCACACTGTTCCTTAATTGTTGCTTGAGCAAATTTCTGGAACTCTCAATCTAACAGCACTGGGAGTTGCTTGCCCTCACAGTTGCAACAGTTTACGAAAGTGGCTCGTTGCCATTTTAAGCACAAATGTAGGTCTTCCCAGTGACAATTCCATACTAGTGATTGGATTTTAAAAAAAATAACATTATTTTAACCTCAGATTGCAAACATGTAGCGTGGAAAGGTTCGTCTTTTGCTGCCCTTCATCGTGGAAGACCACCAGAACCTCCTGTGAACTATGGAAAATGTCCAAACATTGGTAAGTTGGAGAGATACTGAAAATTTGCAATACAAAATGTCTCTGGATAATGTATCCATAACTGATTTTGTGCTTCAAAATTAAAGGTTGGGTGAAATGGAACACAAACAAATGTGAGGCTCATGGTGGAATTTTTCATTGCTGATCAAGATTCTTTTTTCATTGAAAATTTCTGCTTCCTCTACATTATCAGTCAGCTAGTTCCAAGCCCCATCCATTCTTCGTGTGAAAGAGCATTTCCTCACCTTGCCTCTAATAGCACCAATTAGCTTGAACTTTGTTTTCCAATTTTTTTTTTATTTTTTTTTGTCACACTATAAATCACAATAGCCATGAACTTTGTTTTCCAATTGATATCAGTAGGAACTCCCAATTTCACACACTTTGATTAAATATAAGTGTGTAGAGTCAGGAGAAAAATGGAAAAATACAAGATTCAAGATTCTTTATTTAAATCCACACAGCACTTGTAACAAGATGTCAAATGGAAATAATGGCCATGATTCAATGGCAATTACAGACATATTTACAAATTGATCAAAGCTGAGAACTGAATAATTCAGGGAACCCGATAAGGACAGGCAAAAAAGGAATTGGGACACTTCTGTTAATATAGAACGAGTTCAGTACAGCAGTCAGAAATTAATGTTAGTTCAGAAGATCAACTTGATTGGTGATTAAGCAGCAGTGGAAAGACATAAAAACAATGCTAGAGAAACTCAGCAGGTCAAACAGTGCATTTTGTATAGCAAAGATACATAACCATCATTTCGGGCTTGAGCCCTTCATCAAGTGTTGCTTCACTTGGACTGTTTGGGGCCCCAAATGATGGTGAGAGAGGAGGTATGGCACAAGTGTGTCATTCCTTCTGGTCACAAGGGAAGATGCTAAGGCGACGATTAGAGGAAGGGATGAGGGAGTCACGGAATGAGCAGTCCTGGGTGAAAAATTATCTGGTGGTGGAATCATGTTGGAGTGACAGAAATTGCTGAAGATAATATGTTGGATGTGGAAGCTGGTGGGGTGATATGTGAGGACAAGGGGAATCCTGTTCTTGTTGGCATCCAAGGGCAGAGGGGCCAGGACAGATGTGTGGGAAATAGAGGAGATACAGCTAAGTTGATGGTGGTAGAGGGGAAGCCAGATTTTTTAAAGGAGGTCATCTCAGTTGGTCTGGAATGGATGACCTCATCCTGACTGCAACTGCAATGGAGAGAGAGGAATTGAGTAAAAGGATTAAAATCCTTACAGGGATTGGGTGTGAAAAAAATGTAGTCGAGGTAGTTGTGGAAATTGGTAGGCTTGTAGAAAATATCTAAAAAGCTTGTCTCCCAAGACGGAGACAGAGAGATCAAGAAAAGGGAGAGTCAACAGAGATGGAATGTGAATTTGAGGTTGGAGTGAAAGTGAATAAAATTGATGAGCTCATTATGGGTGCATGATGCAGCACCAATATAGCAGAGGAAGAGCTGAGTCTTGCCTGTAACAGCATGGATATTTCCACAAAGCCACAGAAAGGCAAGCATAGCTTGGACTCATGCAGGTAACTCCTTTTACTGGGAGAAAGTGGGATGAGTCAAATGAGAAGTTATTCAGGATTAGAACAAGTTCTGCCCAGTAGAGGAGGGTGGTGATGGAGGGGGACTGGTTCAGTCTGTTCTTAAGAAAGAAATGAAGGGCTCTGAGACCTTCTGTATGGGCGATGTAGGAGAGTGAAGTCATTGGTAAGATTTATCTACAGGCCTCCAAATGGTGGCTCGACAGTACAAAATATAAATGTAGAATTATTGGAGCTTGAAAAGATACTGTATAATCATGAGTGATAGTATTCTTAATGTCAATTGGACAAATCAAATTGGTTAAGGTACTCTGAAATACAAGTTCAGAGTCGTACAGCATGGAAACAGGGCCTTTGGCCCAACTTGCCCACATCGACCACAATATCCCACCTACACTATGCAAATTTGCACAGTATCTCTAAACCCAGCCAATCCATTTATATGTCAATCTTCTTTTCTTAAACATTGCAATAATACCTGCCTCAGCCACCACCTCCAGCAGCCTATTCCTTACATCCAGCACCTTCATTTTAAGCTTGTGTCCTCTGCTTACTGATTCCCCTACTCTGGGCAAAAGGCTCACGCATTCACCCAACTTATTCTTCTCATGATTTAATATACCTCGATGAGATCACCCCTCATGCCCCTGCCCTCACAAAGAATAAAGCCACATCCTGCTCAATCTCTTCCTATAACTCAGGCCCCCCACCCCCAAGTCCTGGCAACATCCTCTTAAATCTTCTCTGGACCCTCTTCAATTTGACATCTTTTCTGTGACCAAAGCTGAGTACAGTACCCTAAATGGGGCCTCTGCTGGATCCATGACTTCAACCGCCAGTTGTACACTTACCTGGTGACCCTCCGCAGGATCCATGCCTTCAATCTGTCGGTTCTACATTTGGCTGATGTATATCAAGAATATTAAGCTTGCCTCCCCAGAAAAATGTTGCATACAGAGAATATTTAATTTTACCTTGTGTATTAATTTGATTTGGTTGTACACTTACCTGGTGACCCTCCGCAGAATCCATGCCTTCAATCAGTCGGTTCTACATTTGGCTGATGTATATCAAGAATATTAAGCTTGCCTCCCCAGAAAAATGTTGCATACAGAGAATATTTAATTTTATTTTGCCTTGTGTATTAATTTGATTTGGTTATCTTGAAATATGAGACTCAGTCAAATTGTCTTACTTATTTATTTCAGTGAGTATTATCACTGCGAAACAACTGACAGGATGTGGACGACACAGCCATGTTTTTCCCATTGTTGCTTACCAGCATGTGAAAATGTACAAAAGGATACTTGGGCATCTTTCCTCTGTGTACTGTATAGCTTTTGACCGTACAGGAAGGAGAATTTTCACGGTAAGCAATTCCATGGCAAGAGGACCAATGAGGATATAATAATAAAGAAAGAGCATAGAAAATACATTTAAAGTGAACTTGCATGGTACTTTTGTTGGTTAGTGATGAATAATTTCTATGAGCTGTTCAATTTCAAAAACAATTTCCTGTCCTAGCTGCAACAACCCCATAACCAGACACATCTACCAGCCCCTCTTTCCCCCCCCCCCCCCCACCTCTTGTGCCCTCCCTTACATATTCACTTGTCTGGTCATCTTCCCCACCCATCTCTCCATTACCTCTGCTACTGCAGAAAATGTAACCCTTGTTTTTATTATCTCCTCTCTCACCACCATTCAGAGTCCCATACAGCTCTTCCACGAGGCAAAGATTCATGTAGAGAATTTCTCTTCTAACCCTCTATATCTCCTGATATTGCCTTCTACGTCAGTGAATCAAATGCAGACTGTCTGCAATGGCCATCCTAAACTCCTATTGCATGTTGTTTTAACTTCCCATCCCCACAGTGGCATGTCTGTCATGGGTCTTCTTCACTGCCAGAATGAAGCCCAACAGAAACTGGAAGAACAGCATCTCGTATTCCCTGGGCAGTCGCAGCCCAATGGTATTAATCTAGAATTTTCTAATTTCAGGTCATGAGTCTCTTTCTCTTTTTCTATATTCCTGCTCTAAACTTTAAATTTACTTCTTTATTTCTAGGGTTCAGATGATTGCTTGGTGAAGATTTGGGCTACTGACGATGGACGACTTCTGTCAACTCTACGTGGGCACTCAGCTGAGATTTCTGATATGGCTGTTAACTATGAGAACACATTGATTGCTGCTGGAAGCTGTGATAAAGTGATCCGTGTTTGGTGCTTACGGACATGTGCTCCTATCGCAGTTTTGCAAGGGCATACTGGATCTATAACTTCCTTATTGGTAATGAATTGTTTCTCTCCCTTAAACATGCCAATTTGTACCTTGTTGTTTTAAGGAAATAATGCAACATTTAACTTGGCATTTAACAATTTTTCCATTTGTCTTGCAATAGTCTTCAATCTTTAAATCACAAGTCTTAGTCATCACAGAAACAAGCCCTTTAAGTGATTGTCAAATATCCATCTATGCTAACCCATTTACAAGGACTTGATCCATAGCCTTCTATGCATTGACAGCATAAGTGCTCCTCCAAATATTGCTTAAATCTCTGAGAGTCTCCGTTAGCGGTACTCATTCAGTCAATGCAATCTACCATCTACCCACTAGGTGCAAAGGTTATTCATTAGATCAACACTAAAACCATGTCCTATAGTTTTTAGACATCTCTATTTTGGGAATAGTTTTCTACTATTCTATTCTATAATTAAAAAGTGGTGCTGGTATGATGGTAGCACTACCGCTGGTGTGGACCTGTGAAGACTGAGTAACGAAGTCACTGCTGCCCTCACAGGGTCCAGCTGCCCAATCCAACTACTGTTGCCTCTGTACAGGCTTTAAATGGCCCATTAAAAGAGCTGATGGTAGTTTATTTAAAATCCCATGACACGATAGGTCTGGGCCTAAGAAAGTGGCACAGCTGATTGGCAGCAGCCACAAGGTGTTGTGGACTCTGGGGAAGCCAAGGACTGCCAGAGGGGGACCAGAAAACAGGGAGTTCATCCTCCCATTTGAGAAGAAGCAGAGGAGACTACCTACCCATGGATGGTGACTACAACGTCAGACTAGTGAGGGACTTTAAAGCTGAAGAACACACGGGAGGTGGGCAGTTGCTGACTCGAGGTGAAGTACCCTCGTTGGATACAGGCTACTGGTGACTGTGGTAAAGGGACTCCCACCAGGCTGTAGACTGCTGGAGACTGGCTGAAGGGTTCCAGTTAGAACCAGGATTCAAGAGGTGTGCATCTCGAGCTTGGGATGCTGATGATTCGGACTCGATGTTGTGTGTCTGAGCACTGCAGGTGAAGCGATGGACATTCAGCGACCCTGGGTTGGGGGGGGTGGGGGGAAGAGGGGCTCTGTTTTGCTTCTTGTTCTCTGACTAAATGGCACTAGGCAATCTCTGCTGATCGAGAATCTTTGCTTTGTTGTAGACTGAAGGATATTTTGTGTAATATTACTTGAGAATAAAATATTCTTCAGTCTACTGTCGAGTTTCCTAATTACTGAAATACTCCATCCCAAACACCATCCACTGTATGTTCTCCAGTGTAATGACAGGTTGAGTACCCCTTATGCGAAATGCATGGCACCAGAAGTGTTTCACTTTTTGGATTTTTTTGATTTTGGAACACCATTTTAAAAACAAAATGCACTAATTTATTCAGACTTAAAGATGCATGGATTTACATTACAATACAAATATTTACATATGCAAAAATTAACTGAAAAAGACATACCTGTACATTGAAAAGTGTACACTCAATAATGCACTACTTAAGTCTGCTATGTCCTGTTCTCTGATCGGGATTTCGGATGAGGGGGATTTGACCTGCACTGTTTTTCAAAACCTTATTACACTTGTGGCCCAACCAATGTCTTATAAAGGCAAACCATAACCTTCCTGCTCTTGTATTCTGTGGCTCAGCTAATAAAGGCATATGATTTAAATTACCTTGTACATCACTTACATGGTGATCCTTTGTCTGGGAACTCTGAAGAATTCTTTTTTCTCTTCACTCACCGTGTCAAAGTGATATTCTTTCCATCTCATTGGTACCTTCTAGGCCAATTTTTTTTTTCTTTCTTTGGCTTGGCTTCGCGGACGAAGATTTATGGAGGGGTAATGTCCACGTCAGCTGCAGGCTCGTTTGTGGCTGACAAGTCCGATGCGGGACAGGCAGACACGGTTGCAAGGGAAAATTGGTGGGTTGGGTGTTGGGTTTTTCCTCCTTTGTCTTTTGTCAGTGAGGTTGTCTCTGCGGTCTTCTTCAAAGGAGGTTGCTGCCCGCCGAACTGTGAGGTGCCAAGATGCACGGTTTGAGGCAAGATCAGCCCACTGGCGGTGGTCAATGGGGCAGGCACCAAGAGATTTCTTTAGGCAGTCCTTGTACCTCTTCTTTGCTGCACCTCTGTCACGGTGGCCAGTGGAGAGCTCGCCATATAACACGATCTTGGGAAGGCGATGGTCCTCCATTCTGGAGACGTGACCTACCCAGCGCAGTTGGATCTTCAGCACCGTGGATTCGATGCTACCCTCAATATCAACACCATTTTTGTGATACTAGTAGGCTTACTCATCCTACATCCTACATGGTTAATGTATCGAAGGTTCATAACGAACCTGAGTTGCTTTACTGGTCACAGGCTTCCAATTACAAAAAAATTGTTTTTTGTTCCAAAGCCTTGGATCCCATGGGCTGCCACATTTTCGACTCGGTTCCTGAATGGGACCTCAACAAAGTGCATATAGATTACATCAACCACACTGCTCTCATCAACGCTTTGTGACTTTTAGAAAATGTGGCCCAGACAAGATCTTCTGTTAAAACTATGCTGACTATTTTTAATTAATTCTTGCCTTTTGAAGTGTAGAATAATCTGGCCTTTGGGGCTTTTCCACGAGATAGCCACCTGCCACTGATGACTCAATGCCCCTTAAATTTCAAAAGAGATTAACCTGTTTTGTAGTTCGGGTGCTCTGAGTAGATCAAAGTTTCTCTGCTATCTGTCTTCCCTGGCATTCCAACTTGCCTGCCATTTCACCAAAGCAGCCTAAGTAATATCCTGTCTCAGTACATTGCGTATTTAAGAGATCTGCTAATATTTTAAGTTGTTTCTCCTTTATCTATTTTATTGTGTGCAACCTCTCCTTTTCCATGGTGCAGCGGCCTTTGAATGAAGGCACGCAAAATATTCAAAATGATACCTCAACCACATTTTATAAGGAGCTTGATTGACTTAATAGACTCTCAACAATTCACTACCCATCTAATTTTAATACGTTTTAAAATTCACAAGTGTTTCCTTTTGTGTTAACTCACAGCTTTATTCTTGCGGTTGGTTTAGTGTTCAGCCTGATTTGCTACTAAATTGTGAATCAATATCTGAGTAGACTGACTTAATTAATTATACTTTTGGCATTGAAGCTTCTGGATTTATCTAATGTGCCCACCCTGAGCTCCATTCTCCCATTCTCCCACCAATCCCCCACCCCCATCCCATTTGAACACACTCTAGCACATTGGTTTTCCTGTTGATGTTTGCTTCAATAGATAATTTTCTTATTTTGTTGAAATTGGCATTTTCCAGTTGAGCTTCCTCATTTATTTTCCTTGTTCTTTTCCAAAGTTAATTGGAATTAGCTTGAGCTGTTTAAATATTTTTTAATTCATAACCACAGGACCTAATAGATACATTTGGAATTAGGATTGTAATCTCACTGTTCATTGGGAACACATTCCAAAAGGAATATATGTGTAAACTCCCTACCTAGTTACATGTTATCCCTGTACACATCAGACCTTTTGTGGAATAGTTTAGTCCTTCCAAGCTCCGCTTTGGCTTCCCAACAATCCCATAGACTTTTAAAAGAACTTATCTCTAGTGTCATGACCAATATTCTTCAATAAATATTTTCTAGATTGGTATATTATTTGGCCACTAATATACAAATAAATGGTGTACTCTGTGAAATTGACGGAATGTAGGGAGGAGGGTAAAACTCCTTTTTATATCCATGATCTGCGCCATGTGCTGTTTTCCTTTTGAAAGTTTATTCATCTTAAATTTTAAATTTAAAATGAGACGTACAGCACAGTAACAGGCCCTTTTGGTACATGAGCATGTACTGCCCAATTACACCGAATTGACCTAAACCCCCTGTGCATTTTTGAACCGGAGCACACGGAGGAAACCCACACAGACATGTGAAGAACGTACAAGCTCCTTACAGACCCCAGTTGCTGGAGCTATAATTTATAGGAGCACAACCAATGCATCCATTATTGATACTTGACCATTGATAATGAGTTGATTGTCCGATACAATGTACACATGCTGTAGCTGAACTGGTATTTGAGAGAGAAAACTGCAGAAATGAATGAAAAAACAACTGCATTGGGATACAATTGAATTAAAAAGAGACAATAAAATAGTTAATTATTCAATGAGATAGATAATAAAAAACAACTTGGTATTCCCCTCTACAGAGTTTCTACTTGGATTAGGATGCCTTTAGTTATACAACATTTGTATAATATTTTTCATTTTCTTATTTCCCATTAATTAATAATCCCAAATCATTCTTAAAAGGGCTTAAAGTAAATGTTGCATAACTCGAGAGTGATGCAAGTCAGTGAGTGCGGTGGTTACAGGTGAACATTAAGAAAAGTGCAGAATATTGACGAATGGTTTGATTTCGGAACCCTTTAAGCTAACTCGATCAACTCGTCAAGGTTGTCCTTTATCACCGGCTTTGTTTACGTTAGTGATTGAACCTTTAGCTCAGTTGATAAGACAAAATACACAGATACAAGGTATGAAAGTTTTAGATGAGGAGTATAAAATTAATTTATTTGCTGATGATGTATTGGTGTATTTAATAAACCCAGCTCAGTCACTTTTACACTTGAAGGAATGTTTAATACAATATGGATGTCTTTCTGGATATAAAGTTAATTGGGAAAAAAATGATATATTACTGGTAAGTGAAGGAGATTATTCAGTTTATAAGAATATTATTAATTTGAAATGGACTGATCGAATTAAATATTTGGGTATAATTTTGAATGTTAATTATCAATCTTTATATAAATTATGTTCTGTTAATGAAAAAAATTAAAACTGATTTGATCAAATGGAAAGATTTACCTATTAATTTAATGGGAAGGATAAATACAATTAAGATGAATATCTTTCCGCGTATACAATATTTGTTTTAATCTATTCCGTATTTACTTGATAATATTTTTTTTCGAGATTTAAATAAAATGGTTAGGGAGTTTTTATGGAGAGGTAAATTTTAGAGAGTATCTTTGAATAAATTAACTTGGAAATATGAGTTAGGGGGATTACGTTTTCCACATTTTCCAAATTATTATGAAGCAGCCCAACTTAAATTTATTAGTTCATTGATGGATTTGGTACGGCCTCCTAGTTGGGCCAAAATTGAGATGGCAAATATTTCTGAATTTGAAATACATCAATTTTTGTTTAGATGGAATATGAATTTGTTACAACAATATAATGTGCCTATACTAAAACATTTAATGAAGTTAGGGATAAAGAAAAATAAAATGACAGGCTCTAGGGGTAAATTATCGACTTTGACTCCGTTGTATAGTAATCAACTTATTCCTTTTTCAATACATAATCGAAGCTTATTGCATTGGAGATTTAAAGGTGTGAAAAATTTGGGAGATTGTTTTAAAGCGGCTTAATTTTTATCTTTTAATCAGATGAGGGAAGGTTTTGGTATTGATAAGAATTCTTTGTTTCTATATTATCAAATTCGATCTTTCGTAAGATGTATGTTTGGTAGAGATATGATTTTACTTGAAATGACTAAATTTGAGACTTTTCTTATGAAGGTACCACAGAAGGATTATATTTCATCTATGTATCAAATATTACAGGATGGTATGGATAAAAAGGGTTGGGATAAATCCAAAAGTAAATGGGAAGCGGATACTAGTTTTATTTTTTCTGAAGATGATTGGTTAGATATCTGTTATGATAGTGTAACTAGATTGATAAATCCTCATTATGCAATGATTAACTATAATTTTTTACATCAATTATATTTAACACCTGAAAATTTTAAAAAGTATGGTTTTCATGAATCTGACTTGTGTTTTAGATGTGGTGATATGGTTGGAACATTTTTTCATGCCATATGGTCATGTATACATATACAATCTTTTTGGAAGAAAATTCAATCATTTTTAGAATATCTGTATAAGATTAAATGAGGATTTTGGCGGTGGCCCCGGCCTCGGTCGAGTGAGGCAGGCGGAGGCCCCGGTCCGGGCAGAAGCGAGGGGGAGGTTCCGGAAACTGCCAAAATGTTTGGCCTGGAAGTCAGCCTGAAGAAAACTGAGGTCCTCCATCAGCCAGCTCCTCTCCATGACTACCAGCCCCCCCACATCTCCATCGGGCACACAAAACTCAAAACGGTCAACCAGTTTACCTATCTCGGCTGCACCATTTCATCGGATGCAAGGATCGACAATGAGATAGACAACAGACTCGCCAAGGCAAATAGCGCCTTTGGAAGACTACACAAAAGAGTCTGGAAAAACAACCAACTGAAAAACCTCACAAAGATTAGCGTATACAGAGCCGTTGTCATACCCACACTCCTGTTCGGCTCTGAATCATGGGTCCTCTACTGGCATCACCTACGGCTCCTAGAACACTTCCACCAGCGTTGTCTCCGCTCCATCCTCAACATTCATTGGAGCGACTTCATTCCTAACATGGAAGTACTCGAGATGGCAGAGGTCGACAGCATTGAGTGCACGCTGCTGAAGATCCAACTGCACTGGGTAGGTCACGTCTCCAGAATGGAGGACCATTGGCTTCCCAAGATCGTGTTATATGGCGAGCTCTCCACTGGCCACCGTGACAGAGGTGCACCAAAGAAGACGTACAAGGACTGCCTAAAGAAATCTCTTGGTGCCTGCCACATTGACCACCGCCAGTGGGCTGATATCACCTCAAACCGTGCATCTTGACGCCTCACAGTTCGGCGGGCAGCAACCTCCTTTGAAGAAGACCGCAGAGCCCACCTCACTGACAAAAGACAAAGGAGGAAAAACCCAACCCCAACCAACCAATTTTCCGCTGCAACCGTGTCTGCCTGTCCCGCATCGGACTTGTCAGCCACAAACTAGCCTGCAGCTGACGTGGACATTACTCCTCCATAAATCTTCGTCCGCAAAGCCAAGCCAAAGATAAGATTAAAATAGTTTTAGATCCAACAGTATTTTTATTGGGTAGTTTGCAACCTCTGAAAGGTTTGGGATTAGATAAGTTCCAGCTTGCTTTTGTATATTTAGCTTTATTCGTAGCAAAAAAATGTATTGCTAGTACGTGGAAAGATACAAATATGATTGATATTAATAAATGGCATAATGAGATGAAATATTGTTTAATAATGGAAAAAATTACATATGTTTCACATGATAATTATAATTTTTTTATTAATAAGTGGTTGTTATATTCAGAATATTTACATTGATTAGATCTTAATATGTATATTTAATTTTTCTTTAATATTTTTTCTTTTTTCTTTCTTTAAGGCTCTCCTTAGGAGAGTTGGCTTAAGGGGGGAGTTCTTTTCTTTTATATATATATATATATAAAAAATAACGTTCATGTTTATGGTTAATTGTTGTAGATGTCATATTATTTGTTTTTCGAATGAATAAATAAAGTTTTTTTTAAAAAGTGCAGAAGATTTTTGGATCTTCTTAAGCTTGAGAAAGGTGGGACAAGTGAAACTGCCCAAGAGCTCTTTGAAATAGATCAAGAGCCAGAAATGGCATAAATAAGGTTTACAGCAGCAAATAAGCTGAGGCAGGCACAAAATCAGGAAAATTTGCTAAATCATTGGGCAAAGGGCTGGCAACTTAAGTCAACTATTGAGTTACAAGGGCAATGTTGGTGTAAAGTGCATTCCCAATGGGTACAAAAAAAAATGCTGCTAAGGCCATGTTTGACTAATCTATCACTGCCTGCAGAGGGAGAAATTTACAATCACTTAAATTCAGTCCTGTCAACTTTAGAAACAGAGCTTGCATATTTAAGTAATAATTCCAGATTCAAATGTATTTCCTTTGTCCTCTGTACTTCAGTTTTGCCCAAGCACCAGAGGAAGAACACGATACTTGACGTCCACCGGTGCTGATGGGACTATTTGCTTTTGGCAATGGAATACAGAGACTATTAAATTTAAGTAAGTTTTCAGGACTGTTTTGCAGATATAAACCTCTTTGCTTTTTGGTTTTTAATGATTTGTTCAGATAGAAATTAATTTTATGCACACAATCTTAGACAATGATGATAAAAGAAGTTTAATAAACAATGAAGCTTCCAGAAATGGTGGTGTTTTCTCATTAGCAAAACAATTTTTCATTCATTTCTGTTTGATATTTAGTACAAGTTCTCAGTTCCATGTCTTCCCTGGTCTGCGGTTAGATTATGTCAACTCCTGATATTCGGATGTTAGCTTTTCATAGTAGGATATTGCTATACATGAACATAGCAGAAGTTATAGACACTCCGCTTCACATTCAATTAACTATATTTTGAAGTGTCTTATAAATACAGAATGAGTCTGCCATTTTTGTGAAAGCTAAACTGTGCAAAAGGAATGAGAGGAGAATATTGGTCACTCTCCATAAACACAAATCTTCTGCATTCTCCCAAACAGGCAGCTGGAACTGTGATATATATAATGTGCAGTATTAGGAATTTGATTTTCTAGTCTTGAGGTGGCTTTGTATTAAAATTAATATTCCCTATTTTACAGTGAACATCCAATAAAATTTACAGATAGATCCAGGCCAGCAAGTCAGATCTCCTGCTCTTCTTTCAGTTCTGGTAAGTTCTTATTTTACGGAACAAAATATCTTTTTATTTGAGTGCCTTATCCATATCCCCATCACACTCAATCCTCTAGGATTTCCTTTGACAAATTACCTATTTCAGCTATATTTTTTAGTACAGTAGCAAGGAGAATGCTTTTCTCAGCTACTGGCAGAAGACCCATCTGACCAATGTAACAGCATTAATCTGCTATGAATTCCATATTGTGACCTCAGTAAGATTTATCAGTGGCCAGGAAATGAAATATCTTTTCAAGAAAAACTGAAGCCAGAATGGGACTCTTGTCCTCCTCACCCCACCTTCTTATTTGGATTCTACCTCTTTTTCTAGATTCTTGACAAAAAGCTCAGGCCCAAAACGTTGATTGCCTTTTACTTCTTACAGATACTTTGTGACCTGCTAAGTTTCTCCAGCACATTTGTGTATTTCTTATTTACCGAATGACACATTTTCTGTCAATGTGAATTTTATTAGGATGGAATCATACAGCACAGAAACTGACCTTTCCCAGGTCTGTGCCAACCATCCACAATAAACCCATTTACCATAATTTATCCTGTAGCATCTATGCCTCTGTGATTTAAGTGTTTCTCTGGATAATATTTAAATGTTGCGAGAGAACCTGCTTCCACCCAGATCAGTCTCGCTCTCCCCTCACATTTCCACACCCTTTATTATCTCACCTGGTCCAATCCCACTCTCCCTTGGTACACCAAAATCCCTCTGTTTCTCAATATTCCCTGGGAGTTTACTCAGATTAGTTCTCCCAGGATGCATCACCTCGTACCTGTGAGAATTAAATTTCATCTGATTCCTCTCCTTGCTGCAATATCCTCTTTGCCTTCAACAATTACATTTATCATTGGATTAAGTCAAGAATAAGGATCTACTGATGTGTAAGTAGTATGCTCATTGTAAATTCATTTGTTTAAACTTTTCATTTTAATTCGTTCACAGGTGGAATGTTTATAGCAACTGGCAGTACAGATCATGTGATTAGGGTTTACTACTTAGGTTCTGGTTCACCAGAGAGAATTTCTGAACTGGCATCACATACGGTAAGATACTAAACATTGAGGTCACAACATGTACTTGTTACTCTTGCATTCACAAGCTAATTTTGCTTTATCAAGGTTAAAGAGGAAATCTTGTTGTTAAGATAGTCTCTCTTTTATTCAAAAAGTGCATAAGCCTTGCATGATTTAGCATCCATCTTCATTTAAAACATACTTTTAGAAATAATTGAACTTTTTTTCAAATAACATCACCTACAGTATTTCACAGTACTTTTAAGTAAGCATTAATGTGGAGCTGGAAGGAAAGTATATTGCTTATTATGAAGTACTTTAGTTCTTCTTCCATGACTGGATTTACATTGCAACTCTGCATATTGTCAATTAGCAGCATTTAGTTTTATTATACATATTATTAAACAGCTTATTTATTTTTGAGGTGGGGTGCTGCTTTCTCCAAGGAGACTTGCTGTATTCTGCATGGGGCTTGATGCAGACTGATTCACAAAAACTTCAATGCCATTTGAAAATGCTTAACTCAAATTCTGTATAAATAAGCAATCTTGCTGGCACATGTATTTTAATTGGGCATGTCACAAAGTTAGAGAAATAGTATTATATAGGTTCTCTAATTCAGTCTTTGTGGGGAGGGATGATTCATTGTCATTTCCCCATCTGTACATAAAGCATTCATATTACGCAGGCGTGGAGAAGAATGACACACACACACCAAAGTTTTGAAGTCGAGACTGGATATTGAACTGGCCATCGCATTTATATGGCCCCCAGGTGCTGATGTCAGGGCACCGAGTCAACGGAGCGCTGGCCTGGGATTGACTGGCATTCCTGCCACGATGGCCGGTGTCAGCCCCAGGTCTGCACGGTCACCACATTCAACGGCCATTTTGTGGGCCAGTCTGCGTCTCTGTGCGCGGGTCGCTACATGACCCCACCGAAACTGTTTTCCATTGGTTTGGGCGGTGTGCCCCTGCGTCACAGGGGAGGAGTGCAGACCAGCTGGTTGAAGTCCAGATATGCCAGCTTCAAATGGTCAGCGTTAAAGGTCTCCTCTTTACCGCTGATGTCGAGGACGAAAGTGGAGCCGTTGTCCCCAATGACCCTGTGGGGCCCCTCGTAAGGTTGTTGTTGGGGCAGCCAGTGTATGTCCCTTCACATTAACACGTACTAACAAGTCTAAGTCCCTGGGGATATTATATTTGGGATGGCCATGTGGTGGGGGATGCTGTGGGACCAGGGACCCCAGTTTTCACTGCAAGTTCTCAAGGGTGGCTGCAGGGTCTTCTGGGTATTTGTTGGGAGCTTGGAAAGCCATGGAATGATTAAGGGTGCACCGTAGACCATCTTCACCTCCGAGGTGTTGAAGCCTTCCTTCGGCACAGTGTGAATCTCCAGCAGAACCCAAGGCAGTTTGTCACCCAGTTGGACCCCTTGAGCTGGGCCGTAAAGGCTGCCTTCAGGTGCCTGTGGAACCGCTCCACCAACCCATTGGCCTGAGGGTGGTACGCTATGGTGTGGTGGAGCTGTGATCCCAGACGTTAGCTAGTGCAGCCCAGAAGTAGGTTAGGTGCCCTGGGACCCATAATCTGGACACCCACGTGTCGATGAGTGCCCTGGCACAGGTTTCTATGATGGTATCAGCCATTGGGACTGCCTCAGTCAGCAGGTATCTCACCCCACAGGAAACTGATAGCAGCCCCACTATATCAATATGTGCATGGCTGAACTTTGCACCACACTGGTTCAAGTCTGTGGACGCCTTTGTGCGAGTCTGCACTTTTGAGGACTAGCAGTTCATGCAGGTCTTGGCCCACTAGCTGACCTGCTTGCGGAGGCCATGGTATACAAACCTGCTAGCCAACATCTTGACTGTGGCTCGTATTGCTGGATGTGCCAGGTGGTGTATGGCGTCGAAAACCTGGTGTCTTCATGCGGCCGGTACATTGGGGCAAGGAGTGCCGGTGGAGATGTCGCACAGTAGTGTCAGGTAACCTGGGCCAATAGGGATGTCTTCCACCCTGAGACCAGAGATAGCTGTCTATTCGCTGGAATCTCAGGGTATTGCTGCTGTGCTTTGGTGAGGGCCATGGGACAGGGTGTGGACCGACTCAATCGCAGGGAGTAACAGAGCATCGGCTACCACATTGCTTTTCCCCATGATGTGTTGCAAGTCCGTGGTAAATTCGGGCATATAGGACAAGTGTCTCTGCTATTGGACCGACCACAGGTCCGATACCTTATGGAAGGCGAAGGTCAATGGCTTGTGATCGGTGAAGACCTTAAATTGCCGACCTTCCAAAAAGTAACAGAAATGTCTTACTGCCAGGTACACCGCCAATAGCTCTTAGTCATAGGTGCTACATTTGAGCTCTGGGGTTCTGAGGTGTCTGCTGAAAAAAGCCAGGGATTGTCACTGGCCTTCACTGAGCTGGAAAGTTTGTGCCGCATTTTTCAGACCAAAGGGCATGTGAAGGAATTCAAACGGACCAATCGCAGTCTTGGGGACATCCAGGGGGAGAACTGGGATTTGGTGGTCCCCTGGATGAGGTGCACCTTGGAATACACTTGGGCCCTGTGCATGTTGGCGGCAGTCTTGGATGTGGGGAATGGGATATCTGTTGGGCATGGTGGCCTCATAAACAACACATGGCCTCCACCCCCACCCCCCACCCCCCCTGCTGTTTTTGGCACCATGTTGGGGGGGAGGTCCGGGAACTGTTGGGTAACTCCTCCATTTTCTTGAACAACTCCTTCGCTAGGCTGAGCTTTTCAGGAGGGAGCTGATGTGAAGTGGGGGCCCTCAGTCAGAATGTGGTGCCTTACCCCACGCTTTGGCTCAGTCGCAGAAAATTGTGGTACAATTGAGGGGAATTTTGCCTGGATGCAGGATAACTTGTTATCTGAAATAGAGTCAAGATGGGGGGCAGGTAGTCTGGCTTCCCCCAAAGGTAGAGTTTGAAACATTCTAGAATGCACCAAGCACCGTCTCTTGAGGTCTATAAGTGGGCAGTGGCATGAAGGAAATGAGCCCCCAGGAGCGGTTGCCCAACTGCTGCGAGTGTGAAAGTCCATGTAAACCACTGTTGCCGAACCGAAGGGGGATGGTGTGTGTACCAAAAGTCCGAATGGAGGAGCTGTTAACTGCCTTCAGTGCTGGGCCCTGCTTGCTGTTGTGAGTGCTGAGGCCTGTTGGGGGCAGGACGCTTATCTCGCCTGCAGCTTTATAGTATTTCATCATCCTGACCAAAACTGCGGTATTTGAATTAACATTTTTCTAAAATGCAATATTAAGCATTTATCCATGATTGTTGATGCAAATATATATAGCACTATATTTGATTTTTCTTCACCTACTAATAAGAGAGACTAGCATTGAAATGAATGCAGGTTTGTTTAACACTGAAAAGGTTGGGAATGCAGAATGTTTAGAAATATTTGGAAAATTGACACATTTGGTTTGGATTAGCGCTGATTGATGGGCATTCATTTTTATTTATTAAACTGTTCCTGAATAACACATACACATCACTAAATTGAATTGTGAAAAGGACTGGAATTTTATTGTTTCTCTTGTTCTTACTTAGGATAAAGTTATCGCTATTCAATTCTGTAACAGTAACCACAGGTAAGTTGATGTTTTTTGTGCTAATTAGGTGCAGTCTTTGTCACGGTTAAAAGCAAGATGACTTGTGTTTTTCTGTATGAATAAATGGTGTATTGGCTAACATTGTACTAAATTGAAGCTTCTTGTCTTGTTTTAATTGTTGTCACTCTTTTCTCTGATATTTGTTGTCATACATCCCTTTATTTGAATGCTCTCTGATATTTTGCCAATTCAAGTTCCTAACTTAATCGATATGTTCTCCATGATCTTCTCGAGTATGAAGTACAAGATAAACAAAAGCAAGCTATTTAGTTCCTTGTGTCAGATAATCTTTTATCTCTGTGCCACTTTCCCTTATATCCCTTGATTCCCTTTACATTTTAGAGCCTTTCAATCTCAGTTTTGAATGTATCGACTGAGTGAAGTTGCACAACAACCTTAGATTCACCACAATTTGGGTGATGACATTTCTCCTCATCTCTTACCTGAAAGGTTGGTCTCTTATTGAGAGACTCTGAAACTTTTTTTAGCCATGGAAATTATCAAACCACATCTGGATCAGTGGGTAAGAAGTTGGCAGATGGATTACAGTATAAAGTGGAAAAATGTCCACTCATCCATAATAGAAGGAAGCATGAAAAATGTACTTGTTTAAGTAGAGTGACAACAAAATGCTGCAGCACACAGGGATCTGGGAGTCCTTGTACAAAACAGAAAGAGTTGACCTAGAGGTTCAGAAAGTAATTGGGAATGTTTTTGAAGCATCGACTTAATTTCAAGGGTTATGAAACACAAAATAGGAAATTGTAATGCAATTTTAGAGGCTAACTTAAAATTCTTTGTACAGTTTGGCTTTCTTTGGACACATGGAGAGAAGTCCACTAAGTTGATTGTCACGATAACGTTTGAAGAAACATTGAGAAGGTTGGGCATATGCTCCTTGGAGTTTGGAAAAATGAACGATGATCTTTTTGAAGCATATAAGGTTCTGAGCAGAGTGGTCTTGGAGAGATTTCCTTTGTTTAGATTATCTACAACTATTGTTCATGGTTTTAGATTCTTGGAATAATCAATTACCAAATTAAAATATGGAATTTTAAATAGAATTGTCTTTATCTCTCCTATTAAGATTTCTCTGAGGGTCAGGAGTCTTTTGCATTTTCTTCATTGAAGACCTATGTCGGTGAAGTCATTGAATGTATTCAAGGCAGTAATTGATAAAATATTGAACTACAAGTGAGTCATGGGGTAAAATCTTGTGGCCGCAATTGGATCAACTGTGATCTATTGACTGGCAGAGCAGACTCCTGTTTCTTGCATCCTGAGTCACCCTCAATTGTGGTGCTTTATTCTATCTGATTGCACATTAGAATTTCTAGTATAACTTAAGTTACGACTCTATGACGCCTGAAATATAGTATTCTTAGAAACTATCCTGATGACTCTCTACAACCTCCTTATCTAATTGCCTTTTTCTAAAGTCTTCATGCAGATCTTTTGTGACTATGGAAGTGTTTTCTAACAAGCTTCCAATTGTTTTTCCTTTTTGCTCTCTCCTATTATCAAGGTTACTATTAGAGAGTAGGTCCTCTACTCCTACATATGATTGTTGCCCATCTTCTACCACCATAATTCTGATTTCATGAACGTACCATGCCTTCTTTGCTAACACCATCGATAATTAATAGTCACTCTTCACTCTTTTTCTGCCTTTTTCTAGCTTCCTGTCCTTCAGAAATGTCACATTTACTTCAAAATTCAGGTCCCATTCTGAAACCATGTCCTTTTTAACAGTTATCAATTCATATTTATTAATTTATTCTTGCACTCTCTGTTCTGATTCACATTTTAGACATGGTCTAAACACTTTGTCTTTATCTCTCCTATTAAGATGCCTCTAAACATTCATCTCTGACAAATCTTTTGTCATCTGGTGTAATATTCTTTTGTGTGGCTTCAATTGTATTTAGTGATGGTTTCATGAGGCACCTGATGACATCTTACAATATTTTTTTCTGTCAAATTGACATTATTTACACGAGGTTGACAATTTCAAACTTATTGAAACATTGCTCTTTCTTCTTTTCTGTTTTTGGCTAGTTTAAGATTTCTTAGTGGTAGCCGAGATGGAACAGCTCGAATCTGGCAATATCAGCACCAAGAATGGAAGAGTATAGTTCTGGATATGTTCACAAAATTACCAGGGTAAGTTACCGTGGCATCATTTAGCAGTGTTTTATGCCAATAAGCAGTTTACATGTTTTCAGTTAGTTAAATTTGGATCGCACTTCAAACGTACTTCAACTCAGCAGTACTATTGCTGGCTCAGGTCAGGAGACCGAAGTGGAAGGGAAATCCAGTGGTAATGGTGCTTGGATTGTTTAGAAAGTCTCACTTGAAGAAAACCTTGAGTTTTACTGGATTTCTGGCTAATATTGTTTCATCAATGCTATTATTAAAAACTTAATTTGGGCATGAGATGTTTCTTCTGTTGAGTTTTAAAATTTCAAACAACCCCACCCCACCTTGATGTGGTTCCACTGTTTCCACCTGTACTTTACCTGCTCCTATTCTGACTTTTTTTTTCATAAACCTACCCCCCCCCCCCCCACGACTCCCACCCAATGGTGTTCTCACCATCTTTATGCCTCTCCAATCTTCAAATGCCAAGTATCCTGTCACTTCTTGGCCCCTTTCCAGCAAAACCCTACCCCCCCCCTTCCTATTTTCATAGTTGCTATCTCACCTCCCCACTTTAGGTTCGATAAAAGTTCCTGACCCAAATTGTTGACTAAAGATTTTTCTTCTCTGCTTGACCCATTGAGTCTCTTCAGCTTCTCACTGTACACTCAGATTCCAGCATCTGTAGTCCTGTGTTTCTCTGCAAAACTGTTCTGACCATTTACTGATGAGGGCGTTATCCTGAGAATGTGTGAATTGTGCTGTGCAAATATATAATTATGCTTATATGTATGCAAACATGCACACACATACAACATGCCACTTAATACCCATGATAATTCTGTGAAACTGGGCATTATGCAATGAAAACATTGTGCGAACACTATTACTGTATATACTTAGCAAAACTGTATGGGATACTGAACATACAATAAATTAAACTGTTAAATTTTTTTTCACTTTCTAAACTTTTATGTAAACACTTTCTTAGCCTTTACTACACACAATTTAACAAAGAGGATCAGCATCATCCACATCAGTGTTCTCAACTTCCTCATAGTGTTCCATTAGAAGAGTTTCAGGTCAGATAACCTCTATTGATGAACTGTCACTCTGTATTCCCCAAAGGATCTGGCTGACACTCTCCTTGGGGAGATGTTGGCTTCTTCAGGAAAATGTCCAATGTTGTTTGCCTAGTTTGCTTTTTTTTTTCTTCATAAATTTCTTTGTATGCAGCCAACACTGTATGAGCATTCGTCTCTATCAGTGAGAGGTGTTCAGTGTTTGGGTCCATCTCTTCAGCAAACTATTAAGAGCTGCAAAGAGTTTGGCTAACCCCTTAACAGTGAGCCTCTTCTGCACCTGTTCTTCTCCTTCTGCAGGTTCCTTTACCCTTGCCTCTTCAGTTCCGGTTACATCTTCTATGTCCCATTCTCATGTTCTCTGATCAGGAGTTCGACTGAACTCCATTATAACCCTATCGGACTACGGATGTATATGTGATCAGATGTTAAGTGTTGCACATCTGGTATATAATGTCCTGGTATATAACATCTGTTCAACCAATATCTGACTGCATATACGTCCGTGGTCCCATAAGGTTATAATACAGTTCAGAAATCCCGATCAGAGAATGGAATGTAACTGGACGTAGCAAATGCAACAGCTTCCTGCACGCAACATGTGTATCTCGTGTCTCTTGTAAACAAAGTGATTGGGCTGCCACCCATGTTATGGTACAGTACGTATATAACCTATAATACATATGTTTTGATAGTCATAATAAATACCAATGTATGTACTGTACTTTCTATCGTTGTTTTAATGTGAACTTTCCCTATTTAGAAATAAAAAGTTTACAGTATTGTACAGTATTAACCTACAACCTGTTTATTAACTTGCCAGATACATTAGCTGAAATACAGTACTGTATATGTTCAGTATCTTGGCTATTTAGTCAATACAGGTACACTACAGTATCTCATATAGGTAAACGGGTGCACTTATACTCGTCTCATGCCTATTGTGGGCGAGAGGCAAAGGAGCAAAGAGGAGGAGCGAAGAGTGAGCGATAGGGCTGGTAGGTAAAAGGGCGCGCTTACCGGTCTTGGGCCTAGTTCAGGTGAGAGGCAAAGGAGTAGTGAGGAGGAGGAGCGAACGACAGGGCCGGTTGATAAAAGGGTGCGCTTAAAGGTCTCAGGCCTAGTTCGAGCGAGGGGCGAAAGAGCAGCGAGGAGGAGGAACGAGAGTTCATTGGTAGGAGCCAATAAAAGGAGGGGAAGGTCAATGAGTAGCCAGCGAAGAGGTTGAGTGGCACAGAGAAGGAGTGGAGGCTTCGGGAGGCTTTGGCATGGAGAGGCTGAAGCACAGATAAAAGGGGTGTTTTTCTTTTCATTTAATATAATCACAGTGGTTCGTTTCAGGCATGGCAGGTAAGCTCTGACCGTGTCATGCTCCCCCTGTGCCATATGGGAACTTGGGGAGACTGACAGTGTCTCTTAGGACTACGTGTGCAGGAAGTGTATCCAGCTGCAGCCCCTGATAGACTGCATGATGGCATTGGAGCTGCGCATGGACTCACTTTGGAGCATCGGGATGTGGAGAATGTAATGGATAGCACATTTAGTGATTTGGTCAGACCACAGGTTAAGAGAGTAGAGAAAGTTAGGGACTGGGTGACCAACAGCAAGAGCAGTAACAAGAAGATAGTGCAGGAGTCACGTGCAGTCATCTCCCTCCAAAACGGATATACCGCTTTGGATATTGTTGGGGGAGGTGGCCCATCAGGGGAAGGCAGCAGTAGCCAGGATCGTGGTACTGGGAGTGGCTCCACTGTGCAAGAGGGCGGAAAAAAGAATGGTAGAGCAATAGTTAGAGGGGATTCCATAGTAATAGGAACAGACATGATCTTCTGTGACCACAAACGGGAATTCTGGATGCAAGGGTCAGAGATGTCTCGGAGCAGCTGCAGGACATCCTGTAAAGGGAGGGTGAACAGCCAGCTGTCATGGTCCGTTTTGGTAGCAATGATATAGGAAGAAAGCAGAATGAGGTCCCGATTCACAAGCTGAATTTTGGGAGCTAGGAGATAAATTAAGGAGTAGGGTCTCAAAAGTAATAATCTCAGGATTATTACTGGAGCCACAAGCTACCCAGAGTTGAAATAGCAGGCTAATTAGAAAGAATATGTGGCTTGAACAGTGGTGCAGGAGGGAGGGTTTCCATTTCTTGGGGCATTGGAACTGGTTCTAGGGCAGATGGAACCAGTACAAACCAGACGGTCTACATCTGGCCAAGGCCAGGATCAATGTCCTAGGGAGATTGTTTGCTCGTGCTGTTGGGAAAGGTTTAAACTAATGGGACAGGGGGATGGGAACCTACAAAGAAAGAATGAGGAAGGTAGTACAGAGACCAAAGCTAGAGTTAGGAATGATGAAAGGAAAAATAGAGGACAGAAAAGTCAAAAGCAAAGGATGCAGAAGTCACTAGATTCTAAAAGGACAATGAGCATGAGGGGACTTTATCTGAATGCCCGTGGTATTAGAAACAAGGTTATTGAATTTGAGGGGCAAATCAGTACCCAGGCATATGATTTAGTAGCCATCACAGAAACATAGTTGCAAGGTGGGCATGATTGGGAATTAAATATTCAAGGGTATCAGGTAATACCAAAAGATAGGAAGGCAAAGGAGGTGGTGTGGTGCTCTTAATTAAGGATGAGATCAGGGCAATAGTGAAAGACAATATAAGATCTAAGGAACAGAATCACTGGTGGGAGTTGTCTATCACCCACCAAATAACAGATAGCACAGGGAATTAACTGAGAGGTAACTGAGGCATGTAAGAACGCCCACCAAAAAACAGATAGCACAGGGAATTAACCAAGAGGTAACTGAGGCATGTAAGAACGGAATGGCAGTTGTTGGGGGGGACTTTAACTTCCACTTAGATTGGGAAAATCAAGTTGGTTGAGGTAGTCTGGAGGATGACTTCATAGAATGCATCCATGATAGCTTTCCTGAGCAGCATGTTAAAGAACCAACGAGGGAAAATGCTATTTTAGATCTAGTATTGTGCAATGAGACAGGTAAAATTAATGATCTAGTAGTTAGGGGACCCTCTTGGAAAGAGTAATCAGTATAATTAAATTTCTCATACAGATGGAGGGTGCAATAGTTAGATCTAAAACTAATATATTATTCTTGAATATGGGAGACTGCAACAGGATGAGGGAGGAATTGGTCACTGTGGACTGAGAGTGTAGGCTAGTTGGGAGAACAGTTGAGGAACAATTGAAGACTTTCAAAGATTTTTCAGTCTCAACAAAAATATATGCTCATTAAAAAAAATAAGGGCAGTAAGTGAGGGAAGAGCCAGCCTTGGTTAACTAAAGAAATAAAGGAAAGTATAAAATTAAAAGCTCATGTGTTCAAAGTTGCCAAGAGTAGTGGAAAACTGAAGGATTGGGAAAACTTTAAAAGGCAACAAAGGACAATTAAACAAGAAATAAGAGAAGGGAAGAAGGATTTTGATGGTAAATTAGCACAAAATATAAAAGCAGATAGTAAAAAATTTTACATATGTATAAAACGGAAGAGGGTGGCTAGAGTCAACGGAGGTCCCTTGGAAGATGAGAAAAGGACATTGATATTGAGTAATGAGGAAATGACCGAGGCATTGAACAGATATTTTGTGTCAGTCTTATGGTGGAAGACGTGTCCAGCATGCCAAAGAATGGTGTTAGGGATGCAAAGGGAAGTGAGGGCCTCAATAAATAATGGTTACAAAAGAGATAGTGATGAGCAAACTAATGGGACTAAAGGCAGACAAATTCCCTGGTCCTAATAGGATGCATCCCAGGTTACGGAAGGAAATGACAGGAGTTGTAGTCGATGCATTGGTAGTCATTTACCAATTTCTCTGGATTCTGGGCAGGTTCCAGCAGATTGGAAGACAGCAAATGTCATGCCACTTTTTAAAAAGAGATGTAGACAGAAGACTGGTAACTATCGGCCAATTAGCTTAACATCTGTCGTCAGGAAAATGTTTGAAGCTGTCATTAACGATGAAATAGTGAGACATTTAGAACGAAGGGTTCCATCAGGAAAACGTAGCATGGATTCAGAAAGGACAAGTCTTGTTTGACTGGAGTTCTTTGAAGATCTAATGGATGCGGTAGATAAAGGGGAACAGGTTGATGTTGTTATTTTTATTTCCAGAAGGCATTTGATATAGTGCGTCACAAGAGATTTATCAATAAGATGCACATGAATGGAGTCGGGGGGAGAAGCATATTGGTGTGGATTGAGGATTGGTTAACTGATAGAAGGCAGAGATTCGGGATAAATGGGTGTTTTTCTGATTGGCAGACAGTGTTAAGTGGGGTCCTGCAGGGGCCGGTGCTGGGCCCACAGGTGTTCATCATTTACATTGATGATGTGGAAGAGGGGGCAGAGTGTCGTGTAGCCAAGTTTGCGAATGATACTAAATTGAGTGGAAAAGCAAATTGTACAGAGGATGTGGAGAGCCTGCAGAAGGATATAATTAAGTTAGGTGAGTGGGCAAAGGTGAGTGCAACATTAAAATAAATGCGTGGCCATCCATTTTGGTAGGAAAAATTGAAGAGCAGATTATTTTTTAAATGATGATAGACTGCAGCATGCTGTCATGCAGAAGGACTTGGGAGTGCTTGTGTGTGAATCGCAAAAAGTTGGGTTGCAGGTACAACAGGTTATTAAGATGGGATATCGAAAGTTGGGCTTCATTACTAGAGGAATTGAATTCAAGAACAGGGAGGTCATGCTGCAACTTTACAAGGTACTGGTGAGGCTGCAACGATTACAAGGTACTGGTTGCAACTATGACAAGGCACTGGTGAGGCTGCAACTATGACGAGGCACTGGTGAGGGTGCAACTATGACGAGGCACTGGTGAGGGTGCAACTATGACGAGGCACTGGTGAGGCTGCAACTATGACGAGGCACTGGTGAGGGTGCAGCTATGACGAGGCGCTGGTGAGGCTGCAACTATGACGAGGCACTGGTGAGGCTGCAACTATGACGAGGCACTGGTGAGGCTGCAACTATGACGAGGCGCTGGTGAGGCCGTGCCTGGAGTACTGTTTGCAGTTCTGGTCTCCATACTGGCCTGAAGGTAGTCTGGAGGAGGTGTTCACCAGGTTGATCCTGGGGATGAGGGGGTTGACATATGAGGAGAGACTGGTAAGTGAGTCCAGAACTAAGGGACACAGCCTCAAGATTTAAGGGAGTAGATTTAAGACGGAGATGAAGAAGAACTGTTTTTCCCAGAGAGTAGTGTATCTGTGGAATTCTCTGCCCAGAGAAGCAGTTGAGGCTACTTCAGTTAAATAGACTTTTACATTAAAAAAAAGAATTAAGGGATATGGGGAAATGGCAGGTAGATGGAGTTGAATCAATGACAGATCCGCCATGATCTTATTGAATGGCGGAGCAGGCTCAACAGGCTGGATGGCCGACTTATGCTCCTATTTCTTGTGTTCTTCTGGTTTTCACACAGTGTCCAAATTGCATTACATCCTATTTCACAGAACATATCGTGGACGTTAAGTGACGCATAACTGTAGATATCAAATATTATTTAACAAATGATGGCACTACTGAAGCTGCTGTAACAGCAGTGCTGCCACTGATGCAGAACCTGAGAGAGCAGTGAGCAGAGTTACAGCACTCCAGTGCAGGATCCTACCTCCAGGTCCTATTGCCGATGGCACCGTATAGGCTTTAAACAATCTGTTAAAAAAGCCAATGGTGTTTTATTTAAAATCCTGCTGTCGTGCAGTCTGGGCCAAAGATGGCAGTGCCTGTGTTCTTCAGCAGCCACGGGGGGGTTACAGAATCCAGGGGGGCAGCAGACTGGCACAGGGCACCAGTAACTGGGAGAACACCTCTGTTGAGAAGGAGAAGCAGAGGAGATGACCCAAAGCCCAGTGACCACGTTGGTGGACGAGCAAGTGGCTCTGAGGCTGAAGTACCCAAACAGGTGAGTTGTTGACGATTTACAGGCAAGGAATACACACAGGCAACTTGAAGTCAAAGGATTCGCACCAGGCTGCGGATTGCTGGAGATTGGCTCATGAGAACTAGGTATTTGAACCGGGATTCAGGAGGGTGCTGACAAAAAGGAGGGCTCCTGAAGGGCCCTGGGGACTGAAGGCTTCCTGGAGATTTGAATCTGCGCTTGGATTGCCAATAGTTTGAACTCAACTGCAACGGCAGAGGCTGCGGAAGCACGAGGTAAATTCACGGACACTCGAGTGACTCTGAGGGACTCGCATTTGCTTCTCTTCCTCTGCCAGTAAGGGGTGCTGGGCAATGGCAAATTTTATTAAAGACAATTTTGTGTAATATTTGTTTTTTTACATGATAATAAATAGTATCTGATTTCATCAGTGCTTCATCACACAAGATTTTTCACCTATGCAGATGAAAGAAACACAATAAGTTCATCAAGATGATATCTTCTTCATGAAGCTTTATCATGATTCCATTTGGATAATATTGTTTTGCTCATTTTGCCAAATCATTGGATTATTCAGAAATTTCTATTCAGTGATCAGAACATTGAGATCAGTTCTTTGTTCTGAAGTAAATTGTAAAATGTATACAATACAGAACATCAGGTTTTGCCATCTGTTTAGTACAAATATTTACAAGAGCAACAAATATGGTGATTTATGCCTAATTATTGTTTTATCCTTAGGAACAGTTCGGTTCCCATGGAAGACAAAGTCACTAAGTTGAAAGTAACCATGGTAGCCTGGGACCGTTGTGACAACACAGTAATCACAGCAGTGAATAATTTTCATTTGAAAGTGTGGAACTCCTACACAGGCCAGCTGCTTCATATCCTCTCGGTAGGTGGATGCAATAAATTCTCTGGTGTGTGATTGAATCAAATATAAATTAGGTTGGTTGCAAGTTTTTACAGCTGCAAGGTAGGCATTTCTGCTTATGCAGAATTTTGCATCAGGCACTTTTACAACCAAAGTGGATTGGGGGCAAAATGAAATGTGCAAGAGTGTGCTTAATATGTCTATCAATGGTAAATAAAAGGCTGAAAATTCGAGATAATCTGAATATTGTGTTTGTGACTCGAGGCTGTTCGGGCCATATAGTGCCTGTTTATATAACAATAAAAAATGAAAATCAAGTGATTTATAAGAAGAATAATGTTTATTAAGTATTTTTTTCCTGCAGGGTCATGATGATGAAGTTTTCGTACTGGAAGCTCATCCATTTGACTCCAGGATTATGTTATCTGCAGGACATGATGGCAACATATTCATCTGGGACCTTTCAAAAGGTACCAAACTCCGGAACTTTTTTAACATGGTGAGCATTTTCTGTAGTCTATGGGCAGAATATAAATAAATATCTTCAATCATGCCATTCTGAACATGGGTAGAAAGTGAACTGAGGGCATTAAAATTTCACATTTGGGTACTTGCAGTCAAATAATACTAGAGTCACATTGCAGTTTAAAAAGCCAGTGACTCATCCTTTCTTAAACCATTTTACTGGAACCTCATTTTAATATTTAATGCTTACTTTTACAATATTTTATGTGTTTCATCTTTGTTTAATTTGCGTGGTTATGCAAATTTTAATAGATGATCTGGGATAGTCTATCCGAAGTGGGTAATTAAAATGTAAAGTATCATTGAATCCATCAATGTAACCAAAAGAGATTTTATTTATTTTCTACAGATTGAAGGTCAGGGTCATGGTGCTGTGTTTGATTGTAAATTCTCTGCAGATGGACAGCATTTTGCATGCACAGACTCTCATGGACATTTACTGATTTTTGGATTTGGCTGCAGTAAACCATATGAAAAGGTACTTTTTTTATTGTGTTTATATTGCTATTCATAACTGGGCTGCTCCATGTAAATGATGTGTCCACATCACAATTATTGTTTCGCTTGCATGTGCTGTTAGAATAAATTACAGTAATCAGGCTACTTTTGGAAATGCTTTTATATTTATCACATTTTAACTAAACTAGAAAAATAAATGTTGGATCTATCTTCTGTTTAACTTTGAAGTACATCACTATTGTTTCTTGCCCTGCAAGTCACACTTGACTTTTCCTGTCTTGCCTTTTAAATCTAAAACACTTCCTGGTGTAAATGTTGAAATATTATTACTTGACAATACTATCCTTCTCAGCTTCTGTATGGCTTTTGAATGGGAAAATAATCTGCTTTTGTTTGGTTAAATACTTTGCACGTGATGGGCCAGATTAAGGATTAAATGGGGAAGATAGTAAAATAGACATATGGATTTGATTAGGGACCCAAATGGAGGCACTTATTTTATATATGCTCATCACATTGAATGTTTCATTCTTGTAAATCACTGAGGAAAGTGAAAAGAAAGTTCATTCTTGAGCAGTAAGTTCTTGATGTCGAATGCTATAATTAAACAGTGTACACTGGAATGTTCACTTGGGTAAAAAATGTTGAAAAATGAAATGGTCCACAAGAAATGGAAGAATATAACTTTTAATTTGCTGTTTCTATTCTCTTCATAGCTTAAATGGTAATATTATTAAGGTTATTATGGTCAAGAGTGTTAAATTCTATGCATGAATAAGGGATTATTGGAACTTAATTGGCATTCTTGAGTTTAGAAACTAAAGTGTATATCTTTGAGAATCAAGGCAGCTATCATAAATAAAAGTTATGCTAGGAGAAAATCTTTTTCTTTCCTGCTTTCACCTCTTTTAATAGTAGAGCATAGGCCCTTAGTCTTACTAAGACTAAATATCAGTATTATCTGAGGCTGTTAGCTGATTTGTGCTGGATATAACTTGGGATTGAAATCGGTGATCTTTTAATCAGGATTTGTATTTGGAATCCCAATGGAAAATATTTGAACTGAGGACACGATCAGCTTTCACCCCTTGCACATTAAACTTGTGAATGAGAATGCTTGTTTTGCTGAAATGGACCTTGTCTCAGGTTTGTGACTGGCCATTGATCCTCACTCCTGCATACATCTGCCTTCAGGAAAGGAAGGCCTGAAAAGTACAAAAGAAAAGGGAAAAATAAAACTTCAAATTAATTTCTGTGATCTTTTTTCAAAGAAAAGCCTAAAATGAATCTATGAATTGCTCCTAATGTTGCCAATTGTCGAATTCAATTGTAAACATTTTTTCTTCTTCTTGAAATAGATTCCAGACCAAATGTTTTTTCACACTGATTACCGTCCCCTTATCCGTGATTCCAATAATTATGTCCTGGATGAGCAGACACAGCAGGCACCTCATCTCATGCCTCCCCCATTTCTGGTTGATGTGGATGGAAACCCCCATCCAACACAATATCAGCGGTTGGTGCCTGGTCGGGAAAATTGCATGGATGAACAGCTTGTTCCACAGTTGGGGTACATGGCAAATGGTGAGCACTAACTTTTGGAAACCTGATGACTGTGTGGGAAAAATAGTTGTGTAATACTTCAATTTTACACATCCTTTGTTTTAAAAAAAACAATTCTCCAATGAGTATTTGACATGCAGCTTCCGTCATTGGTGATATTGGTAATATGAATGTTAGGCATGAGTTAAAGATTCCCATCTTTTTACCTCTGAATGATCATGAATAATAGTATAATTTATTACCCTAGGATCAGTGTAATTGAGTCAAATGCAGCTAAGTGGTACCCTCAGGTGCCAGAAGTACCTGTTATGTTATATCTATATATTGAATTTGTACATCCTCTTTTTTTTTTACAGACCCCTTTTTAAATGCAAAAATTATTAAATATTCAATGTCAGGTTGTTTAAAACCACCCCAGCCCACCTCACTGACAAAAGGCAAAGGAGGAAAAACCCAACACCCAACCCCAACCAACCAATTTTTCCCTGCAGCCGCTGCAACCGTGTCTGCCTGTCCCGCATCAGACTTGTCAGCCACAAATGAGCCTGCAGCTGACGTGGACTTTTACCCCCTCCATAAATCTTCGACCGCGAAGCCAAGCCAAAGAAAGAAGAATATTGTTAAGAACAAGAGTTTTAATTCCTTCCCTTAGCACTGTTCTGCCATTCAGATTATGGCTGATCTATGCGATCTTTTCACTTTTGGTCCATGTCTCGAACACCAATAATTAGCTGTTTCAGTTGTGAAAGCTCCAATAGTCCCAATATCCAATTCTTTGAGAAGCTTGATATTCTGATGTATGGAATTTTCTCCTGGATGTTCCATCTTTTCCTATTCTCTTTTCATTATGTTAAATACTTTGATCAGATTATCCTCATTCTTTTATAATAGCAACACAAGTGCTAAATTTTTATGCAATTTAGTGAATCTCTCAGGAATCCTTCCAAGCCACTATAGCTTTGTTGATATATATATGGACCAAAACTGACTGGAATCCTAGCTTTGGTCTGACAAAAGTTGTGCACAATTAAACCATATTTTTTCCCCCTTAGTCACCAGGACCCCTTGATCATCTGTTTAGCAGCTTGTGTAAATCAGATTTCCAAATTTCCTTGCTCCTTTGCAATCTTCTGCTTCCTGATATTTATCGTGTGTTCAAAGCAAATGACCATGTACTTTTCCCGTATAAGAAATGACCCACATTTCCCATCCGTCCATAATTTTGCCATCTCGTCAAGTCAGCTTGTTCTATTGCAACTCCCTGTTCCCATCTGCATAACTGAGGCTTCAAACTGAATATTTTACAAACTTAATGTACACTTATACTTTATTTTTAAACAAGTGAGTGATTAGTGAATATGGTGAACTTTAGGCCCAAGAACAGAGCCTTGGGAAATACCACTTCCTAATATTCTTCACATTCATGACATCTGATCATCTTCCAGCCTGAGTATGCATGCTTTCACCTTTAAGAGAATTTTTGAGTCTGTTGAAATTATCCAACATCCCATTGTCCATTCTTCCAGTTCTTGTGCATTTTGGAATTGTTAAAATTTTCTACCTCTAATTCAGTTATCTAACTGACCTCATTGATTTTATTTTTAGCAGCCAAATATTTGGGAGGAAAGAGGATCTTGTATTTGAATTGTAAAGTCATAAAGATTATGGTTCTCTTTCAGGCAATGGAGAAGTAGTGGAACAGGTGATTAGCCAACAGACAGATGATCAGTATGAGAACGAACAGGAAACGAGTATTCTAGATGATGCAATTAGAGAACTCCAACGAGAACATGACATGAGGCAGAGAAGCGAAGGAATGTCCGTACCAGATGGTCCTTACAGTAGATCAAATTCACTAAACAGTGGTGAGTAACAGTGCAAATGAAAAATAGTAGGGTCATAGTGTCATGCTAATTCATTGAAAGGTTAGATTTTCCTTGTTGCATTAAACTAGTATTTAACGTTGTACATCTTTGCATTTCTTTAGGACAAAATCATTTGACAAAGCTGGATGAGTTTCAGTATGCTGTAGCTGATCAAGTCCTCCCTAAAATAATCTCACAATTTAATATATTGCTGTTGTTGCTCTCCTTCCAAATTATGGCTTTTGGAGAAAAGAATAAACTGTATTTCGTGAAATTTTGTTTTGTATTGAATCATTGTGACAACTATAACTTGAGGGATCATGGGAATAATTTGACATGACCCACCCATTGGGGAAGGTTTAGGCTATCAGTAATTGGTGCAATATGAAAAGGGTACATCCTTTCCACAGTGAGAATAGGAGGAGACCCCTCAAGCTCAGATGATTTGATTATGCACTCAGCCTGCATGATCCTCATAATCTTTCACCCCTTTCCAGACCAAAGATTTCTCTCTCGCTCAACGTTGAATATATTTGGTGCCTGTCTCCACACCTCTCAAGGGCAGGCTTTCCATAGATCAAGGCACTCTGAGGAAGGGCAAATACTTCCTGTCTTCAATGGATGCCTTTTGTGATATTACGACCTAGTTGTAGAATATTTCAATAAATTACTTAATTTTCCTAAATGCCAATGAATTTAGGTCCAGTCTGATCAACCTGTCCTTCAGTCCAAGAAAAAAACCTACTGAATTTTATCTGAACTACTTCCAGTGCAGGTCTGATCTTAACAGTATCATATAACCATATAACCATTTACGGAGCGGAAACAGGCCATGTTGGCCTTTCGAGTCCGCACCAGTTCAAAAATGCAATATTACACAAAATTCATTTCATTCAGGCATAAGACAGAGATACATTAGCAGAAAGTTAAATGAAGTGCTTCTTTCAGTCAAAAGAGTATTCCCTGAGACCCTGAAGCCCCCAAACCCAGCCCTTGCCCACAAGCAGCCAGCTTCCCCCCCACCCCCAATCCAGCCCAAACCATCAAATGCAGTTGCCTTGTTTAAAAAAGGTAATCTATCTCTGCAATAAAGGAAACATTCAATTTCTCTTCAGAAATGCTTGCTAATTTTGTGTTTGAGACCTGACTCAGGTATGCAGAATTGAGCAGGGTAGAGTTTCAGATTTATTGTCTACCAGCCCCCCCACATCTCCATCGGGCACACAAAACTCAAAACGGTCAACCAGTTTACCTATCTCGGCTGCACCATTTCATCAGATGCAAGGATCGACAATGAGATGGACAACAGACTCGCCAAGGCAAATAGCGCCTTTGGAAGACTACACAAAAGAGTCTGGAAAAACAACCAACTGAAAAACCTCACAAAGATAAGCGTATACAGAGCCGTTGTCATACCCACACTCCTGTTCGGCTCCGAATCATGGGTCCTCTACCGGCACCACCTACGGCTCCTAGAACGCTTCCACCAGCGTTGTCTCCGCTCCATCCTCAACATCCATTGGAGCGCTTTCATCCCTAACGTCAAAGTACTCGAGATGGCAGAGGTCGACAGCATCGAGTCCACGCTGCTGAAGAACCAGCTGCGCTGGATGGGTCACGTCTCTAGAATGGAGGACCATCGCCTTCCCAAGATCATGTTATATGGCGAGCTCTCCACTGGCCACCGTGACAGAGGTGCACCAAAGAAAAGGTACAAGGACTGCCTAAAGAAATCTCTTGGTGCCTGCCACATTGACCACCGCCAGTGGGCTGATAACGCCTCAAACCGTGCATCTTGGCGCCTCACAGTTTGGCGGGCAGCAACCTCCTTTGAAGAAGACCGCAGAGCCCACCTCACTGACAAAAGGCAAAGGAGGAAAAACCCAACACCCAACCCCAACCAACCAATTTTCCCCTGCAACCGTGTCTGCCTGTCCCGCATCGGACTTGTCAGCCACAAACGAGCCTGCAGCTGACGTGGACTTTTTACCCTCTCCATAAATTTTGCATCAAATCCAACCCTGAGGTTTTTACCTGCGGGCCAGGCGGAAATACCACTTATTGGTAATGCAAAAAAAACTGTACACAATGTAAACACTTATGTAATACAGAGGGGGGTGGGGGGAGTGCAAAAGTAAGAGTCATTAAATGAGTCCATGATGGAGTTTATTGTTGAGTCTGATGGTGTGGGGGGGGGGGGAAACAGCTGTTCCTGAACCTGGAGGTGCACCTATATCTCTTTCCTAATGGTAGCAGCAAGAACCTTTTCCATTAGCAGTTTTCATAACTAGAGGATGTGGGTCTAACGAAAGGAGTGGAAGATTTGGAGGGCACTTGAATTATTTTTTTTCTACTCAGATGGTGTTATCCACCTTCCTATGGGTGGTGGAGCCAGGTGGTCTCACAAGAATAAAGGATTATATAGATAGCCACATGGCCTATATCTTTCTATGACATTTCATGAACTGGAAGTGGGACATGGATAAATAGATATTTGATGCCCAACACTGAGAGGGAGGGTCAAAGGGAGTTTCCATGTTGTCTGATTCATAGTCATGCCCTCCTGGAGTCTGATCATCTCTAGTACTTAATTGGGGTGGCTGCCTTCTAGGTTAGTGTCCCTAAAAAATTGACCAGCCTGCAGCTCGTACTTCAATCTAAAGCTTCACAAACTGAAAATATGTACTGCAGATGTATTGACTATGGGTCACAGTCTTGTGCACTAGTTTCCCACATGCTTTAGCCGCAGCATAACACCAGGCCAGTTATACCTGGCATAATTTATTTAATTTGTTATTAATTTTTCCAGTTTGCCATTTATAAGGGTAATTAATATTTAGTCCAGTTAATAGTTTAGTTTTAAAGGTATCATTTGTTGATGCACTTTAATGGATTATAATTTAGTATGAATCCCATTAGGATAAAGAAGGGAGAAAAAATTGTGAAGCTACCAACCATTAAGTTTTCCTATCTGTAATGTCAAACTGGTTGTAATTTTTCCTTTTTTAAAAAAAAAATTGAATTGTTGCTGTTATTTATTAATTCAGTAATGATCTTTTAATGCTAACATTTAAATAGCACTTTCTTTCCCTTCAAGTTTCTTCATTTACCAAAATCCCAAATTTCATATATTGGTAAAATGTTGGCTGAGGTAGTCTTTTGCTAAAATTTAAAAGACCTACCTCAGTTCCTTCCAATGTCAATTACTGGACGATCTGTGCTAGAAAGCAACTTCATGAACTGCACATTGGCCAACAACAGTTTGTGTTGACTAAAAGTGCAAAAGAAACCACCAATTAAATGCTAAATGCAAAATTAACTCAATCTTAGAAAGTCTGGCAGCCTCTGATTAAACTCAAAGCAAGCATTGGTAAGCATGTGCTTCTTGAAACAATTGTGATAAATAGACTGAATGGGATACTAGTTGTGTGGATTACATTTCCCTTGTCTTTTGTGGAAATGATCAGCTTTGTAAGGCAGAATGTTGTTGCTGTTTCGATACAGTTTGTTTGAGTGTGGACATCAGGATAATGTGCCATTAAGAATCAGAAAAAATTGCCAGTTAGAAATCTGAAATAAAAACAGGTGGAAATATTCAGCAAGTCTGAGGGGAGCTATGGAAAGAGAAACAAAGAAGTATTTTCGATCTGCTCCTCTTCATCTGTCCACCAACCTTCCCTTATTGGTTCCACTCATTGCCATCCTTTTTTCTTAATCAGATTCCAAAATCTTCTGGACTGTTTCCACATTACCACTCAGCCTCTTCCTACCTACCCCCTTCCCACTCCACAATGGCTTCATCTGCCCATCAATTTCTTGTCCCCTGGATCTACCTATCGTCTGCCAGCTCCTGCCTCACCTTTCCCTTTCACCTCTTTACGTCTGTATTTCTCCTTTACACTTTCAGTCATTGATCCAAAATATCGACTCTCTCTTTCCTTCCACAGATGCTGCCTGACCCACTGATTTCTTCCAGCAGTTTGCTTTATGATTTGGAAGGCAATAAATGGATTATTTTCTCAGTATATCTGTATTCATTTTCTGAAGACTTCTGCCTTGTTTGTTGGGCTGTGCCATCATTGAAAATGAGGATGCTCAAGGCTCTGCATTGGCAGGACTGTAGATCTAATCTGTTATTTGTGGGTGCTAAAACAATTTGTCTTTTTCACTTTATGTTTCAAAGTGAATCTTGGCTTATTTACCTGCGATCGTTCTGTCTAGGTGTCTAACCATGCAGCATATTTTAAAATACTACTTACAAATATTGAGCTACTCTCCTATATTATAGCCTTGCTGTCTTCACCAAATATTGGACTTCGACGCAGTGGTCAAATTGAAGGTGTCCGACAAATGCATAATAATGCTCCTAGGAGTCAAATGGCTACAGAGAGAGACCTGATGGCATGGAGCAGGAGGGTTGTAGTTATGGAACTTCCACCTGGAATTAGCAGGTAAGAATACTTTTTTAAAAAAGCAAGTGCCTCTATTCAATGAAAGCATTTTAAACTGTACCCCTGTATTAGTTTGGATGATGAAAATTCTTCTTGACAGTATACACAAATCTTTACCTCCCAAAAGAAATTGCAATTTTAGAATAAATACTTGAGACTTTTATGTGGGAAAAAAAAAACCCAATGTATAGAGAGAACTGGATCAGTGTGCCAAGGATAACAGTCGCACTTTGACAGTTCACTCTGGGAAGTGACTTATGGAATTTGCTTTGGAAGCTGACGAGCCAATCTCTTGTACAATTATCAAACAATTTGGGCATTCATTTCCATTTAATTAAAACAATACTTCCTTTCTGTTTACAACACATTCAGAATTCTCTTGCCCATAGACAGTGCACATCTGGGGGCATTACTATGGAGAGATTTGATGCGTACAGAGGATTTGTATTAGGCAGAATCACGAGGCGTATTGTTTTCTAGGAACGTAGTGGTACTGTACATGAGGAAGACATAATTGCAAGTCTATTTTTAATGTTACATGCATGTTGCTATTTAACTTTGGTTTCATCACACAGATCTATACTTTATTTAATTGACTACTGCAAATTGTGCATTTTGTGATTATCCAGTGATTCTAGAATTAAAGGTTTAATATTAGTGTGTTAGTGTTTAGATTACAGTATGGATAACTATGGTTTTTTTTATCTTTATTCAAATGTTATTTGTTCTCTTTATCTCACTTCAGTGCTACACTTTGCCAGATCATTATTTTTGAAAAGATAACATCTGCTTTGGATTCGTGCCTTTGAATTTCAAGTCAAAATTATGTTTTGCTGTATAATTCTTTGAACCATGTAATGCTTTTACTTCTGCGAAAGGATCATTAAATTCCCAAAAGGAACAAACCACTGCACAACTTGCAGAATAATGAGATTGTAGCGGCCCGCGAACTGAGTCGTGACCCGGCTCACAAAATGACCAGCAATGCAGCAATCGCAAGGGCTCCGCATGACCTCCTGCGTGGCAGGCAACAGTGAGAACACAGGCCAGTTGGAGGCCGACGCTGCGATGATGTCACTCCTGTCATCAGAGGTGGGAAGTGAATATAAACAGAGTTGGCAGAGCATTAAATCAGTCTTTGACTTCGACTTGACTGTATGTGCAACACACTACACTTCGTGTAGTGCACACTCTACACAGGTGACCCCAAACAGGTCCAGCCAGCAGTTAGTCCCAAAGATAACAGACCAAGCAACTCTCCACTCTGTCTCACTCAATCTGCCAACGTTCTGGGCATCGCAGCCACATGTGTAGTTCAAACAGGCTGAGGCCCAGTTCCACCTTTGACAGATTGTCAATGACAACACCAGCTACTACTACATAGTGAGCTCGCTCAACCAGGATATGACAGCAGGGGTTGTCGATTTCCAACAGGAGCCTCCGGAACAAGGCCAATACAGTGCCCTCAATGAGCTAACCCGAACATTTGGGCTATCACGGCACAAGCATGCCACCCATCTACAACACTTGGATGATTTTGGGGACAGGGCCCCTTCCACCCTCATGAGCACAATGCTTTCACTCACCAAGGGGGCACAAGCCTTGCCTGCTTTTTGAGCAGATTTTCCTTGAGTAGCTGGCTGAGGATATCTGACTCTTTCTCGCTGACGAGGACTTCAGCAACCAGAGAAAAGTTGCAGACCGGGCAGACATGGTCTGAGGAGCAAAGAAAGAAAATGGCGCCTCAGATGAACAGATCCCTGAGCCCCGACCCCAGCTGGCAACAAGGCCACAGCAGATGAAGAGGCAAGTGGATCTCCCTACCCAGCCATATTGTTATTACTATCAATGATGGGGTGCGGGGGGGGCTGTTGATACTGCCCACCCTGCGCATTTCCGGGAATGCCATGGCCAGCCATCATTAATGACTGTGGCGGTTGGCCAACATGACAGCCTCCTTCATGTGTGGGACTGTCTTTCAGGAAGGTGGTTCCTCGTGGACACCAGTGCCAAAATTTGTGTCGTTTCCCCCCCCCCCCCCCAACCCCCCCACCCACTATGGCCTACGATTTCCAGAATGCCAAACTATGCCCGGCACTGAGGGCAGCACACAGCACTTTTGTTCAAACTTACAGCACCCTTACAGTCCCCCTACGATTTACTGGCTACTGATTTAAGTGAACTTTTGCTGTTGTGGCAGTGGCACAACCGCGCCTGGGAGCCGATTTCCTGCGTGACCTCTCCCTGCTGGTAGACTTGTATGGTGCATGCCAGAACTTTTCAAATGATGCCCCTGGGGGAAGCCAAACTACCGGCCCCCTACCTTGACTCTGACACGCTGTTAGATGATGTCTCACTGAGGCCCCCCCCAATCCACTCCAGGGCGCACCGTCTCCCCCCTGAAAACTTGCCCTCGCCAAAGAGGAATTTTTAAAAATGGAAGAGTTTGGGATGGTGGAGTGGTTGGATAGCTCCTGAGCCTCTTTCCCCCTCCCACCGAAGCCAGCAGGAGGATGGAGGCCATATGGTGATTAGAGATGCCTCAACGATGCCACCACACCAGACAGATACGCAAGGGTGTTTTCAAAGGTCGATTTAATCAGGGGTTATCATCAAATCCCAGTGCACCTCGAGGACATAACCACCATAATCACACCCTTCACCCTGTTTGAATTCATGAGGATGCCTTTCGGACTTAAGAATGCTGCTCAGACTTTTCAGCAGTTGATGGATGTGGTGGGCTGGGACCTCCCATTCGCTTTCGTCTACCTGGACAACATCCTTATTTTCAGCCGCAACTACTCAGAGCACACAGCCCAGAGTTCAGGCTGACCACCAACCCTGCCAAGTGTTAGTTTGGGTAGGACACAACTGGCTTCCTAGGGCATCAGGTCACCAGGTATGGGGCAAAATCACTGCCCAAGAAGGTGGAAGACATTCGGCAGTTCACAAAACCTCACACCGTGAAGGGGCTGCAGGAGCTCACCGGTCGGTATAATTAACTTCTACCATGGATGCATACCAGCAACAGCTCAGACCATGCACCCACTTTTCGTGCTCATGGCAGGAAAAAATAAAGATGCTGTCTGGGATGGGAAGGCAAATAATTCTCTGGTCAACGCTACCTTTCTGGTCAACTCCAGGCTGGAGCACCGTCCGCCCTCATGGAGGACAACTCCAACACAGTGGTCGGAGGGTTCCTTGAACTGCTGTTTGACAGGCAATGGCAGCCCCTGGCCTTTTTTAGTATGCACCTCCAGCCACCTGAACTTAAATACATAGCCTTTGACAGGGGCTATTGGCACTGTACCTGGCGATCAGGCAATTCCGGTTCTTTCTGGAAGGCAGACAATTCAAGGTATTCACAGACCACAAGCCACTGACCCACCTTCCACAAATTGTCTGACCTGTGGTAGGCCAAGCAGCAGAGGCACCTTTCCTTCATATCCGAATTCACCACGGACATCCATCATAACACCGGCAAGAGCAATGTGGTGGCCGATGCACTCTCCGTCCCTCCATCGAGTCTATCCATGCCTTATCCCAGGGCATAGACTATTCACCCCTAGCCAGGGCACAACTCAACGACCCTGAGATCCTGGCATACAGGACGGCGCTTTCTGGGCCGTGACTGGAGGATGTTATCATCACCCCTGGTAACCAGACACTCCTCTGCAATGTCTCCACTTGCAAACCCTTCCCCATCGTGCCGGCAGCATGGAGACGGTAGGTCTTTGACGCAGTGCACAACTTGGCGCACCTGGCCATCAAAACCACGGTAAAGTTGGTGGCCAGCAGATTCACCTGGCACGGGATCCGCAAGCAAGTCAGTCAGTGGGCCAAGATCTGTATGCTCTACCAGGTGTCGAAGGTGCAAATTCACACTAAAGCACCT
This sequence comes from Narcine bancroftii, assembly GCF_036971445.1. Taxonomy (NCBI): domain Eukaryota; kingdom Metazoa; phylum Chordata; class Chondrichthyes; order Torpediniformes; family Narcinidae; genus Narcine; species Narcine bancroftii. The sequence continues at coordinate 46,855,946 of NC_091476.1, read as the reverse complement.
CCCCAGATTTTTGAGCCATCGCAGCATAGGTTCAGTCACGTCGACATCGTAGGACCACTATCGGTTTCCTATGGGGCGAGATACCTCCTCACTATGGTCGACTGCTCTACAAGGTGGCCGGAGGCGGTCCTGAAGGTTAATATGACCATGGAGACCTGTGCCAGAGCACTAATAAATACCTGGGTTTCCAGATTCGGAGTCCTGGAACATCTCACCTCTGACAGAGGCATGCAATTTACCTTGGGGCACTGGGCGGCGCTGGCCAAACTTGGGAACCCATCTCCACCTTACCGTGGCATATCACCTGCAGGCCAATGAGTTGGGGGAGTGGTTCCACAGACTCTTAAAAGCAGCCTGATAGCCCGGCTCAAGGGGCCCCTAGGAGGACGAACTATCTTGTGCCCTTCTGGGGATATGCACCGTGCCAAAAAAGGGCTTTAATGCCTCCACAACAGGAAAGGTCTATGACACACCCTCGGTAATCCTGGGGTAGTTCTTGGCTGCCACCAAGGATCTGGAAACTCCCCATGGTAGTACTGAAACAGCTGAGAAAAAGACTCTAGCCCCCCACAGCCCCTGCTGCATGGCCAGCATGAATCTTTCTTCCCCAAAGACACAGACGTGCGAATATGTTTTTGTGCAAAGGGGAGCGCATCAGGCACCCCTCCAATGGTCATACAGAGTTGTTAGGCATAATGGGTCGACGTGGTATTGGGCGTTCCCAGCAAAGAGGGAATCTTCACCCGCAACCACCTGAAACCGGCCCATATAGACATTAGCCAGCCAGTCGAAACTCAGAACCCATAATGCAGAGGTAGGCAGCCCAAAGCGGCAACAGACATTCCAATCGCTGGTTCTGGAGGGAGGGTGGGGGGGGGGTCATGTAGCAGCCTGCGAACTGAGTCATGACCAGGGTCACAAAATGGCCGGTGATCGCGAGAGCCTTGCAGGAACCAATGACTGTCATCCCGTGTGACTTTCTGCATGGTGGGCAACAGCAGGAACGCCGGCCAGTCGGAGGCCAAAGCTGCGATCACGTCACTCCTGTCATCAGAGGCAGGGAGTGAATATAAACAGCTGGCAGAGCAATAAATCTATCATCGATCTCAACTGGACTGTGTGTGCGTTTTTACTCCACACTTCATGTAGCACACACGCTACAAGACCACATATCAGCATTCAAGTTGTTTTGAAATCATCTCTCAAATTGTAATTGTTCTGAAGTTAATTGAGTGAAGGATCTATCCTACTCAACATTTGCATTTTTTGTTTGATTTCATCAGGTGCTCTCTGAAATAGCTTTTAATACATATTTGAAAAGAACCGATTGGTCAGCAATTCTTGTCAGGATTCCTGTTTTCCTCCTTGATGCAGGACCTACTGCAATTTAAGAGTGCATAATAAATATCTGAAGAAAATAAAACATCTTTGGATAAAAATGAATTATGTCCACTTAAAAGAAATCACTTTTTAAGATTTCAGGAGGAATTGCGCCTTTGTAAAGGAGATGGAGAAATTAATCTATATACAGCTGAGAAAAAGCGTAAACCTTTGCAACCAACACAGAAGGTAAATGATGTACATGAGTTCCTTTGGCAGAACTTGGGCTATGTTCAGTAACATTGGTGCTCTCTTAATTCGTCACCTTGTTTCTGCCATTGAGATGTCCACCTGTAACCAAATCTTTCTAAATAAGAAATTTAGTCATCTATCTTAACTAACCATTGAACACACAATTGACATGCAATGAACCCTAATGAATAATGGCAGTATTTAAAAATTCAATATTTAAAAATATGATTCTTTATGGAAAAATAAATTGAAATTTTTGCCACTCAGTGAGGCAGAGGGATGACCTTAGAGGTTCATAAAATTCAGGGGTACAGCAAGATGGATTGTCAGAGACTTTTTCCCAGGGATTTTCTTTTGTTTCTTTTTGTAGGCTGACACATTGAGTGCAAGAGTTGTAGATAATGGGTTTCATAACTTTGGCCAAACTACACTTGAACAGCAAGGTTGTGGTCGCAAAATAGCAAAAGAATCACCAGGATGTGGCTTAATGTGGAGGACTGGAGTTTATAAGCAAAGATGGGATAGCTATTTTTCATCCATGTTGGAATGTAAGAAGTTTTAAGGATGACCTTGTAGAGGTTTATAAAATTGAGGAGCATTTGATAGATTAGATGATCAAAATCTTTTACCAGGTCAGAGGAGATGAAAACTAGAAGCCACAGATTTAAGAGGAGAGAAATTTAAAGGAGATCTGATGGGTAAGTTTTTACACACAGAGTGGTGACTCTCTGGGGAATGAACTGCTTGATGAGGTGAAGGCAGATACATTTGCAGCATTTGCTAAACATTTGGAGAGGTACTTGGATAGGAAAGGCACAGGAAGAAAGAAGGCCTAATGCAAACAAATAGAATCAGCCTTGATAGACATCACAGTCAGCATTGACGAGGTGGAACAGAAACCTGTTTTAGTGCTGCAGGGTTCTAAGGGTGAATAAGTAGTTTACAGGACAAATAAACTAAAGGATCATCTTATAAAGTGCATGAAATCTTGCATTTTATAAATGATGCAATTTCTGGCTATGAAAAAGAGCTCTTCTGATGGACTGGGAATGTTTTTTCGATGAAATATTTGGATTTGGTCTCAAAGTAGTGCTGAGGCTAGTAGCTACCCTCCAGCAGTTGGGAAAACGTCTATAATTTTGTTAATTAGATTTGGGGGGGGGGGGGGCGGAAATGTGTAACCACTCAGTTTTTGTGGGAATAAAAAAATATTGGTTTATTCCCAGGGTGATTATGGAGGCTTGCAGAATGGGCACATTTAAGTTAAAAATTCTTAGACATATGGATGTAAGGAAAATAAAGGTTTATCGGTATGAGATATGGAAAAATTAGATTGTTTTGGAATGGGTTCACATAGGTCAGCACAGCATCATGGCTGAAGGGCTTGTACTGTGCTGAAATGTTCTATTAATGTGCTTTAAACACCAAATTTCATGACTTGTCATGACAATAAACTGATTTATCAGTGGTGTGGCTTTTACACATTAACGAACCACAGAAATGAGATTCTGAGCTGTTGTCTGAAATGTCAAACCACATCAAACTTTTATGCCAAAAGAATGAAGCCAAATGATCCCCCAGAATTGACCTTGGTCCTAGATTTAGGAAAAAGCAGACATATACAGTACATTTGACATTGTAGGATCCTCTCTTATCTAGAGCTGTGCCATTAATCTGACATGGTGACAGAATTATGTCAAGCCAATGTCCTTAACTTGCAAATCCAACCTATCGGTACAATAGTGTCATAAGAGCTGGTGTGCCATAAGGAGGGACTATTGAAGAGAGTTTTTACTGTTGGGACTGTACTTCTTGAAGTCACAAGGCCTCAGATTACCTAGCAATAAAAATTGCATCTTAATCCTCTTTCACATAAATAGCATCTGCCCAGTCCTCAAATTCCCACCAAACATGCCCAGTGATTTTCGATTTGGAATTGTATCAAATTCTTCATCTGACTTTACTTTCTTGTGTTTAAACCCAATATACTGCATATCTATAATCTGCAGTTTTCAAACACCTCTGCAAATATTAGCACAATCCCTGACACTTATCATGAATGAAAACCTACACATGAAGACAATTTAAGCTAATTTGAAAAAATGAGTGTTAACAACTTGAGGAAAAGTGGTGTTAATTGTAAATAAAATTATGTACTAATAATCAATTTCATCAGCTAAAAATATATTACAAGATGATTTTACAATAGTTAAAAGCCATTAAAATAGTGTGGTAATGTGAATATTCCTCTTGTGCTGTAGGGCGATGGTTTGGATTATTTTCCACATTCAGGGAGGCGATTTCAGCGCCGTAATCAACATTTCTATCAAACACGTTCAACTATGGAATGTCGTACTCGCAGTGTTCGCCACGTGGAAGAACCTAACAATTCTTCAGAGGTTAGTAAGTTGGACATTTATAATCATGTGGTAAGTACTTCGTGAATTATCAAACTTAATAGCAGAGTGGAAAACTGCATAGCCCCATGTGTAGGTACCAGCTTTTCCAAAACAATGTGTTAATTAGATTCATTATGCTGCTTTACCTCATAGTCATGCAAAAACAATATCTCATGTATAAGAAAATAAGAATTAGGTATGTTATCTGGCACTTCAAGCCTGCTTTACCATTCATCAGAACTTCCATGCATAATCCAGAATTGTAAAATTACTCTGGGTGAATAAAAAAGTACAAAATACTTGTATTCCTGCACTTCCCTTTAATATCTAGCTGAAATGAATTCGATGACCAGTTTTCATAGGCCTCTGGCATAGAGAATTTCAAAGACATGATATCGTTTACAGAAATTTATCCTCAATTGTCCATTTGCCTCTTGCTCATTACCATTGATTTACTATCAAACAATACATTTTAAAAAGTGCATTCTGTGTAATATGTTTTCTCATCTCTCCCACCCTCTGTTTATTGTTGCAGAAACTTTTTCTCCCAACTCCCGCCACAAAAAGGAATGGCAAACCATATCTTTTGTAGCTCATCATAACTGAAAGCCATCTCCAAGGCATTTGCATTATAAAGTTCCATCTAGAATACGATATAACATGTAGCTGAGTCCTCAACAGTAATTTTGTTTCATACATTTTCCTCCCATTATCAAAAAACTCAGATAACAGATGCTTTGATTTTATCAAGCTTATCAACTTGTCCTGTCGCAATCAAAATTTATTTCTACACTTTCAAATCTCTCTCACTGAACTATTATAAAGGCAGCATTTTAGCATAGGAAGCTAAATGGGTCAGGCTGGATGTTAAAAATTTAAATGCTGAGCCTATCTCCTGCCTTTTCATGTATGTGATGTCCTGCACATACTCTGATAATAAATTTGAACTTGAACTTTAGGGTTTTATGAGGAGGCATCTGAGGTGAGCAGCGATGCTGCTCCCAGGAGGCAGGTTAGCAATTTAAGAATTTTAAGTAGACGGTTTTGCAATAGAAATTTGGCTTCTGGGTAAAAAAATATAAAGTGCAAAGCTGCTTTTGAGTTAGTAGCATCTGGATCCATTCCTCAGGACTCCCAAGCCACAAAAAAAAATCATATCTAACTGTTACCCATGACCTGATCTGCAGCCCTGCTTTCGACTGACGTCAAGTCTGACAATCAGACAGATTTTCTGTGCCATGTTGTCCTGTCTCCATCAAAATTTGTATTTCTATACCCTCAGATCCCTCTTCCTCTGCACTGTTTCAAAGACTGCAAAGTGTTCCTTCATACGTTTCCTTCAATCAAGCATGAAAGCATTGTGATTGAATGGGACTTTTAGATTTCCTGTCTGTGAACTGCCACTATCTTCCCTTACGCAACCTCCAACCTTCCCAACTCCACAAAAACTTTTAGTCATTGAATTTTACAGGACAGAAACAGGTCCTTCAGCATGCCATGACCACGCCAATATAAGGACATACAAAATAGGAGCAGGAGTAGGCCATGCGGCCTGTTGAGCCTGTTCTGCCATTCAATGAGATCATGACTGATCTGATCTGATGACTAATCTCTACCTACCTGCCTTTTCCTCATATCCCTTAATTTCCCAATTTGTAAAAATCTATCCAAATTTAAATATATTCAGTTAGGTATCCTCCACTGCTTGTAATCTACAGCTGTACTAAAGCCAAGCATGCCGCCTTATCCACTTTTATTGGGCTATGTCGTCATCAGCGCAGAACTGTGGACTTGTCTCTTGTCATTTATCCATCTTCCAGTTATAACTGCTCCAAAGTTGTTTTCATTACCACATTATAGAGGCAGTAGCTTGTAAATTTTCCTTTTAAATATTATAGTTCTGGTCTCAAGCAGGAAATGGAGACGCTAGATGGAAGTGATGGATCATCCGAAGAGGTTGAAGAAGAGTGGCAAAGTGAAAGCAGTTCCAGGTAGGCAGCCTCAGCATAATACTGTCACTCACTTTCCCAACCCCTCCCATCTTCAAAAACCCAGAATCTTTCTTGCAAGTTCACTGGATACAAATCCTCTTCTACTTAATTCAAGTGACTAATTCTTCCTTCAATTGTCTTAGTGGCAGGGCAAGCATTTAATGACTGTTCTAAATGCCCCAGTCCAAAGGTTGCCTTGGTCTGCTGTAAGCCGTGATTTGAGAGTTCAATAAATTGCTGTGAAAAAGCAGTTGCAAGAATTTGACCAGGAGAATATGACAGATGTGTTTCAGATGGGAAGAAGCTTGCTAATGCTGACATTCTTGCATTGCTTTTGCCTTTGGAAGAAACTAGGTCCTTCAATCTTTGGTTCTATAAATCACCTATGTTGTCCCCAAGAGCTGCGGACTCACAACTTTGTCTTTCAGTCCAATTTGCTCATGCCGACTAAATTGTCTACCTAAGCTAATCTCATTTGCCTGTCTTTGGCCCTTTCCCATCCATGTCTAAATGTCTCATAAATGTTGCAAATATACCTGCCCCATCTACGTCCTCATTCTACATACCCGCCACCATCTGTGTAAAAAATCTTTTAAATCATTCCCCTCTCAGCATAACTTGTGCCCTCTAGTTTTAAATTGCCCTGGGGATAGACATTTTGTCCCTTTCTATGACTGTTATAATTTTAAGTACTGTACTTCCAAAAAGTCATCACTCATCCTCCTTTTATCCATGGCAATGTCTCCTTAACCCTCGAGCTGAGCAGTCCTAATCTTCGCTAAGCAGTGAATCTTTTCTGCACCCTATCCCAATGTAAACCTGAGTTTCCATTGAACTCCACAAACCGTATATACGTGTAATAGTCGATAACATGTGAAATTCTACCCCAGCCCCCCCCCCCCCCCCCCATGTCCCAGCCTCGAAAAGCCCAACACTGACTTTCAGTCTAAGTCGCCCAGCTATCTGAGCTCCTGGTGCCTCAAACGTGGGCTCTCAACTAGGCCCAGCCATTCACCCATCCAAACTTCTGATGCCCTGAACACTGATTTACCATCCTGTCCCGACCAGCCACCCAGGTATCCAAGCTCCCAATGCCCTAAACGCAGACTCACCTAGACCCAGCCAGTGCCCATTGAAACTCCTATGCTTTGAAAAACGCAGGCAAGGTCAAAAGTAGTATGCATGTAATAGTCGACCCCCCACCCCACCCCCCAGCTCCCCCAATTTTACCTTTAAAAATTGATCCACAAAATTTGAGTATTACACACATATATTTGGTATACCGCTGAGTCTTTCCAGCAGTTTCTGTCTTGTTTCAGGTTTACAATACTTCTAGGCTTCAATTCTAGTCTCAGAAACATGGTCTTAAAATGTTATTTTGCTTTTATCATTTTAATACTTAGTGATTCCTCGAGTGAGTATTCAGATTGGACAGCAGATGCAGGCATTAACTTGCAGCCACCCAAGCGGCTGGTGAGACGCATAGTAAGGCACAACAGTAGCAGTTCTGAAGATGAAAAGATGTGTGAAAGATTGGTTATCAAACGTAAGAAATCCAAACAAAAGGTAAATTTTCTTGGGATTTCTCATCTGGCTGATTCTGAAGGATATTTTTACTTGAGTTATATTGCTGATATAGTTCCAATTCTTGCTCCTGCGATTATATGTACATCTTCTTTGGCTTGGCTTCGCGGACGAAGATTTATGGAGGGGGTAAAAAGTCCACGTCAGCTGCAAGCTCGTTTGTGGCTGACAAGTCCGATGCGGGACAGGCAGACACGGTTGCAGCGGTTGCAGGGGAAAATTGGTTGGTTGGGGTTGGGTGTTGGGTTTTTCCTCCTTTGCCTTTTGTCAGTGAGGTGGGCTCTGCGGTCTTCTTCAAAGGAGGTTGCCGCCCGCCAAACTGTGAGGCGCCAAGATGCACGGTTTGAGGCGTTATCAGCCCACTGGCGGTGGTCAATGTGGCAGGCACCAAGAGATTTCTTTAGGCAGTCCTTGTACAATATTAATAGAATACATAACCAAATCAAAAGGAAGAAACTGTTAAATTTACTGAAAAAAGAAAAAGTTGATATAGCATTCGTACAAGAAACACATCTAACTGAAGTGGAACACAAGAAATTAAAGAGAGATTGGATAGGACATGTAACAGCAGCATCATATCATTCAAAAGCCAGAGGAGTAGCTATATTAATCAATAAAAATGTACCAATCAAAATAGAAGAGGAAATAATAGATCCAGCAGGGAGATATGTAATGATAAAATGTCAGATATATTCAGAATTTTGGAATTTACTCAATGTATATTCACCTAATGAAGAAGATCAAAAATTTATGCAAGATATCTTTTTGAAGATAGCAGATACGCAAGGGAACATGCTAATAGGAGGGGATTTTAACCTTAATTTGGACTCAAACATGGATAAAACTGGAAAAAAAAACTAACAGAAAGAACAAAGTAACCAAATTTATAATTAAATCGATGCAAGAAATGCAACTTTTGGATATATGGAGGAAACAACACCCAAAGGAAAAGGAATATTCATATTATTCGGGTAGACATAAAACATACTCAAGGATAGACCTAATCCTGTTATCAGCCCACATTCAAGGGAGAGTTAGGAAAACTGAATATAAAGCTAGACTATTATCGGACCACTCACCCCTGTTATTGGCAATAGAGCTAGAGGACATTCCACCAAGAATGTATAGATGGAGATTAAATTCCATGCTGCTTAAAAGACAGGATTTTAGATAATTAATTGAACGACAAATTAAAATGTACTTTGAAATAAATACGGAATCAGTGAAAGATAAGTTTATACTATGGGACGCAATGAAAGCGTTCATCAGACGGCAAATAATAAGTTATGTAACTAAGATGAAGAAGGACTACAATCGGGAAACAGAACAGTTGGAAAGGGAAATAACAAATATAGAAAAAGAATTAGCAATAAAGGAAGATGCAACTAAAAGAAGAGAATTGGCAGATTAAAAAATAAAATATGAAACACTACAAACATATATGGTGGAGAAGAACATAATGAAGACAAAACAGAAATATTATGAGCTAGGAGAAAAAGCGCACAAAATTCTAGCGTGGCAGCTTAAGACAGAACAAACTAAAAGAATGGTATTGGCATTAAGGAAAAAGGACAAACAAATTACATATAATCCAACGGAGATCAATGAAAACTTCAGGGAATTCTACGAGCAACTATACCAAACTGAAAACGAAGGGAAAGAAGACAAAATAGATGAATTTCTAACTAAAATTGAACTACCGAAATTACAAACAGAGGAGCAAAATAAATTAATAAAACCATTTGAAATAGAAGAATTACAGGAGATATTAAAAAAAACTACCAAACAATAAAACACCAGGAGAGGATGGATTCCCAATAGAATTCTATAAAACATTTAAAGACTAATTAATTCCTCCTCTCCTGGAAGTAATCAACCAGATTGAAAAACACAAAGCATACTAGATTCATACAAAACAGCAATAATTACAGTAATACCAAAGACAGGGAAAGAACCACTTGCACCAGCGTCATATAGACCAATATCTCTACTTAACACAGATTATAAGATAATGGCTAAACTATTAGTAAACAGATTGGCCGACTATGTACCAAAAATAGTAAATCTAGACCAAACTGGATTTATTAAAAAAAGACTAACAACAGACAATATCTGTAAATTTATTAACTTAATTCATGCAGTAGAAGGAAATAAAACACCAACAGTAGCGGTTGCTTTAGACGCAGAGAAGGCCTTTGACAGAGTAGAATGGAATTATTTATTCAAAGTACAACAAAAATTCAGCCTACCAGAGAAATATATTAATTGGATTAAAGCATTATATAAGGGGCCATTGGCGAAAGTGACAGTAAATGGATATATATCAAAACAATTTAACTTAAGCAGATCAACAAGGCACGGATGTCCACTATCCCCCTCACTGTTCGCGTTAGCTATAGAACCACTAGCAGAACTGATAAGAACAGAAAATAAAATAAGAGGGATAAAAGAGAAGGAATATAAAATCAGTCTATTTGCAGATGACGTTATAATATACTTAACAGAAGCAGAAATATCAAAAGAATTACATACGAAATTGAAGGAATATGGAGAAGTATCGGGGTACAAGATCAACACAAATAAAAGTGAAGCAATGCCAATGAATAATGCGGATTTCACAAAGTTTAAGAAAGAATCGCCATTTAGATGGCAAACACAAGCAATGCGATACCTAGGTATACAACTAAATAAAAACCTTGGCCATCTATATAAACTAAATTACCATCCATTAATGAAAAAATTACAAGACGACTTAGAGAATTGGAAAGACTTACCACTAACACTGATAGGAAGGATAAACTGTATTAAAATGAAAATTTTCCCAAGGATATAATACCTATTTCAGTCATTACCAGTACACCTAACAGAAATTCTTAAAGGAGTTAAAGAAAATAATAAGGAAATTCTTATGCAAAGGGGGGAAACCGAGGATAGACCTAGATAAATTAACAGAATGGTACAAACAAGGAGGCTTACAACTACCAAACTTTAAGAATTATTATAGAGCCGCACAATTAAGATACCTATCAGATTGGGAAAAACCAGATTGGACCAGATTAGAACTAGATAAAACAGAGGAGAAGATAACTGAACATATACTATATAAATGGGATGAAAAATTGGTGCAACGTAGGAATTCACCGGTTTTGAATCATCTGCTCAACATTTGGAAGAAGATTCATGTAGAAAGAAATAAAACAAATTACCAACTACCAAAACTAATATTGATGCAAAATCAGCTAATCCCTTTCACAATAGATAACCTTTCCTTTGGAGAATGGGAGAGAAAAGGGATCAAAAGAATAGAAAATTGTTTTTCGGGAAATAAATTATTATCCTTTGAACAAATGAAGGATAAATATAATATAACTCACGATACAATGTTTGCATACTACCATCTGAAAACCTACTTGAAGGACAAATTGGGAAACAGTCTGAGGTTACCAGAAGGAAGCAATTTTGAATATGTGATTACAGACACAATGATAATTAAAAAATTTGTAACAAACATGTACATCAAACTGCAAGAAAAGGAGAATGAGGAAACAAACAGTAAACCAAACAAAAATGGGAACAAGATCTAAACATAAAGATAAAGAATGAAACATGGGAGAAGCTATGCTCTGGAACTATGAGAAATACAATAAACACGAGGTTACGCATGATACAATATAACTGGATACACAGGCTATACATCACACCTCAAAAGTTAAATAAATGGGACCCAACAGTATCAGACAGATGTTTTCACTGTAAAAAGGAAACTGAAGAACAATTCATGCAATTTGGACATGTGAGAAAATGGAAAAATTTTGGGAAGATCTAAACCAGATATTAAATAAAATCACAAAAAGCAATATACCAAAAAACCCAGAGATCTTCCTCCTAAGTAATATAAGAAACAAAGAATTTGGACTGATAGCCCTAGCTGTAGCAAAAAAATGTATTATGTCATCCTGGAAATTAGAAGACAACTTGAGAATACAACAATGATGAATGTATTCCATTAGAAAAAATAACATATAATTTAAGAAATAACATTACAATATTCAAACAAATATGGGAGCCATACATGAAATACAATAGAGAAATCCTACCATGGACTTCCACCACCTAAAATGACAGAAGGAGAAGATAACGAAAAGAACTGACTCAGTAAAATTTCTTGTTTATTTTTATTAAGTGACAACATTGTTTAATGGGTTTAATGTATCTTATAGATTGAACTTCAAATAAATGGGGACGGGGGTGAGGGAGGGGGGAAAAAGGGGGAGAAAATGACACTATATATTTAAGAAGAAAAATGTCTATGTATCTTGGTCAATATGGTTTATAGTGTGAAAAATAAAAATTAATAAAAAAGAATATAGCTAAAAGTCTTTGGGATGTTACAAATGTCATGCCAAAGTATTGATTCTTTGCTCAAGGTGTTATTTTTGATTTGGCAACTCAACGGATCAATTGTTGATTTACAGGATTTAGAGCAAGTTTTTTTTATATACATCATGCCTGTTGATCAGGATCACTGAGCCCAGATCTTTGTGAAGGTGTCCATTCTGTTGTGCTTCAACAAATGTGCATTGAAATAAATTGAAATGTTGTTGAAATAAATTGATTAATTTGAGGTATTCTACATGAAATACACATTTAAAAGCCAAATGAGTCAAAAATACCTTGTCTCATTAGAATACTCTTTCTATTTATACAAGAACAAACTAAATAGTAATTTTAACAAGGAACTTTTTGGTCAAGTTGTTCCTTAACTTAATAATAAATCAAGGTAATTGGGAAAAGCATTTTCTCTAATGTAACTGAATGTGAACATCAATCCAGCACAGATTTATAAAATTACTTTCCTATTCTATATAGCTTCAGAAGTTTATTTGGAGATATTACTAATTTGTATCTTTATCTTTTCCCTATGCTGGTGATAGAATATTATAATATTTAGCTAGTAAATAATATACATATTTTTGCACAACAAAATTACACTCCTTTATTATTGTTTGAGTGGTTTTTACAATTTAATAAAAGCTACCTGGCTTACAAATATTTTTTAGTTTTAATTTCTTAAAATCTGTGTTAATTAGCATTTTCAACTTGGTTTATTTTACCACCGTTGCTTGCAAAAGTAAAGCTGCTCCTCGATCATGTTAATCTTATCAATATTTTGCATTAAATGAGTGCAAATATACTTTTTATTTGCAAGCACACATAAGATGCATGCTTGCAAATAGTACATTTTCCTTCTACTTGCATGTAATGAACTTGTAATATTGAATGGTATAATTCCTGTTCCTTTTTTATGTAGGGCACGGATATTTTCACATCCAATCCATTTCATAAGTTTATCACATAGTTTTGTCCTTTTCTAGAGGCCAGGTGAACTCATTGCATTGGACGGTGTACCCACTGAAGAATGGATACCTCCAACTTGGATCAGAGATACAGTTCCACGCAGGTCACCATTTGTGCCACAAATGGGTGATGAGGTGAATGTTTCCTTACCAAATGTGCAAAGTGCCTGTGGAGTTGAGCTTTTGGGTTTATCTTGGCATGTTCTCTTCTTGCTTTAAATTATTAGATATAATCTGTTTAAAAATTAATTTTACTCACTCTGGTCTTTATTCTATACTTTAAAAATGTTAAAAGACTTTATCATTGCATCTGGAATGCAGTGAAACATCGTTGATAATTAATGATTAAAATAAAATTTAAAAAATTTAGAGCAAAGAGAATTACTAGGCTTGTTCAGGTACTGCTTGTGTTCAGAAATGTCATGTTCCTGTGTGAGGTTCTCTGCCAATGTCATGTAAGAGAAAAGCAGTAAGAATGTGTACACTAATCCAATGCATGCTGCTGGCTGTAAAGTTGACTTCAGTACTTGTCTGAACAAATCGTTCGTTTGGGTGTAGTTTACTAATCGGTTGATAGAATATTTTTTTCTAGTTATCTGGTTGTCTGCTACCTAGAGCTATGCTACTGGCCTGTCTTAGAGTTTACTTAACAATAAATGCTACAGATTTAGCCTTGACACGACCACTAAAACTATAATGATCGGAAACATCATTTGCTCTGTGTTTGATAACATGATACTAAGTTTAGAGCATAGAATCAATGGATTTTTTCCCCCCCCCCGAGAGCATTAACAGTATAATGATTTGACATTCTTTTGCAGTGAAAAGAAATTAATGCTGAACATCTTGATAGAGTGAATCAAATAAATGTATTCTTTTAAATAACATCAACAAAGCCTTGAGGATTTTTTCCAAAACCAATTCCTAAGATGTTAAAATCTAAAATTTAAAAATGGAAAATGCTGGAATGCAGATCAGAGCAGGTAGCATCCATTGAAAGACAGCGTCAAGCTATCATTTGGGTGAATGTGTGATAAATTCAATAAAGAATTTGGGTACATTTGCAGGAGTCTTTGGCCTGCTTTGCCACTGAATAGGTTCATAGTTGATCTGATTTTTGAGCTCAACTCTTCTGCCCATTTTCCTTTGTCTTTGACTCCCTTGTATTTCAAAAGTCATCCTTTTCATATTCAATGATGTAGCTTCTAAGGCATTCTAGGTTACTTAAATGGTTCACAACCTGCTGATAGAACAAATTCCTGCTCATCTTTGTTGTATACAAGCAATTTACATGGCCATACTTTTTTGCCATGACAAGCTTCCCTGACAAGCTCCTTCAGAATCTTCAATATCCTTGAAATCACCTCTCTAAGCACAGAAGAGTACAGGCCCATAGTACTTGCACTTTCCTCATAAGAAAACCACTTCATCTTGGGAATCAAAATAGTAAACCCTTTCTGATCTACCTTCTATGCGAGTGTATCTCTCCTTACATAAAGAGTGTACTTAATGTTCCAATTATTGCAAGACCTCTCCCTTTTAAACCCTTTTGCAATAAAATTTAACACTTCATTTACTGGATCTGTATGCATTACTTGTATAAATGAACTATAAGAAGACTTGAGACTTCTGTTTCGCCAGAATGTAGAAACTGCCACCGCAGGAAGTAAGTGAGGCAAATTGGGAAAATAGATTAATGTGAGAGTGAGTGAGAGAGAGAGAGAGGAATAGCTCAGTGTGGTGCACAATGCTTTTCTTCCTGGCAGAGCCAGATTTACAATTCAATTGACTTTATACAAGGACGTGAGATATATAGTTTATTTTACTATATATAAATTTGCATTGTTAGTCATGTTAAAATTCAATGGTTCTTGTTGTTTCCTACTCATCTCAGTGCTCTATTCATGGTCTGAGTTGCTCTTTCCACCTTGTCAACACTCTCAGCATCTTCTATGTATTTTGTTTTTAAAAAGTACATCCTCAAATCTATTGAGGTCGAAGGGTTTGTCATTGAATGTACCAATAAAAAACAAGGAGTAAAAAGATACTTTGGATCACTCAGGCAATTTGAAGTGGATGAATCTTGCAGAACTGGATCACCCCCATTTGGGCAGTTCATATGGAAAAAAGCATTCCTCAACTAATAAGACTGGAAATATTAGAACCACTAGGATATGGACCTTGCAGGGTTCTATTCAGGAGCATATTTCACCAAGTTTAAGACAGATAACATGACAAATGTGTGCATGTGATCAGATTGGAGAGGTGCATAACCTTGTGCAGCTGCAAGGTTGACAAAAACCATAATTGTGATGAGTGCAGTTGGATCCAGTGGATCCACCATGTAAATTGTGCACTATGTAAGGGAAAAATGTATTGACAGAACCAGGAAAACCAGTGTGAACCTCTTGAACTAAGTGACACATTTCAACTCTGTAAAAGTTAATTTACACATGACTTGTTGATGTTGGACCTGTGGATCGGAGAGGCAAAAACTATCTCGATGTTAATGAGAAGTTGTATGAAACTAAAATTTGGTCAGGTTGGCTGTGGAAATGGAATTGTTAGTGAACAGAAAATCGTATTCTAATTTTGTTACCTTGTGCTTTTATTTAAGAGTTTTGTGTATCCTTCCAGGCAATATATTTTCGTCAAGGACATGAAGCATATGTTAAAGCTGTTAAGAAAGCAAAAATATACTATGTAAATCTTCAGAAGCAACCATGGATCAAATTAGAACTCAGGGTAAGTGTGGCTTGTATTAAAAGTAACTACCATGAAATTAAGGCAGTTTTCATTTTCAATCAGTTATAAATTATTTTTTAAAAGGCTCGTGTAAAATTACGCAACTATTATTCACAATTTTTTTCTTGAAATTATCTATTAGTTTTCCATTATCTGTTCAAGCTTCAACGTATATTTTTTCAAGAAAGTTGTGGTATCCCAGAGGATTTAAAATGCTGGTCAAAAATACATTTGAACAACTTTTGCACCATTTGAATTTAATTGTTATAAAGACATAAAAGCATAAAGCCCTAGAAACCATTGCACCTTTATCCTCCCCATATTCCCATCAAGTCTTCCCAATACTTGCATCTAGGAAAAATTCACCGTAAGCATACTGAAAATAGACCATGGTGGAAAATGCGAGTCAGGCAATATCTGTGGAAAAAAAATGTAAGATTAGTATTTCAGGTTGAAGATCCTTCATCTGAATTGGGAAATGGAGAAAGCTAAATTAATCCCATATGAAGGGGAGGATTAGCAGGATGGACAATGCAAAGGGAATTTCCTTGATAGGGTAAGGCTTGGGCTGCCATAGGCATAAACTGCAAATGAGTCATCTGGTTGATGGGTTAATTGGACTCTTTAGTAGTAATTGTAATAATTCTAATATGCTGCTTTTGGAGAATTGTTTTCAGAACAAGATGGACCTGTTGTGATTAATATCATGAGAGCCTATGACACAGTAGGAAAAATGAGGGATCGTAAAAATAATTAAAATTTTATAGATACATATGCATGGACTATCTATTTTGTGTCTAAATAATTTCATATTCTTTTACAAAATATAGGAACAAGAGATTGTAAAGGTCATTGGGATTAAGTATGAAGTTGGACCACCTACACTATGCTGTTTGAAGCTTTCTCTATTAGATCCTATAACTGGCAAAATGACTGGAGAATCTTTCTCTATTAAGTAAGTATCTGCAATTTTTACTGGAAAATATAAATATACAGTTTCATGTATTAGGCAGACATTCTGATCACTTAAAATACAAACTTTAAGTAGTTAATTTGTAAAGTGTATTGAAGAAGTGAAGTTTGTGAAATGGTAAGTTTTACAATTATCAATATGACCCAAGGAATTTAATATAAAAGAATGGCATGGCAGTGACTGAAAAATGCTCTTTTGTGTTTCCTGCTCAAGTTGTAAATGTTAGTTTTTAAACCTGAATCTCTACAAGATATTGCACATTCTTTATTTTTATAGATATTATACACTCCACATTTTATAATTAAAATCATATGGATGTTGTGTTATTTAGATTTTTAATTTATAAATATGCTGTATCTTTGAGTATCATTTATTCATGGAAATACAACCTTGATTTGGAGCATGAACATTTTACTTATTTATAATATTGTTCTCCTTTTATTGTATTCTGAAATATTTCAATTTTATTGGCAGTTGAAAGAGTGTGAAGAAAGTGGAGAAATATTTCAGTTGTGTTAAAAGAAAACACTAAATTTTTAAAATCATAATGTCACATGTTGTAGGTTGTCAAATAATCTGAAATAGCAAGAAATCAAAAGCAAATGGAACTTCACCAGAACCACTTCAAAGTTTTTTTTAAAATGCATTCTATCTAGAAGATCTGTATATATCAGACACTACATTATTATGTGTTCTCATGAAGTCACAGTTGGGAAGACAAAACAGAAGGAGAAATTTCAATCTTTCTGTTGTCTCTGGCTTTATACTTAATGTTTTTTTTTGTCATTCAGTTCAGTTCACATCAACACAACTTAGTTTGGATGCAAGAATGCTTGGTTCTGTCTGAACTTTTGTAAAATAAATGTTAATTGAATTTTTCAATGTCTGGTTGCATGACTTTCTATTTGTAATCTTTTTAGATACCATGACATGCCAGATGTCATTGATTTTTTAGTGTTACGGCAATTTTATAATGAAGCTAAAAAAAGAAACTGGAAAGTTGGTGAGTTTATTTTCTTTTCAGCTAGATTTATTATCATTTTAGGATAGCCGGCAAAAAAAAAACAGTTGCTCAGTATTGACTGAAAGCTTTTGTTTGAATATCACTTTATCTTCAAGGAAATACAATTTTTTTTGGTAGGGGTCACATGATGGAGTAGTGGCTGATCAGGTAAAACCAGCCCTTCAGAGAGAAAGTGAAAAAAGTGACAGGAAAGCAAGGCTTTGAAATAAAACAGTAAAAAGTCATTAAATAAACGGTGCAAGCAAAGCCTGAAGATGGCTCAGAAGAAAGAAAACCCTACACCGACAAGTAAGGAAGAAACAAAGAAATCTCCCGACAACAAAGAAGAAGGCCTTACCGGAATCCGTGAGCTGAGAGCTCTCCCGAAGAGGAGGGCCCAAGCTGCGAAGTCTGTAAGTGGGCAGCTAGGGGGGGGCGACGTCTTGCAAGCTGGACTCAAACGATGGCTTACAGAGCCATAAAAAGAAATGCCAGTGCCCATCTGTGACTCCTCGCGCATGCACGGTTCGCATACTAAAAAAGGCACCGAGGAGAGCAGACACCTACAGCAGGTTACTGCTAACACAACGGGTGAAGCTGCAGGAGAGCCAGTGATAGAAACGGGCTCATTGTTGAACGAAGACATGGAACAAGAAAGAGAAGCCCTAGAAGAAGATAAAGAACTACAGGAAAAAACGCAAAGTTAAAAAACAAATCCAGATGGTGGATAAAGAGTACTTTAATAAACAAATAAAAACTTTAATGGAAACAACAATGTTTGAGTTTAAAGCTATTAGAAAGCTATGCAAGAGAAAGATGCAAAAATCCAAAGAATGGAGAATGTAATGACAGAAATGAAAAACGAAGTGAAAAGGTGGAAGACCGAGTGATAGGTGTGGAAATGGAGATGAACGAATTAAGAGAAAAACTGGAAGATAGAGACAAAGAGATTAAGAAATCACATGACTTATTGGCCCAAAGAAATTGACATTTTAGAGAATTTTAGTAGACATAATAATATAAAAATAGTGGGCTTGAAAGAAGGTGAAGAAGGCACAGACATAAAAGGATTCTTAAAAGAATGGATACCGCAGATTTTGGGAGTAGAAGAACTCCAAGAGGAGATAGAAATTGAAAGAGCCCATAGGGCATTGGCACTGAAACCGCCTCTCTTAGAGATAACGAAACAAGTGGAAGAGGCCCAGAATCTGCCTGACTTTTGCAAAATGGCAATAATCTCAGTAATTCCAAAAACAGGAAAGGACCCGCTGTCACCAACTTCATATAGACCAGATTGAAAAGAGGGTTGGTGCGAGAACACAGCCTTGCTTCACGCCATTGTTAATGGAGAAGGGTTCAGAGAGCTCATTGCTGTATCTGACCCGACCTTGTTGGTTTTCGTGCAGTTGGATAATCATGTTGAGGAACTTTGGGGGACATCCGATGCGCTCTAGTATTTGCCAAAGCCAATATCTCTACTAAATACAGATGACAAACTAATTGCAAAACTATTAGCGAATAGATTAACGAATTGCGTGCCGAAATTAGTGAAGTTAGATCAGACGGGATTTGTTAAAAACAGAAGAACGACAGATAATGTGTGTAAATTTATTAACGTGATTCATGTGGCACAAACAAGCAAAACAACAACTGTGGCAGTAGCTCTTGATGCAGAGAAAGCCTTTGATAGGGTTGAATGGAGTTATCTTTTTAAAGTAATTAAGAAATTTAAAATATCAGAAAAAAATTATTAATTGGATTAGGACAATATATAATGGTCCTATGGCAAAAGTGGTAACAAATGGATATGTTTCAGATTACTTTAAATTGAGTCGGGATACCCACTATCACCTTCCCTGTTTGCTTTAGCTATAGAATCATTGGCCTTTTGTCAGTGGCAAAGGCAAAGGAGGAAAAACCCAACACCCATCCCCAACCCCAACCAACCAATTTTCCCCTGCAACCGCTGCAATCGTGTCTGCCTGTCCCACATTGGACTTGTCAGCCACAAACGAGTCTGCAGCTGACGTGGACTTTTTACCCCCTCCATAAATCTTCGTCCGCGAAACCAAGCCAAAGAAAGAGAGAATCATTGGCAGAACTGATAAGAAAAGATCCCATGATAAAGGGAATAAAAATAAAAGAGGAAGAATTTAAAATTAGCTTATTTGCAGATGATATTATAGTATACTTTACACACCCAGATAAATTAATAAAAAGATTATATATATAAAATGAAAAGAATAACAGGATACAAGGTTAATATTGATAAAAGTGAGGTGATGCCAATGAATAAAGTCGACTATATGGAATGTAAAAAGGAATCTCCTTTCAAATGACAATCACAAGCCATACGTTACTTGGGTATCAAATAGATAATAATTTGTATCAATTAAATTATCAACCATTAATAAGGAAAATTCAAGAGGATTTAGATAAATGGAAAGAACTACCACTAATAGAGAGAGAAACCTGTCTCAAGATGAATGTATCTCCACGACTACAGTACTTGTTCCAAAAGTTACCAATTCCCTTGACAGGGGAATTCTTTAAAAAAATTGATAAAGTTCCTATTGGAAAGGCAAAAAATCAAGAGTAGCTTTGGATAAACTAACATGGACATATAAACAAGGCGGGATTGCAGTTACCAAATTTCAAAAACTATTACAGGACAATTAAGATTCTTGTCAAACTTTTACCAGGCAGGAAAAAAATGAGCTTGGCTTAAGGTAAAATTATATAAATAAGAGGAAAATGTTCCTGAACACTTACTTTATAAGCGGAATGAGAAACTAGTGCAACATATCAATTTACCAATACTTCATATATTAAAAATATGGAGGAAAATACATCTTGAACAAAAGATGATAAACTATCAAATACCAAAAATGTTACTAACGCAAAACCCATTAATTCCTTTTAAAATGGATAACTTATTCTTCATGAATGCGCAAGAAAAGGAATTTTAAAAAATAAAAGATTGCTTTTTGGGAAATAATTTGTTGACATTTGAACAGTTAAAAGATAAATATGGAATATCACATGGTACAATAGTTTTGTATTATCAATTGAAAACATTTAAAAGAAGCTGGGAGTGAGTCTAAGGTTACCTGAGAGTAGCTACTTTGAATATTTAATCACAGACAGTGTGATAGTTTAAAAAAATTATCACAAAAATATATATAGTAAATTACAAAACAAGGAAAATGATGAAGTGATAAATAAACCCAAACAACGTTGGGAAGAAGACTTAAATATATGGATGAAGAATGAAACATGGATGGAACTATGTGCAGGTACCATGACTAATACAGTAAACCCATGGTATCGTATGATACAATTGAGTTGGCTCAATAAATTATATACTACACCTCAAAAATTAAAAGAATGGAATCCAACACTATCGGACAAATGCTTCCATTGTAAACAAGAAATTGGTACAATAATACATGCAATTTGGACATGGACAAAGGTGAAAACCTTTTGGGAGGATTTAAACTTAATATTAAATAGAATTACAAAAAATAAAATACCAAAAGACCCAAAAATCTTCCTGTTAAACAACAAAAGATAAAGAATTAGACATAGCTCAAAAAAAGATTTATTATGATCGCACTAGCGACAGCAAAAAAAGTAGATAATTATAACTTGGAAAATGGAAACACTCTTTAAAAATACAACAATGGTACACACAAATGAAAAAGTGTATTCCATTAGAAAAAAAAATACCTACAACCTAAGAGACAAATACGTTTTATTTGAACAAATTTGGGAACCATACATAAAGTTTATTAGAAATTGCCAATTTCAAACTTCCATCTCTTGATGTAACAAGTTGCAATCAATAAAATAGTTAAGTATATAATATATTGGATGACATAATCTTTCTTTTCTTCTGTTCAGTTTTTTTAAATCCTTGCTTTAAGTTATGGGGGGTTAGAGAGGAAAAAAATGAAAATGTCATTATGTACATGAATATCTATATATTGTTACAGACATGGTTCAATGTGAAGTGTTAAATATTTTTTTAAAAGAAATAACACTTGTTTCTAATATTGCAAATGGGCAAGGGATATTGAGTACAAGCATTGCAGCAAATAAAGTTGTATAATCTTGTGCCTTAAAATAAGGAAGATATCATCTGGGGTGTTGCACTTTTAAATAATAGTGCTATTTATGCCATTAGAAAGGACAGGTTAAGGTTACTGTTCTAGAAGCTCTGCAGTGCAATTTTCATTTTTGCTAAATTAATTTTTGTTTTTGCTGCACATCGTTTCATGGCTGTCAATTTCTCAATGAAAATAGTAAATCACAAAGAAGAATCATAACAATATTAATTTGTTTCTATCTAATATTTAAAGTTATAGAACTAAAGTATAGTTCTTATAATAAGCTCAATACAAGTTGCTCTTGTGCTTTTCTTCAGTTATCTCTGAGGAAAAAATAGCAATATAATATATTTTTGTTACACTAAGCAATTAAACATTTCACTAGCCAAAATGGTTTTCTGTACCATCTGGAAAAGTATTAGTCTCCATTTCAGCTGTTGATAAAAATAATTACAAACCAAGCCTTTGCAAGAAGTGAGGTGAGGACCCTATTCCCCATTATTCTGAATTCAATCAACTGGAAACTCAAACAACTGGCAAAAAAAAATTGAGATAATAAATAAATCCAAATAAATAAGACTAGGCAGATGCTCCCTGCAGGGGAGTGCTGAGAATTCACTGTACATGAGCAGGCTTGCTCCACTAAACTAGCAAATGCCCTGCAATGTACATGCATTCTTCGCACTGATGCCATTTGCGTGGAGGTGAGTTGGGTTGTCAGCACGAGGAAGATGTGCCAAGAACCTGGTCGGGACACTTGTTAGGAGGTGAATCATGTTGTTAGTGTGAGCAAGTTGTGTCCTTATCCCTTCCTAGTAAGGGTCTTTATTTTTATTACTATTAAGTATATTAGTAAGGCTTTATCTGTAAAGATATGGGAGGAGGTTAATTATGACAGCTGCTCAGTTAGCATAGTGGTTAACACAACACTGTTACAGTACCAGCAAATGAGTTCAAATTTAACTTTATATTTTTAAGTTATGGGAATTACTTGATTAACATGAACATTACATAATTAAAGACGACAATACTGATTTTTTTTTCAAATTACTTTATATTTTGCACCATCTTGTCTTTTAAGGGGTGTATTTTTAATGCAAGTACATTAGTTAGGCATTGTAAGAGTCTCAGTCAACCAGAAAATTTGCATTTCCAACATCCGCGATCCCCATAGGTGCCAGATAATGGGGATTTTACTGCATTTTGGGGAAATGCACAGATATGTTGACTTTAAAGAAATCTTGAGGTCGTTAGATTTTAACGGAATGTCAAAGTTGATCCTCCAGTGGATGCCTAATTTCAATTAGCAGTGAGGGCATGATAGAACTGATTGAAGAAGGTCACCAGATTTGGTCTAGTGATGCCTAATTTTCTAAAGCATGTCAGTTTTGTATAATAGTTTTCAGGAAGCATCTCACCAGCACATTTTTTTTGTTATATAACTTTTACAAGAAAAGCTGTTGTTATAAATTCAGCCTTTCTGTCTTTTGATTTAAAAAAAAAAATCTTTGTTTAAAAACAACTTCATGTTCCACAAGGCAATCAAATGTTTGGCCAGCTGAGATAACCCTGATAGACTTCTGGGAAAAATTAAATCACCAATCAATTAAAACCGAACTTTTGGAAGAAGCTGATTCTGTGAGGTAAAATGCCAAAAAAGGGAAGCATGTGGCAGATATGGAGAGTTCAGTACTTCAAAAGTGATGAAGACAAATTGGTTATAATTTATCACAGAAAATTCAAAAGCTTTTTTTTTAATATAGAAAGGATAAGAGTATAATATATTAATGAACGAGGCCCTTTTGAGACAGAATTTTAATCTATATGTGGTTTTAAATGAATACTTTGAGTTTGTCCTCATACAAAAGAAAACAAAATGCTGACATTAGAGAAAGCATGTGTTTATCATTTGTAGGAAGTGTGATGTCTTTAAAAGTCAATATGATACCAGGGCCAAGTAAAACTTGCTCCAGTCTCTTGAAAGGAGCAAGAAAGAAAATAGCAAACTGATAGATTTAAGAAATAGGAAATGCATGTACAGTAAAATCCCTAGTATCCAACACCTATAGGGATTGGTAGATGCAAGAGAAGTGAATTTTCCGGTTGCTTGAGGTGCATGATTGGCGAACTAATGCTGAGACACTCCAATTTTAAACTTCTGTACTTTTTTTACCTATTAGTTTTCTGCAGTTTTTTTTCCAGTTGCATATAACAGGTTTTACTGCACTGAGATATTAGAGGCCAATCAATGTAACAGATAGTGAGCATATAATTTGGGGGTAAAGTTGAGGGATAGTATAAATCATCATGCTAAATTTTGCATTCACCATTGATTTTAAGGAAAGGGTCTGGGTACAGGAATGTGCTGCTTGACATTCACTATACATTCTGTGAAACTGGGTATTATGTGATGTGGACGCTGTGCGAACACCATGTAACTATATACTTAGAAAAACTATATGGGATACTGAACATGCGCCAAATTAAACTTCAATTATTTCACTTTTTAAACTTGCATGTAAACACTTTCTATATCACACACAATTTTACAAAGACGATCGGCATCTTCCTCATCAATGTTCTCAACTTCTTCACGGCGTTCCACTGGAAGAGTTTCAGGTTGAATAACCTCCATTGATGAACTATCACTTTGTACTACCTGAAGGACCTGGCTGAGGCTCTTCTTGGGGGAGGTGTTGGTTTCTTCAGGAAAATGGCCAGTGTTGTTTGCCTCGTTTGCTTTTTCTTTTCTTCATAAATTTCTTTACATACAGCAAACACTGCATGAGCATTCCTCTCTATCAGTGAGAGGTGTTCAGTGTTTGGGTCCATCTCTTCAGCAAACTATTAAGATCTGCAAAGAATTTGCCTCACCCTTTAACAGTGAACCTCATCTACGCCTGTTCTTCTCCTTCTGCAGGTTCCTTTATTCAACTATTCGCTCTTGCACTAGCTCCAGCAACTCTTCATTTGTTAGTTCCTCAGGAACCACCTCTAAGAGTTCTTCAATGTCCTCATCATCCGCGTCTTGGTTCAGGTTGTTGTTCACCATGTCGATGACAGTTCTATTAATCCTTGCAATCTCATCATCTTTATCAAATCCCTTAACTGCTCCAGTATTTTTTTTCATATGCTATCATGCACTCTTTGCTCACATCATCCCAGGCCTCAGCATAAAGAGGTTCTTTATGCAGTGGAAAATGTTGTGACCCTTTCAGAACTGCATCATTGTCTTGCCAGGTCATCAGTTGCAGCACCAGCCGGAGCAAAGGTCCTCCTCAAGTAGTAGGCCTTGAATGCTGCAATAACCCCTTGGTCTATTGGCTGGTTTAAAGAGGTGGTGTTTGGTGGGAGGAACCCCACTTTGATGGAGTGGAGGTCACCAATGAAAGGGGGATGTCCTGGAGCATTGTCTACAATTAGCAAAATCAGGAAAGGTATGCCTTCTACCAAGCAGCACTTCTTCATTTCACTGGCATAGCAATCGAGAAGGGCATCCTGAAACAGCATTGGTGTCATCCAGGATTCTTTATTGCTCCTGTAATAAATCGGTATGGTGTGTTTGTTAATGTTCTTGGGGTTTTCACTATGCCAAATAAGAAATGGCGTTAATTTGTAGCCAGCAACATTGCCTCCTAACAACACTGTCACTCTGTCTTTAAAAACCTTTTAAAGCCTGGTATTGACTTGGCCTCCTTATGGATGAAGGTACTTTCAGGCATTCACTTCCAGAATAAGGAGGTTTCGTCCATATTAAAAATTTGCTGGGGCAAATAACCTCCCTCTATAATTAGTTTATCTAAGGTTTCAACAAATTCTTCTGCTGCCTTGGCATCAACACATGCAGTCTCACCACTCACTTTCATGTTGTGCAGTGAAAAACATTGTTTGAAGCACGTGAACCACCCAGAGCGAGCACTAAACTCTATCATAGTCAGGTCTTTCCTTTGAGCATCTGAAACAAGCTTCGTGCCTTAGCAGAGATCGTCACCGTGCTGAGAGGAACTTGTTTTTGTGTTTGGTCCTCAATCCACGACATTAGCAATTTCTCCAGATCTGCTAGAGGTCTCTCTCACATTTTCATTAGGCCTTGAAGCTTTCAGTGGAGTTGATCCTTTAGCAGTTTGGATCATTTTTTCTTTGTTTTTGAGGAGTGTCGTAATTGTCGAGTGCAACATGTCAAAATCACGAGCAATGGCATTCACTGTTTGTCCACCTTTGTGTTTAATAACCTTTTTCACTTCCAGATTGATACTTCTCCTTTGCCTCTTGCTACCACTAGCTCTGGTTTTGCTGTATTTTGGAGCCACGATAGATAGAAAGTTCGGTACCTACATACATAAGCCTTTGTTTACAAAAGATACACGTGTTTTGCATATGGGAAGTTGTGTACATCCAGTTACATCCTGTTCTCCAATCGGAATTTCTGGACTCTATTATAACCATAATGGACCACAGGCTTACTACATCCGTACGGGCATTAAATGTGTTATGTATTTTGTGATGATAATAACCTTTATGATGTGATAATGAAAGTCAGCATAGTTTGTATTGTATTGTAGATCATTTATTCTGCATATGCAACAAACTAATTCTTAACTTCTTGGATAGAGCTATTTGACATAAAAATCATATTTGCTTGGGCACAGGCCATTTGGGCCATCCTACCAATGCTAACCATTATGCACCTATCGATGCTTGTCCAATTTTTCTGCACTCTACCTAGGCCCATGGTATGGAATAGTCCAGTTCATCCATAACACCTGTATCTGCTGACTTAAAATGCAAATCTCCTTTTAAAAATCTCCATCTCTGTTTTCAAATGTCTTCACAACCTTCTGTCCTCGTTCCACTTCCTATTTTGTAGTTTTCTGTATGCTACAATCCAAAATGTCTGAATCCAATTCTGCATGATTTTAATTGGTTCACCATTGATTAATTTAAAACAATGGGAAAAGAAGTAATAAAAATTCATGTGGCGGTTAGGTTGTAATTGCTTTCAATAAAGAACTTGATATGGTATATTTAACGTTTTTCTATTATTGTTTTATCAGGAGACAGATTTCGCAGTATAATAGACGATGCCTGGTGGTTTGGATCTGTGGAGAGTCAGCGTCCTTTTCAGTCTGAGTATCCTGACAGTTTATTTCAATGTTACAATGTGTGGTGAGGAACTATTTTCTTTGAATTTGATAGAAACTTTTAATGGATTAGGACATAGTTAAATTTACTCTTTTTTTAAAAAAACTGGTTACTCCAGATATGCAATAGTTGAAATAAGTTGAAATGCTCCTCTGATAGCCTGGACTAACAGCTAGCCCATGCTACTGGCTTCTATCCTCCATTTTTAATAAATTGAGTACTTCATCATTCTTTTGAATAGAGTTTCATTATTCAAACAATAAGTGGAATGAAGGAAACCTGCTCTTGTGATGAGTTCTATGTGACCATAAATCTGTTTGAGAATTGTATTAAAAATTTGTGTTAATTTCTTCATCTTTAGATATTGCAAATTTTTATTATAATTTTCAAATAGATTTTTGGTGGATGGCTGTGGTAGAACCATGTAACCTTTTAAAGCTTTGAGAATGCACTTTAATTATTTTTCAATTGGTCTTTGATATTTCTAGCTGGGATAATAATGAGTTGGAGAAGATGAGCCCATGGGATATGGAACAAATACCTGAAAATGGTAGGATCCTTTTAAAATCTATCATTTTTAAAATGTATTTCTTGTGATTAAACTATATCTCTGTGCATATTTAATTGCTGGAAATATATTTTAATCAGGGTTATCAATTGAGTTTAGTTCATCTGTACTAAATTTTCATTGTTTAATAGTGTATTTTCAGTGAAAGAAAAATCACTTAATAAAAAAAAATACTGGTCTGACAAGACTTCTATGCTGAATTCAACAGGTTGCCCTCATTCTTTGGATCTTTAATCCACTTCAGGACCTCGCTGGGTTTTAAGTGAGCCTTCTGTTTGGTCTTAGAATGATCAGAATCATCTGCATTATATACTGGTTGAACCAAATGGCTCATGACTGGCATTTTCACCCTGATTAAAATTAACCTGATGTTCCAATTTATCTTAAAATAGGAACTTGATGACAAATTGCTGTTAATGTGAAAATTAACAAATTCAAATTTGGACCAAAAAAAATAACAGAAGAACATTGCTGTTGCTTAGCTTTTGTGATGGGTTGCGATGCCAGGAAGGAAAGAAAAGATTGGGTCTGGGTATCTGCTACATTTGATATATTGTAGATATAAAACAATACAGCAGAGTACAGGCCCTTTGACCCAAAATGTGTTGAACTATATACAAGTAGTCCTTACTTACGACCATAATGAAGACAAAGGGATTTGGTCATAAGTCAGGGAGCAGGAACCTTGGGCAGCCACGGGGAACGGAGACTTCAGGCTGCTGCCAGGAGTGGGGGCCAGTGTATACAGTGCTTTTAGTACAAAAAATGAACTTGTACAGTAGTTTTAATAAAGATTTTTTTTTAATATGGTTGTATGTGCAGGTGGACGTAACTCACGTAGGTTGGAAGATGAGAACTGTCTGTAAACCTTTCCAAATAAAAAAAATACCCTCCCTTTCTCTTAACCCTCTATTTTTCTTTCACCCATAAATGGCCCTATTGTTTCAGCCTCCACCACCACCCCTGGCAAGGCATTCTAGGCACCCACAACTCTCTGTGTGGAAAAGCTTATCTATGATGTTTTCCTTAAACTTTCCTCCCTTCACTTTACACAGATGTCCTCTTTTGTTTGCTACTCCTGCCCTGGGATAAAGGCACTGGCTGTCTAACTTATTTATGCCTTCCAAAATCTTGTAAACTTCTATTAAATTACCTCTTGTGCTCCAAAGAGCAAAGCCCTAGTTCTGCTAACCTTGCCTCATAAGACATATTTTCCAATCCAGGCAATATCCTGGTAAATGTTCTCTGCACCCTCTCCATAGCTTCTTGTAATGAGGTAACCAGAACTGAACACAATATTCTAAGTGTGGTCTCACCAGAGATTTATAGAGCTGCAACATTACCTCTTCCAATGCCTCTTTACTATCCTATCAACCTGTTTGTGAGAGATCTATGGATTTGGACCCCAAAGTCCCTCTGTTCTTCCACACTGTTAATTGATGTCCATCTGCCTTTTTTTTTCACCAATTTTGCTTTCTGTTTATATCTTGTTGTAACCAACAACTATCTTCAACACTATACACATCTCCTCTAACCTTTATATTATCCACAAACTTACTGATCCATCGTTCTACATCTTCATCCAGGTAATTTATAAAAATTGCAAAGAGCAGGGGTCCCTGAACTCCACTCGTCACTGACCTCCAGGCAGAATGCTTCCCAACCACTACTACTTTCTGCTTTCAACAGGCAAACCAATTTTGAACAAGGTTCCAAGGATCCAATGCTTCATGACTTTCTGAATGAGTCTCTCATGGAGGACTATGTCAAATGTCTTACTAAAATTCATATACACCACATCTACTGTCTTACCTTCATCAATTTCTTACTTCCTCAAAAAATTAATTTGGGCTCGTGAGGTGCAACCTTCCCTTCACAAAGCCATACTAATTAACCCTGAGAAAAATATTCCTTACTAAATGCTCATAAATCCTGTCCTTAAGACCCTCTCCAATAGTTTTCCCACCACCAATGTAAGACTCATTAGTCTATAATTCCCGGGATTCTCCCTCTTACATTTTTGATTTGATTTCTTTGTGCTATGAAGAGCAAGAGATAGCAACTTTGAATCATTTAATGTGGGTTATCAGTAATATTGTTGACCGGTGAGTCTTATGACTGCAACTTTATGGTTAGTGGCTTTGGAAAGGACTTCTGTCTACTGTAGTCTCTGGGAAAGAGCATGTTCAGGAGGAATAACCACTATCATTCAGAATTGGATCACAATTGTAGGGAGATTTTTATAGACGGTAATTATTCGCATTTGGAAAAATATAGCCTTGTTAGGGATTGTCAGCATAGATTCATGCAGGAGCGATCTCACAAATTTGAGGGTTTTTTGTGGATGTGATGAAAATGATGGAAGTTGGGTAGTGGATGCTGTACACATGGACTTTAGAGAGGCATTTGATCAAGTTCCTCTTGATAGGATAGATTAAGTTGCGTAGAATCTGTAATAAGTTGGGAAGTTGGAGACAAAATTGTCTTGGTTGTAGAAGGCTGAAACAATGGTATTCTGCAGAGATGAGTTCTGGAAACTCTGCTTATATTGTTTAGAATGGTTTTTTTTAATTTCGACAGACAGGATGATAACAGCCCATTTCAGCTGCCCAATTTACACCCAATTAACCTACACTCCCAGTACATTTCAAATGGTGGAGGAAACCAGAGCCCCCAGGAAAACCCACACAGACTTGGGAATAGCATACAAATTCCTTACAGACAGCGCAGGATTTGAATCCTGGTTCTAATTGCTGGCACTGTAAAAAAGCATTGTGCTAATCGCTACGCCAACCATGCTGCTCATGTGTTTGTTTAAAATTTGTTTAGATTGACTTGGTTAGCATAGTGGTCAACGTAATGCTATCACAGCACCACCAACCTGGGTTTGAACCCAACGCTGCCTGTAAGGAGTTATACGTTGTTCCTCAGGGGTTGTAGGTTCATTGGAATCTTTGGGTAGCACAGGCTCATTGGTCAGAAGGCCCTGTTACCTCACGGTCTGTCTAAATTTTAAGAAAAAATGAATGTGTCAGTGTGTCTGATTAATATGTTTGCAGATGACATGAAAATTGATGGAAGTGTAAAAAGTGAGCGAGTTTGTCAAAGTTTACACCAGGATGTAGATTACCTGGAGAGATGGCTTGTGGCGAAGTATGAGATGGTGCAATTTAGGAGATTAAATGCAGGGAAAAGTACACGGTAAATAGCAAGGCTCTGGGAACATTGATGTACAGAGGGATCTTAGAGTTCAAGTCCATAGCTCCCACAAATGGGTGGTAAAGAAGGCATACAGTATAGCCCCTTTTCCACTGGCAATGGAAAAGGAACACTATCCAAATGACATAATTTCACCCTGGGGATTAACTACCTCTACACCTACTCATATCCCCGGTGTTTGCTGACAAAACCAGTGGAAAAGGGACAGCAGAAAGTCACCCATTTCCATTTGAAGATATAACTTTCCAATCTCCGGGGATGAGTGTATTCAGTAGAAAAGCAATTAGTGTCCCAGTTAAGGGTGGCCCAGCGGAAATGGACAAAGAACTTCCTATCCTGCGGCATTGCACAGCCAGTTAACTGGGAAGCCAGTGGAAAAGGGGCTTATGCCCCTTCGTTGGTCAAGGTATTGAGTATAAAAATTGGGAATCATGTTACAGCTGTATAAAACTTTGGTTAAACCACATTTGGATTATTGTGTGCAGATCCTTCAACTCCCCCAACTTCTCAACTACACAATGTGGTCAATTTACAGTGGCCACTTAACCGAATGACCAGCGCTTCTTGGAATATAGAAGGAAACCCGGGGCGCTCAGAACAAAGCCACGTGATCACAAATTCTTAACAGGCAGCTTGAAACACTGGTCGGTGGAAAAATTGGGAAGCAGCAGCTTGGTTAGTTGTACCACAGGACTGCCCAGTGTTTTGTGGTAACCTCCCCCCCCTATAAAACAGATGTGAAGTAGAACTTGGAACATTTCCTCATTTGAAGAAATTCTATGTAGGACAGAGTCTCGGACTCCTACTCAGCCTCAGATTTAAAAAGATGTCCCTTTAGAACAGAGATGAAAAGAAATTTCTTTTGCCACAGGATGGTAAATCTGTGGAATTTGTTACCTGTGAATGCCACCATGGGTACATTTAAAGGAATTGATAGTTTCTTGATTAGTAAGGGCATCAAAGGTTATGGAGAGAAGGGAGAAGAATGGGATTGAAAGGAAAAATACATCAGCCAAGATTCAAATGACAGAGCAACTCAATGGGCGAATAACCCAGTTTTGCTCCTTTAGATTTAAATTGAGAGGGAGATGTGCGATGCAATTTTGTTTTTGTTTTACACAAAGTGATAGGTATCTGGAGTACACTGCCATAGAAGGTGGTTTTAAATTTAATTTTTTACTGCGCTGCAATAAGGCCAATTTGGCCCTTCGAGTCTGTGCCACCCAATTTACACCCAGTATGTTTTGAAGTAGATACGATAGCAGCACTTAAGAGGCATTTTGAAAGGCGCAAAACAGGTGTGGAATTGAGGCATAGGAACGTGTACAGGTAGTTGGGATCAATTAGATTAGCATCCCATTCCCTGGATGTTGTGCTCTATGGATGTTCTCCAGCTTTATAACTTGTTTGGTAGTCTTTTGTCCATGCCTGAGACTACATGGAACCATGCCCTCTCACCCCTAGCTCCTCATTCACACTATCTCTAAACTCTGCCTCTCCAGCCTATATACAGGTAATGGAATTTATTATTGAAATTAGCTTGACAAAAGAATTGGGTTAGAGTTGACTGTTTTTCCATTCTTTAGTCCTGAAATAACTACAAGAATATAGCTTACATTACAATTTATTCAGAGAAGAGTGTTAAGACCATAAGACATAGGAGCAGACTGCTGTTCACCCATCAAGTCCACTCTGCTATTTCAATTGTGTCTGATGCATTTATTATTTATTTGTATACAGGAATACTTGTCCTGCATATGTATTGTTTGTCTTTTTGTGTGTTATGCCTGGTTGGGTTATACTTGTGCAATCGGATGATTATAAACGTGAATTACTTTTCTCTCAACTCCATTCTCCTGCCTTCTCCCCATAATCTTTGCCTCCTTAACTAATCAAGAACCTATCAACGTCCGTTTCAAGTATAACCAATGGCTTGGCTTCACAGATTCACCGCATGCTGCAGGATATTCACATGGTGTTAATGTTTCTGGGTAAATGGGCAAATGAGTTTTAATTGTGCTGAGAGAGAACAAAAGGAAGAGAGGGAAAAATTTAGGTTGAGGCCTGTTTGGAATTACATTTGACCAACCAGACTAGATTTAACTGTCATTCTGGACTAAATGAAGCTCAGAGACCTGACAAGCACCATAAACTTGGCTGATTGTCTTGCCCTGGATGGGATATTTTGTGAGGCCAGTGATCTATCCTAAATATTTTGTGAACCAAGATTTTGATACAAAGTAAAATCTTGCCAAGCTTGCATTGGGTAGCCAAGCAAGAATGCAAAAGGAAAGAGAGGTGCAGTGGAGGCCTGTCCTCTGCTAGATCAAATGCCCAAAATTTTCAATTGGAAAAAAACTATGCCTACTACCCTGATACTGGGTCAAGGCAGCACCAGGTTTGTCATAATTCCTACAGAACTGAGATGGGCAGTAACCTATTCCTTTGGGGGTCTATATCTGCCTAGATCTAGAAACTATCCAGTATTGAATCAAATCCTTAACTTCATACATAAACTCATTCTGCATAAGTCATCAAATTCCACAGTAATTGGATAAATTGGCATACCTAGTGCCATCTTGGACTCCAGCTCATTGCAGTTGTCAAAGCTTTCTCCAAACCATTCCTCCATGTGGGTAATTTAGAATTGTTGGGCTGGAAAAGGTTGCATGAATAGAATTGGGGGCGGGGGGTGGGGGGGGAAGCATATATTGTGATTAGTATGAGAATGTTTTAGTTCATCTTCAAAGTCAAGCATGGACCTTTCAAAAATGTAAGCATTATTTTTAAGGGTGACTTTAAATTGCAGATAACCTGTTTGATAAAATTGTAGAAACCAGGTGCAGAAGTAGGCTGTTCAGCACATCAAATCTGCACCACCATTCAATACAATTATGGCTGATCATGTGACCTCAGTACCCTATTCCTGCTTTCTCTGCATAGAAAATAACAGCACAGTACAGGCTCTTCAGCCCACGATGTTGTGTCAACCAACAGAAGCTTAACAAACAAAATCATCCCTATGTTATAGCCATAACCCTCTATTTTTCTTGTATCCATGCACCTGTCTAAGGGTTAAAAATCTCTATTGTACTTCCCTCCAGCACCACTCCTGGCAATGCATTCCAAGCACCCACTACTCTGTGTAGAAATAAAAAAACCTCTGTCTCCACTAAACTTTCCTCCTCTCATCTTGTACAGATGTCCTTTGGTTTGTACTCCCGCCCCAGTAAAAGGATGCTGGCTGTCCACCCTATCTATGCCTCTCTAGACCTCTATTAAGTTGCCTCTCATCCTTCGCTCCAAAGAGAAAACCCCTTGCTCTGTTAACCTTGCTTTATAAAACACGTTCTCCAATCCAGGCATCATCCTGATAAATCTCCTCTGCACCCTCTCCAGAGCTTCCACATCCTTCCTGTAATGATGTGGCCAGAACTGAACACAAAGTTCCAAGTGTGGTCTAACCAGAGTTTTACAGAGCTGCAACGTTGCCTTATGACTTAAACTCAATCCCTCAACTAATGAAGTCAATGTGTGCAGCAAACTTGAGAGAGCTATGGATTTGGATCCCAAGGTCCCTCTGTCCTTCCACGCTGTTAAGAATCCTGCCATTAAATATGTATTCTGCCTTTAGGTTTGACATTCCAAAATTCATCACTTCACAATTATCCAGATTCATCTATCACTTCCCCTATCCCCCGCCTCCTGTTGTAACCATTGACAATGTTCTATACTAATGACAACACCTCCAATCTTTTGTGTTATCTGCTAACTTACCCATCTGTCTACTTCTTCATCCAGATCATTTATAAAAATCACATAGAGCAGGGGTCCCAGAGCAAATCTTTAGGGAACTTAACTAGTCACTGACCTCCAGGCAGAATACATTCCATCTATTACAATGCCATGGTTTCTACAGGCAAGCCATTTCTGAATCCACACAGTCAAGGTTCCATGAATCTCATGACTTTCTGAATGAGTCTATCATGGAGGACTATGTCAAATGCCTTACTAAAATTCATATGCACCACATCTACTGTCTTTGAGGAGGGTGGGGATTTGTTCCGGCATGGACTCGTAGGGCCAAACTGGCCTGTTCTGTGCTGTGTATGGTGATATTACCTTCATCAATTTCTTACTTCATCAAAAAATTAATGTAGGCTCGTGAGGTGCAACCTTCCCTTCACAAAGACATGCTAACTATTCCTGAGAGGGCTATATTTCTCCAAATGCTCATAAATCCTTACCCAATTAATCCTCTCCAATAGTTTGCACACCACTGATGTAAGACGATGCTCTATAATTCGTAAGATTCTCCCCATTGCCTTTTTTTTAAAAACACCAAGGGGACAATATTTGCCATTCTTCAATCCTCTGGTATTTCCCCTGTAGCGAGGGAGAACGCAAAGATCATTGCAAAAACCCTATCAATCTCTCCCTTTCTCATTTCCTGTAGTAACCTCAGGTATATCTCATCTGGTCCCAGGGACTTAACAATCCTAATGTCTTCAAAAAATATCCTGCGCTTCCTCCTTAACCTCAATAAGATCTCTCTCTCTCTGGTAAATACTAAAGCAAAGTTTTTATCTAGGAGCTCCTCTACCTCAAGATTCCTTTATAAAAACAGTGTAATATTATGTGAAATTGCCTTTAGTCAGAGAAAGAAAAGCAGAGAGTTCTTCCACCCCCCCCCCCGCCCCCAAAATCACTGAGTGTCTGGATTTGCCTCCAGTGCTTCTGCAGTCACACAGCATTTCAAGTTCCACATCTGAACCACCAACATGATTAGAAAACCTTTCAGTGCCATCAGCACTCTCTAAACATCCCAGTTTCAATTCCTGGCACCCCTTCATCCAGTCTCCACAACACCGCAACCACCAACAATTCACCACCTGGGTGTTCCTCAGCCGCAGATCCCCTCACTGGTCCACCACCGTGGTCACTGTCCCATGGATTGTCTCCTCTGCTTCTCCTTCTCAAATGGGGTGAGCTGGCGAGATGGGGTGGCTTTCCCGTTTTCTGGTGCTCTGTGCCAGTCCTCTGGATTATGCCTCATG
The DNA here is from genome assembly GCF_036971445.1 of Narcine bancroftii. NCBI lineage: Eukaryota > Metazoa > Chordata > Chondrichthyes > Torpediniformes > Narcinidae > Narcine > Narcine bancroftii. Next base: position 46,820,227 of record NC_091476.1, on the reverse strand, counting down.
GCTGCTGTCGATCATAGGTGTCTTGTGTCCAGACCCTGCAGTCATAGGATTTTAAATTAAATCACCATTGACTGCTTTAAAAGACTGTTTAAAGCCTGTACAGAGCCTGTACGCACACTCCGTGGATCTGCACCAGCAGCAGTGTTGCCTTTACAGTAGCTTTGGCAGTGCTGTCCTACCTCCTCTGCCTCCAAACACGTTGCCTCCTTTATCCGAAAGAGCCATGCCTTCATTCTGCTCAACCTTCTGCTCGTATGTTAAACTGCTGTTCGACTCCTCGTATGCCAGGCTGCTTTTCATTGACTTCAGCTCGGCATTTAATATGATCATTCCCCAGAAGCTGGTGGGGAAGCTGTCCTCATTGGGACTCCACACCCCTCTCTGTAATTAGATCCTGGACTTCCTAATGGTCTAGGTCGGTAGGAGAAATCTGGGACCGTCTCACTGAACACTGGAGCACCTCAGGGCTGTGTACTCATCCCATCTTGTTCACGCTACTGACCCTTGACTGCATCGCCAGATCCAGCTCCAACAGTGTCATCAACTTTGCAGATTACACAACAGTAATTGGCCTAATCAGCAACAAGGATGAGTCTCACTGCAGAAAAGAGGTGGAAAATCTCATAATATGGTGTGAGTCTCAATGTGAACAAGACTAAGGATATGATTGTAAACTTCAGAAGGATCAGGAACAACCACCCTCTACTGCACATCAACCACTCTGCCGTAGAGAGAGTGGAGAGCACCAAGTTTCTTGGAGTTCACTTTACTAGTGACCTATTGTGGGCACAGTTGCTGCCATCAGGGAAGAGATACAGGAGAATCAGACGAGGAACAACTTATTCCCACGGTCAGTGATAATGCTGAACGACTAAAGGAACTGCTCACACTAACCATCCAAGACTCTCATTTGTACAAAACGCTACTTGTTCAGTTATTTTTATAGATTTATTACTTGTCCTGCATATGTATTATTTATCTATATGCAGGAAACATAAGATTATGATAGTAGGATATTTCAACTTCCCACATAGTTACTGGAACTCCCGTACTGTAAAAGGGCTGATTATCTTAGAGTTTGTCAAATTTGTTCAGGAAAGTTTTCTAAATCAATATAAAGAGGTACCAACTAGAGAGAGCGCAATACTGGATCTCCTAATAGGGAACGAGACCGGACAGGTGACAGAAGTATGTGCAAGGGAACATTTTTGGGTCCAGTGATCATTAGTTTCAACTTGATTATGGACAAGTATGTCTGATCCTCAGGTTGAGATTCTAAATTGGCAAATTGCCAATTTTGAGGAAAAGATAAAGGATCTAGAAAGCATGGAATGGGATGTTGTTTTCTGGCATGGATGTCTTCAGTAAGTGGAAGGCCTTCAAAGGCTTTGTATGTTCCTTTTAGGGTTAAATGCAAAGTTAGGCATAGGGAACCTAGGTTATCAAGGGATATTGGCGATCTGGTTAGGAAGGTGGAAAGCAGGTATAGGTAACGTGGAGCAAATTTAGATACTTGTGGAAAATAAAAAATGTAAGAAAAAAAACGAGGGAAATCAGGAGGCCTAAAAGAAGACATGAGTTAATTTGGCAGACCATGTGAAGGAAAATCCTAAGGGTTTCTACAGGTATATTAAGAGCAAAAGGATAGTAAGAGAAAAAATTGGTTAATGTGATGATCAGAGTGGTCGGCTATGTATGGAGCCAGAAAAGATGTGGGATATTTTAAATGTGGTTGTTTTTTTTTTGCATCCGTATTTACTCAGGAAACTGGAGGGGGAGGTGCTTGCTGTCAAATAAGTGTGGGTAAATCCCCAGGGCCTGTCAAGGTATTCTCTTGGACCTTAAGGGAGGCTAGTGTAGAAATTGCAGGGGCCTGGCAGAAATATTTATTGTTTGAGGTGTCAGAGGATTGGAGGGTAGCTCATGTTGTTTCATTGTTTAAAAAAGGTTATAAAAATAACCCAAGAAGTTATGGTCTAGTGTCAGTAGTAGGTAAAATTTTGGAAGGTGTTCTAACAGATTGGATATTCAAGTATTTGGATAGGCAGGGAATGATTATGGATAGTCTGCATGGCTTTGTGTGTCGTAGGTTGTGTTTAACAAATCTTAAATCTGAGTTTTTCGAGGAAAGTTGTTGAAGGAAAGGCTGTGGTCTATATGGACTTCAGTAAGCCTTTCACAAGATTAGTCAGAAAGGTTGATTCGCTAGGTATTCATGGGGAGGTAGTAAACTGGATTTGACATTGGCTATATGGGAGAAGCCAGAGAGTGGTAGTGAATTATTGCATTTCAGACTGGAGGCCTGTGGATAGTGGTGTGTCTGATGGGTCAATGCTGGGACCATTGTTTTTTGTCATCTACTGTGTATGGCTTCGTTTAGGATGATCCTTGAAACATAAATTTCATATTAAAATCAGGGATCGTACTATTCAAAAGGATCTAAAATTGTTATCTTGACGACAAGGTTGCAACACTGCCACCATTTTCCCGCCGGCTCCGACGCAAATCTTGGCACTCCTCCACAGGGTCCATCCACCCGGTCCGACTGCGGATTTGGAGTGTTGTGTGCAGTTTTGGTCACCCAACTACAAGAAAGATATCAATAAGATAGCTAGCATGCAGAGAAGATTTAATAGGATGTTGCTGGGTCTTTGGGAGTTGAGTTACAGGGAAAGATTAAACCGGTTAGGACTTTATTTCCTGGAGCATAGAAGAATGAGGGGAGATTTGATAGAGGTATTCAAAATTATGACGAGTATAGACAAAGTAAATGAAAGTAAGCTTTTTCCATTGAGGTTAAGTGAGATACAAACCAGAGGACATGGGTAAAGGGTGAAAGGGGAACTTCTTCACATAGATAGTGGGAGTGTGGAACAAGCTGCCAGCTGAAGTGGTGGATGTGGGCTCAATTTTAACTTTTAAGAAAAATTTAGACAGGTACATGGATGGGAGGGGTATGAGGTCTACGAGAGGCAGAATAATAGTTGGCACAGGCTAGAAGGACCTGTTTCCTGTGCTGTAATGTTCTGTGGTGTACTAAAAAGAACACTGGTTCTCAGAGTAATCAGGGATTGTTTCCCAGATAACTGGGCCCAGTCCCAAGGCAAGGCCAACTTTCCCCACCCCCACCCCCCCACAAAAAATTGCCAACTTTGATTTTCAAAACAGATGTTTTGTAGAAAAAATGAATAGGACAAAACTTGAAAGTGCTAAATTTATTTTAAATTGCAAGAATAAATAATACATCAATCTTTGATTATCATTCTCAAGGACAAAAGAAAATATTTTGGCACACAAATAATTTTGAACTAATGGGCACTCTGTAGAATGCATCTCTCCGTCAAGGGCAAACAACATTCAAACCTTTTCCTTCACACACTTTAAGTCTTAAAAGGTAACTTGGGGTAACCAACCCATTATGTAAGGATAATATTCTGCTTACAGTCAGACACAGAAACAAACAAAAACAGACAAACATGGTTAAAAACGTGATCTTGTCTGAGGTAATAATTTTGTGAATTGTGTTGTTAAAATTTAAGTCTCATAAAACTTTCCATTTCAAGCACATCAAAATCTCACATTGCTAGCTTTTCTTTTGCAAATTTTGTCACCAGATCAATCAGGGTCAGTGCCAGAACAGCCTTAGTGGGAGGCATTAGGCTAATTGGGGGTTGGGTGGGTGGGGGGCACAGTCTAACACTTGAACACTCACTTTGGGGTAGGAGGGGTTCTGGTGGTAGTGCCTACCTGCTGAACATGAGCATCCTCCATCCATCTGACGTAGTAGATGAACGCGCTGCTTGGAGTTGAATGGTGTAGCGACAGCAACCCTATGCTCAATGTCAGCAAAACCAAGGAGATGATTGTGGACTTGAGGGGAACATGACCCAGTCCTCGCTGATGGCTCAGTAGTGGAGAGGGTCAAGAACTTCAAATTCCTGGGTGTCATCATCTCTGAGGATCTGTCCTGGAGCCTCCATGTTGATACAATCACAAAGAAGGCTTGCCAGCAGCTATACTTAATGAGGTGTATGAGGATTCAGCATGTTACCGAAGTCTCTCATAAACTTCTACAGGTGTACCATGGAGAGCATTCTGTCTGGTTGCATCATTGCCTGATATGGAGGTGCCAACTATCAGGATGAGAATGAACTCCAGAGAGTTGTGAACTCAGCCTGTGACATCACAGGCACCAGACTTCACTCCATTGAGGATATCTGCATGAGGTGGTGTCTTAAAAAATCAGCCTCTATCCTCAAAGACCCCCACCTTCTTCAGTCTGCTACCATCAAGGCGGGAAAAAGTACAGGAGCCTAAAGACGAGCGCTCTGTGGCACAAGGACAACTTCTTCCCTGCTACCATCAGATTCCTGAATAATCAATGAACCAAAGACACTGCCTTACTTTTTATGTACTATTATTTTTACTTGTAGTAATGGCGTAAGATGGATATAATATGAATTGTTGCACTACGACTCTGCCGCAAAACACCAAATTTCATAACTTGTTCGTGTCAATAAATTCTGATTCTGAGTCGCTAGTGGGCATCAAGGGTCGTGGTTGGCTAGTGATGCTTGACGCACACTAGTGGCAGGGGCAAGTCTGACAGTACGCAGGGCGCAAACTAGTCCTACAGTGGTCTGGGGTTACAACACCTCATTTGGGGCAGTGATGGCTGCAAGCATGTGGGGGTCACAATAACTCATGGGGGGGCAGGGCAATGCCTGTGAATGCCCCTCCTCCCCAACCCTCCCCTTTGCGTTGTCCCTGGATCAAGTGATGATGACTGGGCATGTTCAATTAATATAGTTGCCAAGCCATCTAGCCTCTGTTGCAACATTGTTGAGTGTCAACATCAATTGTTTTTCCTTTAGATAGGTGCAATTCAAGTTCACTCCCGGTCTGATCGTTTTCCAACTAGTCAGTATTCTTCTCCTGTGAATAAAGAATTGAATTTCTCCAATGTTCTTCCATTCTTTTCAACGTGTTTCTTGTAGGGATGATGCTTTTTTTTTTTGCTGTACAACTTGCAGCAAAAACAAAACACCACATCTTTTGAAGGTAAATATATTAACCATTGATGGCAAACTTCTTCACCATTTGCTAGACTCCTAGCAAATCTTCTGTTGTTTGAGCCTTTCGGAATATCATGTGATACAACCTGCTGTGGTCCATGTTGTATTATATGCTGTTGCAAATTATCACTGCAGTTGGCAGGTCATTGTAATTCAAATCAGGCACAATACCATCTTTTGCAGACTTTGCAGTACTCTCACTTTTCTTGATATCCTCTTTTTCCTCTTTTTTCCAGAAATGTCTCCAATTTGTGAAACTTCTGTCTTAGAGTTTATACCATTTGTAGTAGGAGCATCACATTCAGCTCCCCCCAGTTTCAACAAAAGTTCAGTCCTCTTGTTCCTGATTTGCTTCCTGTGTACGAAGATGCTTCAGGAAATATCCCTCTTGCTTTGCTTGCTCCTTAGCTTTTTTCTGCTTTTTGTTTGCGGTACTGAGCTCCAGAAAGTCTTTTTTTAATCAACCATTGTTAATCATTATTTAATCATCCCTAGAACCATAGAATACTATGGCACAGATAGCAGGCCATATAATACATGCATTTATACAGCATAAGTAAAGAACTGAAAGAAATGAATATTCACTCACCCTCCTTCAAACCCAGCCACACTACTCCACTTGATGTCAAAGGGCTAACTGAAGTGCTGCCAATAGGGCCAGAACTACGTGCCTGCGCCAAACATTTCCCCCGTCTGTGGGCCCACCACCCATGCACCAATTGGACTTTGTAACTAACCCACCAATCATGCGCCAGCCAGCCCCGGTACTGCAATCCATTGTGCATGCACGCAAGAAGAAAGGTGGCCTATAGACCCCGGGACACCGCATTTAACAAATTTCTGCCCCAACACCCCGAAATGCAGGACAAGTTAACGTCCGGCTTGAGGGGTGTTTGATGGAGGACAGAGTGCCTGAAAAGCCAGACTGTCTTGCCTAAAACCAGACATCTGGCCACCCTGACAGTGCCCCTGAGGTCTGTGTCCTAGGCAGCTGTTTTGTTGACCTAATGGTGCACCAGCCCTGACTGGGCCTTAATATTCTTGATTTTCTTCCAAGATATTACTCTAAATGATGATTTCAGTTATAATACTGCTGCAGTTCCATTCAGAAGTTTACGCCTCACAAATGTGCACCTGCACCATTGTTTCAGATTTGCAGCTTAGTTTGTTCTTCCAGCAGACAACTCGCTGTTTGTGTAATACAAATATAAAATAATTATAATGGAATCTAAATTAATAGAATTTTTAATATTTTAATCTGCAAAGCTGCAATTTTTTATCAACTTTGCAGCTACCTACCCTGAAGAAATTGGTGCTAGTGTTCCTGTCACTCCAGAAGAGCTGAAAGACTTGTTATATAAACCCCAAGAAGGCGACTGGGGATCCTGTTCTGCAGATGAAGAATGCGAACGCATCATTCAGGGAATTGATCAACTGCTTACACTTGGTAATAACTTTAGTTTCCAATCACTAGCTCCACTGGTATGCAGGAATGTTTAAAATTGTGTATGATTCTGTTGTAATTTACTTCAGGTGTTTAGAAGATTTTTTTTTCCTGAGGAATTGACCTAATTGTAATTGCTTTGACAGAAATAGCTGCCCCATTTTGTGCTCCAGTGGATCTTCATGCCTACCCATTGTATTGCACAGTGGTTGCGTATCCATCAGACCTGAGCACCATTAAGAAGAAATTAGAAAATAGGTTTTATAGGTAGGTGTACTTTTCTATTTATGAAGAACTTTGATTTGTTTCCTGACTAAATTTACAGGACTATTAATGTTGTAATAAACCCCCTCAACAGTATTTGATTAGGTGGCCGTCACTTGGGGTAGTTTAATTTGTGACCTTTAAAGGGAGGGTGACCAATGCTTGTAACTACACTGATTACTGTTAAAATTGCGGAGGTCTCGGCTAGGTTTCAGGCATTTTTCAGATTTGTCAACGGCCTTTTTAATTTCCTTATTGCTTTTCTCCTTCATGAGCAAAGAAATGTAAATGAAAGTTGGATAACGTTCATTTAAATCTTTATCACGATTTTGCTGTTCACTGCTGTCAAAAGTATATTAATCCTTGCTTCATCATCCTTTGCCCGTATCTTGTGAGCTGTCATTAATTTACACCCCATTCTTCTGAGCTTCAACAGAAAGTCACTGAATTGTTCCCAAATCTCTTAAATAGCCTTGTTATGTTTGCCAATGGGAATCGACTTGTGTAGCCGGTTAATTCAGCCCCCAGTCTCTTTAACAGACTGGAATGTCTGTCTTAACTATGTCTGAAACTCTTGCTCATTGGTACAAATAATTCTGTTCCTCCATTGAGCCTGCAATATTGTTTGAGCTCAGCTTCTGCTCTCTTCTTAGTGCTGTTGTCTCTTTGCTGAATGGTAGCTGCTCCTTGCCCAGCAGCTTGGAGAACCTGGAGCTGCATATAAGCTCCCCTCCTTGTTGCTGCCTGAGTTTGGTCCTCACAGTCGGCAGCCGTTGAGGCTCAGACTGGTCTTCATTTTGTGCCTCTGACTGAATGAGGACAGGATCCTGTCATCCACAGACACTCTCCTTCTTCCTACCTGGGCAAGGCTTCTGTGGGCTCTTTGCCATACAACCTTGCCATTGAGAGGGTGTGTACAGGGACCCTGCACAATCACCCTCTTCATCATTTTAGCCAGAAATGTGCTTGATTGATTAATAATTGCACCTCAACTGAGTGAGATGTAAGGAAATATAGCTTTAGAAGTACAACTTTGTTCCAAAACCTCAGCACAAAAATTTCATGCCATATTACTGACACATTGATGCTATTCGGGGGAAGACTGGAAAATTCCACGGGGAAATTTAGCTTGGTAGAGAGCTTGATGTGCAGTGGACGCCCAACTGGATTGATGCTATGCTGGAATTTAGGCAAATGGTTGCCAAATCTTTTCATTGAGTATTGAGTGCGAGTATAATACCAGTGGTGATCCCGCTCTATTATGCATGTGATTAGACTAGTGGCTCTTTTGTACTAATGGCTAGGCCGAGGGGTGATCTAATGAAAGGTTGTTCATAAGGAGTGAAGACAGAGGGAGAGTGAAGACATTTGAGGGAGAGTCCCAACAGGAAATCTAGAAGAAATGTCTTTACCTTTGATTTATTTCCTGTGAATATATGACAAACTATAACATTATTGTGGCAAACAATTGTTTATTAGACATTGAAGTAGTAAGTGCTTGAATTATTGTGGATATGCTATTAATGAATTTGAATTCTAGGACAATTTCTGGCCTCCTGTGGGAAGTAAGGTACATTGAACATAATGCTGTGACTTTCAATGAGCTTGGCAGTCCGATTGTCAAATCTGCAAAGTTGATTACTGATCTGTTACTACAATTCATTGGGTAAGTTGGTGGCTTCTTTATGCTTAAGAAAATACACAAAATGTTGCTGTTACTGAGAGTCTTTCATATATGTTTTGGTTTAGTACCTTCTTTCTGTTTTTATTTATAGAGACCAGGGCTGCACCAATATCTTAGACCTGTATGAAAAAACTAAGATTGAGGAATTTGGTGGTGATGAAAATGACAAGGTAAAAATGATCATGGATTGGGATCGTTAATCAGACTATCAATCAAAAAATTGGATAATTTTATTTTTAAGTAGTGGAGTTCTTTATTACCAAATTTAGGAAAGAGCAATTGTAAAATATGAACTGATTCCCAATTTACAGATAGTAAAAACACAGTGCAGCTGGTCAAACAGTGTCCTTAATGTAGCAAAGGTAAAATACATAAGTGACCTTTTGGGCTTGAGCCTTTCATCAAGGTATAAGAGAATGTCGGCAAGCGTCAGGACAAAAAGATTGGGGGTGGGGGGTAGCAAATGAGAGAATGTCAGCAGGCGTCCGAACAATTGAGAGAATGTTGGCAGGCGTTCGAACAAAGGCGTCCTACTCATTTCTGCCCACTTTACAGATTCTTTTCAAAGAGATCCTTTAGATGATGATTATTTAATATGAATGTAAAACAATATTAGAAGTGCATCGCTAGACTCCAAGTCTCCCATCATTCAATTTGATCATAATGTCTTCCCCAGGCCTTTTTGCCTTTTCTGTTAAAGTTCTTCATAACTCTGTTTTCCTAATCTTTGAAAACTGTATATACCTTCCAATTAAATATCTCCAATCATTGAGACTCCACAATACTCCAGGATAGTGAATCCAAAAGATTCACTGCTGAGAAATCCTAACATAAATTAGCTTAAAGCAGCTCCTCCCTTATCTTGTAACTTCAAAATTCTCCTACTAGTGGAACCATCTCAATATCTATTAGTTCATGCCATCTTAAAATCTTGTCTGTATCAGTGTGATCTTCTTTTGCTACACATGACCAAATCTAGTCTATTCATTGGTATGTTCTGTAACATGTGCCTGCAGGGTACAATCTTTGGCACACTCCAAAAGCTAGAGATCAAATTACTTCACCTGCACAATACAAACAACCATTTTATCATGGGAGTTAGCCAAATGAAACTTAGTTGGATTGTGCTACCTTGCTTAAATAAGGGGACCACATGTGGCCTCACCAACACCCTGTACAATTATAATGATTGTCAACTCCACCCTCTTACGATAAAAGCCAATATGCTATTTGATTTCAAACCACTTGCCATAACAGCCTACTAATGTTTTGCAATTTACGCACAAGAGGACTTCAATCCCATTGTAATGGGGAATAAATAAAACTGCAGATGCTAGAATTGCTAAAACAGAAAAGTGGAAAGAACTCAGCCAGTCCAGCAGCATCTGTGGAAGAGAGACCAATCAACACTTGAGGTCAGCAAACCTTTCTCAGAACTGGTGTCCAAGATGGCAGCACAGCAGCAGCCCGCACCAGTCTCTCCAGACCTGGTGCTACTGTAACTCTTTAAGTAAGGCACTGTGCACAATTTTTAATTGTAAAGAGATGGACGGTAGAGCATTGTGAGATGAGTGCTGCAATGTGGAAATTACCAAGCAACAACAAACCTTCGGGAAGAAGCTGCGCGGCCTTTACTGCTGTGAAGACTGAGCCTTTGCTGTGGGGACGAGGCCTTCAGTCTTCGATGTCACTGTGGGGATAAGGCCTCCAGTCTTTGACGTCGCTCGTTGCCGGTGGCCAAGGCGGGGACGTCATGGTGTGTTCTGTGGAAGATGTGCCATGGTGTCTGGAGCAGCAGTGTCATCTGCCTGATTCGGGGGGTCCTGATGGTTGCGCCATTTGGATTGCGGAGCCCTGTGGCAGATGGTGTCAAGGCTTTCGGGCTCCTATGGATTGTAAACTGTGAGGTGGTTTCTTCTCTTAAGCTATCAGATTTATAATATCTAGAGTCTGCAAATCTTGTCCAAGATGGCGGTGCAGCAGATGCCCGCAGCAGCCTCTCCAGAGCTGGTGGCAGTTTCTTTACTCAAGCTATCAGACTTTAAATAGCCAGTCTATAATTAGTTTTTTTGTTAATTACTGTATTGCTGAACTGTTTTTATTCACTTTGTGGCTTTGTCCTGCGTAGTAATAGTGTAGTCTTGTGTTGTCTAATACTGTTTTTGTGTTGTCTTGTATCGTTTAAATGTAGCACCTTGGCTTTTGGAGGAACATTGTCTCGATTTTTAACTGCATTCTGCATTTGCAGTTTGATTTTAAAATGACAAAGGTGAACTTGAGTAACAAAGTGTTTAGTTTTCAAGCATTGCTGGGGAAGAGAGAGGTTCCAAGACTAGAAATCCATATGAGGATAGGTTAAGACAGATGAGATGATAAGAAGCATGAGCACTGACCATCAGAAAGATGTTTAAAGAAAATGGATGAGAAATGTTCATAAGCATGATATTGGGACAGATGGAGAGAGCAATTTCAAGTTTAGGAATTCACTGTTCATTCCTCAATGACTACCGCCCTCCACCATTATGAAATGCCTTGAGCACCTGGTGATGGAACGCATCAAAACACACCTCTCAGAGACACTGGTTCCATTTCAATTCGCTTATAGGAGAAGTGGACTTCTAACAGAAAGACCACGGTCTGTCCAGGTCACGCTGAGCACTGGTGCACCTCAGGGCTGTGTGCTCACCCATTCCTGTTCATAATACCGACCTATGACTGCATCGCCAAATCCAGCTCCCAACAATGTCATCAAGTTTGGAGATGACACAACAGTAGTTGGGCTTCATCAGCAACAATGATGAGTCTCACTACAGAGAAGAGGTGGAAAATCTCCTGAAAAAGTAACAACCTGAATCTCAATGTCGATAGGATGAAGGAGAGGATCGTGGATTTCAGGAGGATCAGGAACAACCATCCTCCACTACACGACTCTAGAGAGAGTGAAGAGCATTAAATTCCTTAGAGTTCACTTAACATCTCCTCACTTTTCAGGAAGGTGCAACAGTGATTGCACTTACTGAGAAGACTGAAGCTGGTAAGGCTACCAGCCAGCATTATGTCAAACTTCAATAGGAGCTCTATCAAGAGCATCTTGACTGGCTGGTAGCCTTGCCAGCTTCAGTCTTCTCAGTAAGAAATAGATCAGAGGTCAATCCAGAGGTGCAAAAGAGTAGAAGAGTGGATCACTGGATCTCCCTCCCCTCATCGATGTGATCTACCGAGATCATTGTCTGAAGAGATCTTGCAAAATCAATGAAGACCCATCCATCCCTGCACACAGCATTGTTCAGCTGCTCCTGTCAGGAAAGAGGTATACACGGAGGATCAGAACCAGCACCACCAGGCTGAGGATCAGCTTCTTCCCAGAGAGAGTGAGAACGCTGAACGACCAAAGGAGATGCTCACACTAACCATTCAAGACTCTTATTTGTAAAAAAAACTATTTATTTATCTATTTATTGATACTGCTTTTTTTTAAATTGTCCTGTGTCTGCATGTTTTACACTGAGGATCGGAGAACACTGTTCCCTTTGGTTGTAATTGTACAGTCGGTTGACAATAAGCTTGATTTGTCCAGAAGGCTGAAAGTGTGTGGACAGAGGATTAGACTTTCTAATAGTTTACACTGGGATGACAGTGGAAGAGTCTGAAGATTGGCAAGTAAAGAGTGGGATTGAGAGTTAAAATAGCATACAATGGGAAGATTGGGATGACTCCTACAGACTGAACACGTGTTCTGCAAAGTGATCACCCAGTCTTTTAGGTTTCTCCATTGTGAAGATGAAATGCAATGGATTAGTTTGAAATAAATGGATGTGAGTTCCTGCTGTATCTGGACAGAAGGTGGTGTATGCATGTCATGGATTGCGGAGGAGGGATTGAGGCAGGTACCATTGCAACATTTACAAAAATTTTGAACAGATTGGTTTAGAGGGAAATGGGCCAAATACAGGCAGGTGGGTCTAATGTAGGGAGGAAATTTGGTCGGCATGGACAAGTTGGGTCTACAGGCCTGTTTCCATGTTGTACAATTCTGATTGTCAAACAATGTACTTTAAATAGCAAAGATAAAGATGCATGACTACTGTTTTTGAGCTTAAGCCTTGACCTCCTTAGTTTCCCCAGCTTTGCATTTTTATTGCAGTCACGGTGACTGCAGACTTCTGTATTTTATTTCTGTCTCTCATTATTTTGGCCCCTGGAGATGAGGCCATTCATCTCTTCCTTTTAATCCTGCCTTATTACACATGACCAAAACTAGTTATCTATTCGTTGTTAAATTCTGTAACATCGCCTGGAGGGAACAATCTTTGGCACACTCCATAGACTCTTTTTGCTAGTTTGATTGGTCCATTCATCTGATTTGGTTGTTGATATCTAGAATGAGCTGCCAGAGAAAGTGGTGGAGGAAGGAACATTATCGACATGTAAGAGGCATCTGAACATGTATTTTAATGATCAGGGCATAGGGGGATGAAGAATTAATGCATTGGGTTAATATAGATGGGTATGATCAGCATAGATGCTGATGGGTCTGTTTGCATACTGTACAACACTGACTCAGTGAAAACACCCATGATGATTGTCATTCTCTTCTTGCCTCTATTATTTCCCCATTTGCACCAATGTCTTCCTATTCCATTTGTTGAGTGATCAATGACCAGGGCAACATCAATTTTTAAGTCTGGAAAAAGATTTGAAGGTGAGATAGGCAAAATTCTTTCCATTCATGTACTATTATAACATGGAGAAAACCTAGGGGTTAACTAAAGTTCTTGTATCTTTCTGAATTTAAAACTAATTACTATGAATTGTACTTGAGTCAATGGGAATTTATTTCAGCTGCCCACCAACTCTATCTGTCGTTGCTATTCCATACTCCATTGATCTACATAAATAAGCAGAAGTCTTCACAAAATAGAAGTTGAAATTGCTTTGTGATTCAGAGAATTTAGAATTGACTGACAAGATATGTGGCACTGTTGCTACTGTGAGCAAGTTGAGTAAGAGAAGTTTTATGTCAATTTTTGTTCATTTCTTGCCAATGTCTGACTAGATTCGCAGTCCTGTAATTTGCAAATATTTAATAATTGAGTTTGTCGCTATTTTGCACTTTACATTTTAGTGATAAATAAACTAATCTTCATAATATTCAAATATTATCTGAGTCTTACTTAGATCAATGATTTATTTTTAAATAAAATTAGGCTTCGGATTTGGATTCTGATGCTCCAGGTACCTCCTCAGACACCATAGTAAGTACACAAAAGTGAGTTATATTAAAAAAATACTTTGTAATTTATTGGGTGACTTTCCTTTATTTTCTTTCTTTTTTTTTTCTTGCATATTTTTTCCCTAAAATTCTGGAGTAAACTTGATCATTATTTCCTGAAGGAAGGACGGAGTTGTTGAGAGTTGTATCATATTGTGGCATTATTCTTGAATTGATGAAGAAGCCTAACACACTTGCTCAGTTTCCCTGAAAACTTTCTTAAACTTGCAAATTATGTGCTGATCATGCTGTTTTATTTCTCTCTGCTCAAGAAGGCTATAGCATGGTGACTTTGAGCTGTGTATGTGGCACAGTACATATCTGTACATGTGACAATAAGCAATTCTATTTAATTCTGTTCTCCACACATTTTCTGATGATTTGTGATTTTCTCTGAATTCTTTCAAAATCTCTTCTTCATGTATTATTTGGGGGTGTAGTGGAAAAGGATGTTGCTGGCACTTGAAAAGCGGAATGAAAAGGAAAGAGTGAAGAGGTTAGGACTTTATTCCTTAAAGCATCAAATTATTTTTGACAGAGGGATACAAAATTGTGAGGGGTACAGGTAGAGTAAATGCAAGCAGGCTTTTTCTTCTGAGGTTGGGTGGGACAAGAACTGGAAGACATGGGTTAAGAATGAAAGGGAAACATTGGGGGAATGTCTTCACTCAGAGAGTGGTGAGTGTGGAATGAGCTCCTATAGAAGAGGTGGATGCAGGTTTGAATTTAACATTTCAAAATGTGGAGAGGTACATGAATGGGATGAGTATGGAAGGTTATGGTCTGGGTGCAGCACAATGGGACTGGGCAGAAAAATAGTTTGTCATGGACTAGATTGGCTGAAGGGACTGTTTCAATGCTTTGGTGTTCAATGGTTTTAATTCATAGTGACCACAAGCTAATTTTCCACACTATCACTGTTCTGAAGGTGATTCGTGTTCAAACAATACCTTAATTCCTGTTTGAACATAATTAAATGCCAATATTGCGCTACTCAAAGTTAATTGTCTTCATTTGAATGCATCTTTTTAACAGCGTCGGCTCCCAAGACAGTTGAATAGAAAATCAGCATTAAACGTTGACATGAATGCTTGGAAGGAGCAGTGCCGAGAGTTTCTGAATCTTGTGTTTCATTGTGAAGATTCTGAGCCGTTTAGGCAGCCAGTAGACCTCTTCGCTTATCCTGTATGTGATAAACTTTCTATCTAAATGTTTAAAATTTCAACGTTGCTTTTCTTAAGCTTTTGGAGATAATCATTTAGTCATGCAGTAAATATCCTTTCCTATGCAAAGCAACACATTTTTTAACTTGCAACTTGTGGCGCATAAGAACTTATTAATATGTTTTAAAATTTTACTGTTAAATTCAATTTTAAAAATCATTTAATTGACAAAATCCTAATTAAAGAAATGTGAAATAATTTGGCCAGATAACTGATTTCAATACAATAGCATAGTTCAAATGAATTAGTACAGACTAAGCAAAACACATTCACGATCGCTGATGTTGCACCAGTTTTTTTGAATGGTACATTTACATATATTGCCGTTAATGTGAAGTACTTGTAATTTCATATTTACATTGCATTTGCCAAATTGAGAATTATGACCCCAACTGACTTACAAAGTAAGCTATGCAGCTTCACTTAATCTTTGGTGAGAGTTTGACTCCAGATTCCAATTGTATTTGTGCTATTTCTGCAGCAGGAATGTCTTGCAGGAATGCTAAAGTCATAGTGCAAATATACATATTGGAGTTAATTTATAAGAATAAAATTAAGTAAGTGGGTTCATGAAATCCAATTATTCATGAGTGAATAAACAATGGAGCTCTACAAGTTCAGTAATTAGTCATTGGAGTATATTTTTATTGCCATATATGCTTACGCTTCTAAATATGCTTACCTTTCGACTACCTTTGTAGGACTACAGAGATATCATAGACACTCCAATGGACTTCAACACAGTTAAAGAAACCCTTGAAGAAGGCAATTATGAAACTCCTCTGGAGTTTTGCAAGGATGTCCGACTAATTTTTAGCAATGCCAAAGCGTACACACCAAACAAGAAATCAAGGGTAAAAAGAATATATTGGATTGTTAAGGTTTGCAAGATGCTTACTGTTAAAATGCTCATTGGAAAATCAATTATATTTTTTAAAAAAACATCAATGCGCAATTTTCACGGTCATACTTTTCTGGTGGGAACAAGTTGATTTTTTTTAAATACATATTGAACAATGCTTCATATATTATAATGAGATAATGTGATCATGTGCTCATATAATGTATTGTATTTAACACACTACTGCTCAGCAAGCTTCTTTCTGATATCCACATATAATTAATCGAGGGTGGGCATTCACTGGATTTGAATATCAAATGATTTTCATCCTTTTTTTTTAAACAAAAAAAATAGAAGACCTTACTTCATGGTCATTAATACCTTACTCTTCCACGGACTTGACCCATGCAGCAGTTACAGTTACAGAGGAAAAGATGATACTAGTCTCAATGTTTGAAAATAATGGAAGAAATCACATCTAACATAAATGTTGCCAGGCTCAGAGCTGTAGGATTTTTAACTTTGATGTGGATGAATTATAAAGTACAAATTCTTACTTTATAATTGTTGTGGTTGCAGATATACAGCATGACACTCAGGTTATCTGCCTTATTTGAAACTCAGATTAAAAAAATCATCTCTGACTACAAACTCGCCTTGAAGTGCCAAAAGAAGAACAAACCAAGACAGAAGTACAGAAAACGATTCAAAAGCAGTAGCAGCAAGTCCACTTCCCGATCCAGCAGCAAGTCCACTTCCCGATCCAGCAGCAAGTCCACTTCCCGATCCAGCAGCAAGTCCACTTCCCGATCCAGCAGCAAGTCCACTTCCCAGTCCAGCAGCAGAAGCAGTTCTCAGTCCCGGAGTAGTTCTCGATCCCGGAGCAAGAGCAGTTCTCGGTCCAGCAGCCATGCATCCAGGTGAAACAATGAAAACATTTATCTTGAGTTTTTGATGGAAAAACTCAATGTGATGTTTATCTATACTGCTGAACAAATGTCAAAATACATGTGTAATTAGTATAACAAATACAGTAAAGTTACACATGAAGGGAAGGGAAAAGAGGTGAGCTGTAGTGATAGGGGATTCCATAGTTAGGGGGACAAATAAGAGGTTCTGTGGAAGGGATCGAGAATCCTGGATGATATGGTTTCTCCATGGAGACCGGGTCCAAGGTATCTCGTGTGGAGTTCGTGGCATTCTCAGGATGGAGGGTGAGCAGCTAGATGACGTGCTCAAATTAACTGAGTAGGAAGGGTGAGGAAGTCCTGAAAGGAGAGTTCAGGAAATTAGGTGCTAGACTGAAGAATTGGACCTCCAGAGTTGTGATCTCAGGATTGCTACCCATGCAACTTGCCAGTGGGATTAGAAATAAGAGGATAATGCAGCTTAATCCGTGGCTACAGATATGATGCTGGTGGGAGGGCTTCAGGTTTCTGGATCATCCCAACGTTAGTAAAGATCCTGGGAAGGTGAGAGCTGTTCCACTGGAACAGTTTGCATCTGAACTGTAGGGGAATTAATATCCTTGCAGGAAGGTTTGCTCGTGCAGCTCTGGAGGTTTAAACTAGATTTGTGGAGTAGATAGAAGAGTAGAGGATGGAAAAGATGATGTGAATATTACATGTAACATCAGAAGTCAACATGTGGTATGTTGTGCAAGGAGTATTATAGTAGACACGCTTAGAGCATGGATTGGCACATGGAATTATGTCATTATGGCCATGAGTGAAACTTGGTTGCAGTGAAACAGGTCTGGCAGCTCAATGTTCCAGGCTTCCATTGCTTCAAATGCAATAGAATGGAGGGATGAAAGAGGGAGAAGTGGCATTGCTCTTCAGGAAAAATATCACAGTTGTACTCATGCAGGGCAGACCATCTACTGAGGCTATATGGGTGGAGCAAAGGAACAGGAAAGGTATGACCTCAATCATGGAGTTGTATTATCGACCACCCAATAGTCAATGAGAATTGGAGGAGCAAACCTGTAGCGAGATAGCAGACAGATGCAGGAAACATAAGGTTGTGATAGTATAAGATTTTAACTTTCCACATATTGCCTGGGACACCCATACTGTAAAAGGGCAGGATGGTTTGGAATTTGTCAAATGTGTTCAGGAAAATTTTCTAAATCAATATATAGACATACCAACTAAAGAGAAGGAGATATTGGATCTCCTATTAGGGAACAAGACACGACAGGTAACCGAAGTATATATAAAGGAACATTTTGGGTCCAGTGATCATAATGCCATTAGTTTCATTAATTATGGAGAGGGGTAGATCTGGGCCTCGGGTTGAGATTCTAAATTTGAGAAAGGCTAATTTTGAGAAAATGACAAAGGATCTAGAATGCGTGGATTGGGATGTTATTTTCAGGAAAGTTTGTGCAAGGTAAATGGAAGCCCTTCAAAGGTGAAATGTTTAGAGTACAGAGCTTTTATGTTCCTGTCAGAATTAAAGGAAAAGGGAACTTTGGATTTAAAGGGATATTGGGGATCTGGTTCAGAGGAAGAGAGAGGTGTATTGGCAGTATAGGAGCAAACGAGGTACTTGAGGAGTATTTTTTTAAAAAAACCTCCAGAAAGGAGACATGCGGTTTATATGGCAGATAATATGAAGGAAGATCCTCAGGGTCTCTTCAGGTATATTAAGAGCAAAAGGATAGTAATGGACAAAATTGGTCCCCTCAAAGATCACAGTGGTCTGCTATGTATGGAGCCAGAAGAGATGGGGGAGATCTTAAATGGAATTTTTTGCATCAGTATTCACTTAGGAAACTGGCACGGAGTTGAGGCAAGTAAGGAAAACAAGGGCCTGACAAGATATTCCCTCAAACCTTGAGGGAGGCTAATGTAGAAATTGCAGGGGCTATGGCAGAAATATTTTAAATGTCTTTCTCCACATGTGTGCCAGAGGATGGAGGGTAGCTCACATTATTCCATTGTTTAAATAAGGATCCAAAAGTAACTATGGAAATTATAGACCGGTGAGGATGACTGATGTCAGTAGTAGGTAAATTATTG
Organism: Narcine bancroftii; assembly: GCF_036971445.1. NCBI lineage: Eukaryota > Metazoa > Chordata > Chondrichthyes > Torpediniformes > Narcinidae > Narcine > Narcine bancroftii. The sequence continues at coordinate 46,801,398 of NC_091476.1, read as the reverse complement.
GAAGATGTTTAAGTGATCGGATACACAAGTATTTGGATAGCCAAGGAATGATTAGAGATAGTCAATATGACTTTGTTCATGTTAAGTCATGTTTAACCCATCAGCGTCAGCACCTCTACTTCCTCAGGAGTTTGCGGATGTTTGGTATGACACCGGAAACTCTGGCAAATTTCTACAGATGTGTGGTGGAAAGTGTGCTGACCGGCTGCATCATGGTCTGGTATGGGGACACCAATATCCCGAGCGTAAAGCCCTGCAAAACATAATGGACACAGCCCAGAACATCACAGGCAAACCCCTTCCCATCATCATGAACATCTAGGTGGAATGTTGCTGTCAGAAAGCAGCAGCAATCATCAAGGAACCGTGCCACCAGGACATGTTCTGTTCTCAATGCTATTATCAGGAAAGAGATATAGATGCCACAAGTCTTACACCACCAGGTTCAGAAACAGCTGCTGCCCCTCCACCATCCTCAGCAACAAACTCAGTCAGGGACTCATTTAAGGACTCTACACGTTATTGTTTGTTTGTTTTTCTCCTCTCTGTATTGCAGTAAGTTGTATACATTTATTCATTTGTTTACATGTACCAATAAGTGGTAATTCTTCCTGGCACGCAGGCAAAAGAATCTCAGGCTTGGATGTGATGTTGTGTATGCACTCTGACAATAAATTTGAAATCTGAGTTTTTCAAGGAGGTTACCAGGAAAGTTGATGAAGGAAAGGCTGTGGAAGTTGTCTGCATAGGCTTTAGATCTTTGACAAGGTCCCACATGGGAGGTTAGTCAGGAGGGTTCAGAGGCTCAGTGTCATGTTAAGTAGTAAACTGGATTCGACAATGGCTAAACAGGAGAAGCTAGAGAATGGTGGTGGATGATTGCTTCTCAGGCTGGAGGCCTGTTACTAGTGGTGCCTCAGGGATCGGGGCAGGGACCATTGTTGTATGTCATCTATATCAATGATCTGGATGATAATGTGGTAAATTGGATCGACAAGTTTGCAGATGACACTAAAATTGGAGGTGTGGACAGCAAAGAAGGTTTTTAACGCTTGCAGAGCGATCTGGGCAAACTGTAAAAATGTGCTGAAAACGGCAGATGGAATTTAGTGCAGACAAATGTGAGGTGTTGCATTTTGGAAGGTCAAACCCAAAAAGGAGGTGCATGGTAAATGGTAGGGCACTGAGGAGTGCGGTAGAACAGATGGACTTGGGAACACAGATACATAATTCCCTGAAAGTGGTGTCACAGGTAGATAGGGTTGTAAAGAGAGCTTTTGCTTCTTGAAGAAAATAGAATTCATTGAGCGGAAATGAATTCAATGGGGCAGGACTGAATATAACACAAGGTGTTTGGTGGAAGCACTGAAGAAAATAATTTCCCCACTAATTCTGATATACATGTTCCTCCTCCTTCGCAATGAATGTTTCTTAGACTTTTGCAGTGCCAGTTCCCCTGGGCCCAAAGTACTTCTGTTAAAATAGTTTGGATGCTATGCTTCTCAGCTTATGTGGTTAACTTTGATGTGGATCTGTCAGCTTTGAAGTGCTAATGTTCAGAGTGTTTATAGGGGGAACATCCTTTGGATATAAATGCTCATTGCAGAAAAATAATTTGACTTCAGAACCAAAAACATAATGGAAATGGAATATATGAGTATTGTTTGCATGGTTCCTATCTTAATTTAGTGGAATTAGACACTATTGGAAAGGCTACTTCTGTGATGTAATTCTGCATGTTTAAACTGCAGGTAATTTATTGGAAATATAATCATTTAGATTTTATTTTAATAAAATTCAAATGGGTATGAAGTTGGAGGACTGAATTGTACAGTATAGTGAAAAATCAAATTCCTTGAATGCCAATATTTCCAAGATTGTGATTGAAATCTGAGTAAAATTTGAATTCTTTGGATGAAACCTTCGTATGGTTTATCGTTGTTTTAGAATGTATGTACGCTCAAGTTTTAGGTGTGGTATATGTGTGAAACTGAAAAGTATAGATAATGTAAAAACACACAATACTGGAGAAACTCAGCAGGCTTGAGTCCTTCCTCAAAGTATGAGAAAATGTCAGTGAGTGTCAGAATAAAAAAAGTGGGAGGGGGATGGGGGTAGCAGGGCAGGGCAAGATAGATGGAGAAGGGAGGGGACAGCATCACTGAGAGGGAAGGGGGTGGAAAGGCAGGGTTGTGCAGGTGAAAGAACTGGAAAGGCAGGAAATGTGGGATGGGGAAGAAAAGGCAAGGAGGTTTAATGGAAAGCAGTGAGGTCAATGTTCATGCTTTCTGGCTGGAGTATGCCCAGATGGAAAATAAGGTGTTGATCCTCCAATCTGCGGGTGGTCGGGGTGGGACAGTATACAAGGCCATGGACAGGCGTGAGCATGGGAGTCTGACCCGGAATTGAAATGGTTGACCACTGGGAGATCGCTGTGGTTGCGAACATAGAAGAGGTGCTGAGTGAAGCGATCTTCCAGTCTGTGACCAGTCTCTTCAATGTAGAGAATGCCACAAAAAGTGCACTGAATGCAGTAAATAAGTCCTCTGGATGTACAGGTGAAGAGTTGCTTAACATGGAAGCCTGTCTGGGGCCCTGGACCATGGTGAGGGAGGAGGTGTGGGCGCAAGTCTAAAATACTCTTATAGTTAAGTTATATTATCAGCTAAGTGAAGAGAAATTCAGGTATGATAATTGTACGAGTTTTATTCTCCGTGAAAGCATAATATATTTTTCAAACTTTATTGTTGCACCAAATAACTTAACGAGAGAAAAAAAATTGTAGAAGCTTTTATTTTTGCTGGAATTACTATTTGCTTTTAATATAAAATTTTGTTTTCTGTCTTTTAGCCTAGAACAAAAACCACCAAGCACTCCTAAAATGGTCTTAACATCTTCACCATCCTGTTTTGTAAGAACAGAATCAAGATCCTCTCCAGGTGAGAGTAGAACTTGTGCCAATTCATAGATTGTTAGTCAAAGGATTATTAAATTTAATAAACAAAAGATTGTGATTTTTTTTACATTTTTAAAAAAATTGCACATTTGTTTTTAATTCAATTTTTGCCTTTCCAAATGAAAATAAATCCTGTCTTTCAGAATCTACTTCAGTAACTTGCCCATTATCAATGTTTGGCTCACCTGTCTATGGTTCCTTGGCTTGTCCTTGCAACCCTTCTTAAATAAAAGCACAATGTTAGTCACCCTTCCAGTGTTCCAGTGGGATCACTGTGGGGCAGTGGGATCACTGTGGGGCAGTGGGATCACTGTGGGGCAGTGGGATCACTGTGGGGCAGTGGGATCACTGTGGGGAGAGAGTGGGGCAATCAGGTCAGTTTCGCACCACGGTTGACTGTGGGTAACTGAAACCACGAAAAGCGAAACTGCGGATGGTGGGAGGAAAAAAACAGCTGTATGTTTCAGAACATAATTGTTCTGTTTTCTAAATAGCTTCCAAGTCCTCCATGGTAAATGGTGAACAAAAATATTTATGTAACACTTAACTATTCCCTGTGACACCATACACTGATTACCACATTGATCCTTAAGAACCTACTCTGTCCCAAGTCAACCTTTTGTTCTCAATAGATAAAAACTTTTAGGATTCTCCTTTGTCTTATTTGCCTCATGTCCCATTTACGCCCGTCTGGTTTCCATACGTACATCGGGGTATCGCTTAAACCTCCTTTGTTAGCCAATCCTCTATCCTTTGTCAGCCAGATTTCCTTATTTCTGCTAGCGTTATCCTTCATTCTGTCAGGGTCACATTGACCCTGAACTCTGTCTGTTTACAAAAGCCTCTCAGCTATCCTTTACATAGTTTGGTGCTCAGAACTGAACAACTCCCCAATTGCTGTTAACATAGAACATTGCAGCACAGGCCCTTTGGCCCTCAATGTTGTGTTGACTGTATATTCCTACTTGTTTAAAAAAAGGTACTAAACTCTTCCTACCTCATAACACTCTATTTTTCTTTCATCCATGTACCTATCTAAGAGTCCTTTAAATGCCGCCCTGGCAAGACATTCCAGGTACCCACAACTCTTTGTATATTAAAAAAAAATTTCCGGAATCAGGATTTATTGTCATGAAATTCTGTGTTTTGTGGCAGCGTCACAGGGCAAACATACATATTAATACCACCTTACGATGTTACTATAAAAAAAATAACAATAATAGAGGACAAAAAGAAAAGCAGTGCATTTAGTTCCTTGATTATTCAGGAATATAATGGTAGTGGGGAAGAAGCTGTCCTTATTCCAGGGAGTGCTTGTCTTTAGGCTCCTGTACTTTTTTTCCCAATAGTAGCAGAGTGAAGAGGGCATGGCCTGGGTGGTGGTGGTCTTTGAGGATAGAGGCTGCTTTTTTAAGACCTCACCTCATGTCGATGTCCTCAAAGGAGTGAAGTCTGGTGCCTGTGATGTCGCAGACCGTTAACGGCCCTCAAGAGTTTATTCTTGTCCTGAGAGTTAGCCCCTCCATACCAGGCAGTGATGCAACCAACCAACTGCTCTCCATGGTACACCTGTAGAAGTTTACAAGAGTCTTCGTTGACATGCCAAATCTCCTCAGACACCTCACAATGTATAGCTGGTGGAGAGCCTTCTGTGTGATTGCATCAACATGGAGGCTCGGGAGGAGTCACGTGATGGAGTAGTGGCCGGACAGTGAACTCCAGCCCTCTACAGAAAAGTCGGGAAAAACAAAGGAAAACACAAAGGCACAGAAATAAAAGTTAAAGAAAAGTGAGTATAAAGGTGGAAAGAAGATGGTGACAAAAAAAGAAAAATCGAAAGCAACGGTAAGAAGAGAGGAAGAGAAGACAACGGAGGAAGAAGGTGAAGGCCTTACCTGTTCGAAGAGGCCCGCGGTGGAGAGAGAAACCCGCTCCCTCAGGTCGGTAGATAATGGACTACAAAAATGGCTCGCTGAGCCGAGTAAAACTGCGCAACCACGCATGCGCGAGGAGTCGCGCATGCGCGATGCGCATGAAAAAAAACACACCGACGGGAGGGGGGACCAGCTGGGGAGTCGATCTCCACAGCCGGCAACGACAGCTGCAGAACACCTGCAGCAAGAAGAGAACACAGAAGACAATGGAAACAAGAAAGAAGAGAAGAAAAGGGCAACAAAGAAACAACAGATGGCCAACCCAGAGGAAGAAGAAGAGGAAGAGGAAGAGTACAGTGAAATAGAAGAAGAAGAGAAAGGCAAGATAAAGGTTGTACTTTCTCTTATTAAAGGATACATGGAGTCATTTAAAGAATGGCAAACACAGGAATTTAATGATTTAAGAAAAAGAATAAACAACACAGAAGAGAAAATGAATAAAATAGATATGACCTTAACAGAAATGGGAAAGAAAATGGACAAGATGGAAGAGCGGGCCGTAGCAGCAGAAATGGAGGTAGAAGACTTAAAAAAGAAATTGGAGGAATCTAATAAAAAAGCGATAGAGACACAAGAACTGTTAGCTCAAAAAATAGATGTAATGGAAAATTATAACAGAAGAAATAACATAAAGATAGTGGGCCTTAAGGAAGATGAAGAAGGCAAGAATATGAGGGAATTTATAAAAGATTGGATCCCTAAGACCCTAGGATGTCCAAAACTACAGCAAGAAATGGAAATAGAAAGGGCACATAGAGCATTGGCCTCTAAACCACAACCACAACAAAAACCAAGATCTATTGTAGTAAAATTCCTAAGATATACTACAAGAGAAAAGGTACTGGAGAAGACAATGGAAAAAGTAAGAGAGGGCAACAAACCACTGGAGTATAAAGGGCAAAAAATCTTCATTTATCCAGATATAAGTTTTGAACTCCTAAAGAAGAGAAAAGAGTTCAATACAGCAAAGGCGATTTTATGGAAGAAAGGGTATAAATTTATACTAAAGCATCCAGCGGTATTGAAAATATTTATTCCAGGACAACAAAACAGACTATTCTCGGACCCAGAAGAAGCACGAAAATTTGCAGAACAATTACAAAAATAGACTGAGGGATGAAGACGGGTAATGAGAGTAAAAATGATCACGATTGATATGTATGTGGGTAAAGAGGTATAAGAGTGAATAGATACAAAGTGCACACGTGAATGTATCTGTACTTAGAGGAAAATATAGATAGTATAGACAAGAATGAATAAGGGAAGGTAATGGAATAGAGAGAATAAGGAGGGAATTAAAAGAGTGACCTTTGTTACATATAAAAAGTGAAATCTTTTCTGGGGGGGCTGGGTGGGGGGAAATAGCGGTCACTGCAAAATCAGTTGACGCTTGCGAGTGGATTCGCAAACCCAAGTGGAGAGGGGAGATGTGGTTGTCCGACAAGGGATAAAGGACAACTCAGGAGGGGAAGGGGAGATTGGGGATAAAGAAGATATAAATAGGAGAATAAGGAAAATGTTGGATGTTGTAGGAATGTTGTCTTATAAAGAGTTGAAAATAAGAAAACAGAAATGGAAAAGGAGGAAAGGTAATGATGGAAAAACGGAAAGAGAAGATAAACAAAGTATAAAATGGCTACGCTGAACTATATGACTTTAAATATTAATGGAATACATAACCAAATTAAAAGGAAGAAACTACTAAATTTACTGAAAAAGGAAAAAATTGATATAGCATTTGTCCAAGAAACACACTTAACTGAATTGGAGCACAAGAAATTAAAGAGAGATTGGGTAGGACATGTAACAGCAGCATCGTATAATTCAAAAGCAAGAAGAGTGGCTATATTAATTAGTAAAAATGTGCCATTTAAAATAGAAGAGGAAATAATAGATCCAGCAGGGAGATATGTTATGATAAAATGTCAGATATATTCGGAGTTTTGGAATCTACTTAATGTATATTCACCTAACGAAGAAGATCAAAAGTTTATGCAAGATATCTTTTTGAAGGTAGCTAATACGCAAGGGAACATACTAATAGGAGGGGATTTCAACCTGAATTTGGATCCAAATATGGATAAAACGGGGAAAAAAATTAACAGAAAGAACAAAGTAACCAAATTTATAATTAAATCAATGCAAGAAATGAAACTTTTGGATATATGGAGGAAACAAAACCCAAAAGAAAAGGAATACTCATACTACTCGGCTAGACATAAAACATACTCAAGAATAGACCTATTTTTGTTATCAGCTAGTATGCAGGATAGAGTAAGAAAAACAGAATATAAAGCAGGAATACTATCGGACCATTCACCCTTAATATTGACAGTAAAGCTGGAGGACATCCCTCCAAGAATGTATAGATGGAGATTAAACCCCATGCTACTTAAAAGACAGGATGTTAGAGAATTTATTGAAAAACAATTAAAAATGTATTTTGAAGTAAATACGGAATCAGTGGAAGATAAGTTTATACTATGGGACGCAATGAAAGCATTCATTAGAGGGCAAATAATAAGTTATGTAACCAAGATGAAGAAGGACTATAATCAGGAAACAGAGCAGTTGGAAAGGGAAATAGTAAACATAGAAAAAAAATTAGCAATGAAGGAAGATACAACTAAAAGAAGAGAATTGGCGGATAAAAAATAAAATATGAAACATTACAAACATATAAGGTAGAAAAGAATATAATGAAGACAAAATAGAAATATTATGAACTAGGAGAAAAAACGCACAAAATCCTAGCATGGCAGCTTAAGACAGAACAAGCTAAGAAAATGGTATTGGCATCAAGGAAAAAAGACAAACAAATTACATATAATCCAAAAGAAATTAAGGAAAACTTTAGAGAATTCTATGAACAATTATACCAAACTGAAAACGAAGGGAAAGAAGGGAAAATAGATGAATTTTTGACTAAAGTTGAACTACCAAAACTACAAATAGAGGAACAAAATAAATTAACAGAACCATTTGGAACAGTAGAAATACAAGAGATAATAAAAAAATTACCAAATAATAAGACACCAGGAGAGGATGGATTTCCAATAGAATTCTACAAAACATTTAAAGACTTATTAATACCGCCCCTCCTGGATGTAATCAACCAGATTGATGAAACACAAAGCTTACCAGATTCATGTAAAACAGCAATAATTACAGTAATACTAAAACAAGGGAAAGATCCACTCTCACCAGCGTCATATAGACCAATATCTTTGCTAAACACAGATTATAAGATAATAGCTAAACTATTAGCAAACAGATTAGCAGAACAGGTACCGAAAATGGTAAATTTAGACCAAACTGGATTTATCAAAAAAAGACGCACAACAGACAATATTTGTAAATTTATTAACTTAATTCATGCAGTAGAAGGAAATAAAGCACCTGCAGTAGCAGTTGCTTTAGACGCAGAGAAAGCCTTCGACAGAGTAGAATGGAATTATTTGTTCAAAGTATTGCAAAAATTCAGTTTACCGGAGAAGTATATTAATTGGTTTAAAGCATTATATAAGGGACCGTTAGCGAAAGTGACAGTAAATGGACATGTATCAAAGCAATTTAACTTAAGCAGGTCAACGCGGCAGGGATGCCCACTATCACCTTTATTGTTTGCGCTAGCTATAGAACCACTAGCAGAATTGATAAGAATAGATAAGAATATAAAAGGAATAAAAATAAAAGACAGGGAATATAAAATCAGTCTATTTGCGGATGATGTTATAGTGTACTTAACAGAACCAGAACTATCAATAAAAGAATTATATAAGAAATTGAAGGAATATGGAGAAGTGTCGGGTTACAAGATAAACGTAAATAAAAGTGAAGCAATGCCTATGAATAATGCGGATTTCTCAAAATTTAAGAAGGAATCTCCATTCAGATGGCAAATGCAGGCAATAAGATACCTAGGTGTACAAATAAATAAAAATCTAGGCCAATTATATAAACTCAATTATAATCCACTAATGAAAAAATTACAGGACGATTTAGAGCATTGGAAAGATCTACCACTAACACTGATAGGAAGGATAAACTGTATTAAAATGAACATTTTTCCAAGGATATTATACTTATTTCAGGCATTGCCAATACAACTGACAGAAAAATTCTTCAAAGAGTTAAAGAAAATAATAAGGAAATTTTTATGGAGAGGGGGGAAACCGAGGATAGCACTAGATAAATTAACAGAATGGTATAAACAAGGAGGCTTACAATTGTCAAACTTTAAAAATTATTATAGAGCCGCACAATTAAGATACCTATCAGATTTTTATCAAACAAGGGAAAAACCAGACTGGACGAGATTAGAATTAGATAAAATAGGGGAAAAGATACCTGAACACATATTATATAAATGGGACGAAAAATTGGTACAACATAGAACTTCTCCAGTATTACATCATCTCCTCAATATTTGGAAGAAGATTCATGTAGAAAGAAATAAAACAAATTATCAATTACCAAAACTAATATTGACGCAAAATAAGCTACTCCCTTTTACAATAGATAACCTTTCCTTTAGAGAATGGGAAAAAAAAGGGATTAAAAGAATAGAAAATTGTTTTTCAGGAAGTAGATTCTTATCCTTTGAACAAATGAGAGATAAGTACAGTATAACTGGAGATACAGCACTGGCATATTACCAACTGAGATCCTACTTGAAGGATAAATTAGGAAGCAATTTGAGTTTACCAGAGGGAAGTAACCTTGAATATGTGATTACAGATACAATGTTAATCAAAAGATTTATAACAAATATGTATATTAAACTGCAAGAAAAGGAGAATGAGGAAACAAATGGTAAAACTAAACAAAAATGGGAACAAGATTTAAATATAAAGATAAAAAAGGAAACATGGGAGAAATTATGTTCTGGAACGATGAGAAATACAATAAATACGAGGCTACGTATGATACAATATAATTGGTTACACAGACTATACATTACACCACAAAAGTTAAATAAATGGGACCCAACAGTATCTGATAGATGTTTTCGATGTAAAAAAGAAATGGGAACAACAATTCATGCAATCTGGACATGTGAGGGAGTAGAAAAATTTTGGGATGATCTCAATCAGATATTAAATAAAATAACAGAAAACAATATACCAAAGAATCCAGAGATCTTTCTCCTAAGTAACATAAAAAACAAAGAATTTGGAATTGATTTGGAGGATGCACAAAAAAGATTTGTTAAGATAGCCCTAGCTGTAGCAAAAAAATGTATTATGTCAACCTGGAAATTGGAAGATAATTTGAAAATACAACAATGGTATATAGAAATGAATAAATGTATTCCATTAGAAAAAATAACATATAGTTTAAGAAATAATATTGAAATATTCAAACAAGTATGGGAGCCTTACATTAAATACAACAGCGAAAACCTACCGGGGACAAACATTACCTAAGTTGATGGAAGGAGAAGGAAAGAAAAGAATGGACTCAGTAGAATTTCTGGTGTATTTTTGTTGAATGACAATATTGTCTGACTGGTTTAATGCAACCTAAATTGTATACCTAAAATGGATGAGGGGGGTGGCTTGGGAGGAGGGAGGGGGGGGGGAGAAAAAGTCACTGTATATGTGTGAAAAAGAAAAAGTGTATATCATGGCTAATGTGATTTATGGTGTGAAAAATAAAAAATAAAAACATGGAGGCTCCAGGACAGATTCTCGGAGATGTTGACACCCAAAAATTTGAAGTTCTTGACCCTCTCCGCTAATGAGCCATCGAGGAGGACTGGGTCGTGTTCCCTGACTTCCTCATAAAGTCCACAATCATCTCCTTGGTTTTGCTGACGTCGAGTGCAAGATTGTTGTTGTTACACCATTCAACAAACTGATCTGTCTCCCTCCTGTACAGTTTCCTGTTTGTGATTCTGCCAACAACTGTGGTGCCATTGGCAAATTTGTAGATGGCATTGGATTTGTGCCTGGCCACAAAGTAATGGGTGTCTAACAAGTAGAGCAGTGGGCTAAGTACCCATCTTTGGGGTGCACCTGTGTTGATGATCAGTAAGGAGGAGATGTTGTTTCCAATTCATACTGACTGTGGTCTTCCAACGAGAAAGTCAAGGATCTAGTTGCAGAGGGGGGTACAGAGGCCTAGAGTTTGTAGCTTCTTGACCAGCATTGAGGGAATAGTGGTGCTAAGGGAAGAATAAACTTACCCCTGATGTCTCCCCTGAGCTTTCCTCCCTTCATTTTCTAGAGATGAAATTTATAGGTTTAACTAACATTTTGAAAAATAATCAAATTTTCATTCCTCTTTCCAGAATGTATTTTCTCCTCCGTGAAGTATAGCGTGGTTCCGTACTAAAAGACTGATTCTTGGCCTAATGGATGAAATGTGATTTGACTGTATCAGCCCAGAGTTTCTCACCCACATTGAGTTTGCTACCTGCACTCACCACTGACCTTCCAATAAAATCAAAACTGATCCTTTTTGGGATAATTTATCCATGGTGACAAGGCATGGTGTGTTTTAATGAACACATTGGGAGGTGTATCCAGAGGCAAAAAAAGCTCAGCCAAAAGGGGATAGCAGAAAATTTTTAAAAAGTAAAAAGCAGTAGTACAATGCAGTGTTTAATTTGGCACATGTTCAGTGGATAGATTCCCCAGCATGACTCTCACAATTTCTGTACTTCACTTGGAGGCTAGATTCTATGCAGGTCTGACCTTTAGCTGACCAGTCACATCGTCAAAAGAAACTTCCTTACAATAATCAATAGGTCAAATTGCTTTTGTTAACTCTCTTTAGTATTGATAACTGCATGCAAATACATAAACACACTGACCTCTCTTCCACTTTTCAGCTTCAGAAACGGATGAAATTTCAGAACATATGAATGTTGAGATTAAGCGTCCACAAGTATCACCACTTCCTGACTGGGAGTCACAGAATAGGATTGAAAGTGATTCAGAGTTTGAAAATGCAAACATAATCAGGAAAACAGCTATATCAATAAAACAAGGTAACGCCAAATAAATCGGCATCTTATTATTCAATAAATTCTATTGTGTAGACGTGTCTTGTGAGGCAAGGGACACTTTCAATGCTTTGTATCTCAAGATGCTAACCCTCAAATAGCAGATGCAGTCAATTATTGCAAAAGTCCTAGTCCAAGTTTCTCAATCTGCTCCTGGCCAAGAATCACTACATAATGCAGAAACCATAGGCAGAACACAGAACGACCTTTATGTTCTTCACTGCACATCAACTTTTGTATCACAGCTACTCCCCGACCTACGACTGTAATTGGGACTGAAGGATCGGTCATATCTCGAAATGGATGTAAGTTGGAATTTTGCCCGTGTGCATAGAAGTACCAAAGTCTTAAAGCAAACATTTTAATCAGATGTTGTATTTGACAAACTATAACAGGGATACAGGGCATGTAAGAACCAAAATGTGCACATTTACTTGGTTCGTCAGTGTTCTGGGGTCCATAAGCTGGGCATGGCCATCTTGACTCCTGTGTGGATGTGGATGCGTGAGATGAAAGGGTGCGAATTCAATATCGTCAGGGTGCTTATCCAAACTCTAATATGCGAACTCACCGCGCTTGCGCCAACTGAAGACTCGCACGTGCGCACAGGAATCAAGATGGCTACGCCCAGCCCATGGACCCAGACCCATTGACTAACAAAGTATGTACTTTTTGGCTCTTAAATGCCCTGTATCCCTGTTATAGTTTCTCAAATACAACGTAAAATTTACACAGTTTATATTTTTTTATTTTTAAAATTCGGTTGTACGTGTGGATGGAGTCATGTCGGTCGCAACTCGGGGAAGACCTGTATTTGATAAAGTATTTTCGAATTTCACATTTGTCTTTGGACTGCATTTTATCAGCTCTTGTGCTACTCCACAACATACTTCTGCTGTGATTGATTTTTTTTCTATTTTAGAGGATAGTATCTATTACAAGCATCTAGATGCTGAATAGATTGACTGGACATTGGTACTAGATTATAATCTTAATCTAGGTATGAACCCCACGTTGTTTTTTGCAATCGTTTGGGAGCAGACCTCAAGGCAGCAGTTAAGTTTGTAAATATGGTGAATCAGGACTCTGTCCTCGCATCAACAGGTTCAAACTAGACAAGAAATCGTTCTCCAGGGTGAGATCCAAAGTCTTTATGGCAGCAATTTGAGTATTTATTTGGAATGTGGCTATGATACGATGCTGGCACTCAAAGGTCTTTAGAAATTCTCCATAATAGATAATGCAGAAAGCCATTATCATTTGTTGCAATATATGTGATGAATGCCTTTGTAAAGGGAATGAATGACTTTTCTTATTAGCATGACTCCAGCAGGCTCTGGCAATGCATATAATAATTAATGTAAATTCATGGTGTTTCGGAGGCAACTTTGTGCTATCTATTTATAGATACTTGCCACTTCCCTCTTACTCCCAACTCCTAGACGAAGTTGAGAACGCTGCCCCTTCCTGGGATCCAGCTCAGCCAGAGGCCTTCCATCACTCAGCTGAGCTGGATTATTATTTTCATTATGCTGAAAATAAGCAGTGCCTTAACCACAGGGACCGGAAGTTGCCTGCTGAGATTCCAACTCCTTGCTGCTTGGCAAGGGACCAGCTTCACCAGTGAACAAAAGATCAGTGATCGGTGTGAGCCTCTAGTGAGCTGCCCACCCTGTGACTCAAAGCATTGGCAGTTGCACCCATTGATGATTCAGATAAACTGTCTCATTGGACAGGGCGAGGAATATCATTAAAGATGCAACACACCCTAACCATGAACTATTGACTCTCCTACCATGGGGCATTTGTTATAGGACCCTTCGCTTGAGAACTTGCAAACTTCAAAAGCTTTTTTCATGAAACCATTGAGCAGTCCTGTACTTGTATTTCAGAATCAGTATTTTTTTAAAAAAACAATTTATTTTAGAATATTGTGGTCTTATTGTACATGGTTTATTGTGTGATTCTTTTTATTGTATGTGTTTATTGTATTCTATTTTGTATCCAGTCGACGCTAATCATGTTTCATTGGCTGGGGTAGACCAACATAGTGACAGTGAAGTCACATCACATCATTGTTTGCATGAAATCAACTGCTCATCTAAACTCATTGGGATAGGGTTGTACCTTTTGTGAGCAAGTCGCCCAACCTGAAATGGCCCCATTTATATCCCGACCCTAATTGTCACCTTTGTTAATTGAGATGCTAACTGCATATCCTCAAAAAAAGCAGTTCATTAGATGTTCCACAGGTGATTTTACTTTCTTAAAATTGTTGACTCTGCCCAATTGCAATTTACTATCCCAAGTGAATAAAATCCAAATTTTTGAATACATTTTCTCTCCTTTATCTTTTCTGGATCCATCTGATACTTTCCTGACAGTAATGTTGAATATTTGGGAGGATATTCCACCATTCAGGTTCCGTTGTAGCAGGAAAGGCAAAAGGAGATGAATTCATTATCTGTCAAAGCTGAAGAGCAGGGAAGGTGTACAAGGATTGTGAGTCCGTGCTTGAATACTGTGTGCAATTATTGTCATCACATTCCATGAAAAGCAGAGATTCATGAGGATGTGACCAGGACAGGGAAGTTTTCACCATGAGGAAATATAGAATTTGTTAGTAACTTTTTTTTAAACATAGGTAACTGAAGGGAGATTTAATCATGGTGTAGAACATTGAGAAGTTTGGATAAATAAAAAGGATCTATTTCCCATAACAGTGTGTATAGATTTAACAAATCTGATCACATTGAAGAGGGGAGCAGTGGAAAAGGGCTGGAATATATAGCCTAAAAGAGTGTAGATGTATAAACATATGTGCCTGGATATGACCTGCGGAGCCAAGGCAAGTGTAGAAGGGATGTAGTGGGCTGAAGAGGCTTAAATCATCTTCAATTTTCTGTAACGAAAGACACCATTATTTCCACTTAATCATTCAGTTTTAATCACCCAGAACTGAGGACCTCTTCACCAACAAGATGTTTGAAGTTTCAAGTTTTTTTTTTAAATAAAATCGCTTAAATCAATAACTTAAAATCAGGACAGTCCAAGAACTATTTTAAGATCGTAATAAGATTATTTTATGGGCTGTATTTCTTAGTCTACAATCTATAGTGCCATCGATAATGTTTGGGACAAAGGCACTTTTTTTTTTCATTTATTAGGTTAAATTCCTGAAAAACATTGAAACTAAATAGCTGTAATAGTTTGGAATTACTGTGTTTTCTCTTCAGATGAATCGTGTGATGGTCCTTTAGTTAATGGTCATGAAATGCGCATTTCTGCTAAAAGAAAGTTGATGAGTGACTCAGAAGAAAGTGATTTGGAGAATACAAACCAGGAGATGGATGATGCTGCACCATTAGATAATGATGCCTCGGCCAAATCCGGACCAGAATCTGTTTTAGGGGCTGACAAAGATCACGTTGAAGGAGATCATGATTATAGTAAGGCTGTGAGAAGAAAGGCAACAGGGAAGGGAAGTATAAAGAACAGACCAGGAGTAAGAAGGAAAAGGAGGCGGAGGAGAAAAAAGTTCAAATTTACCACACCAACGAACAAATATAAACGGGCACGATTGCTGGATGATTGGTTTGATGAAGATGAATTGTGTGTTGATCGATTAACTAAATGTTCCACCATTAGAACTAGAAACCAAGGCAGAAGGACTGTTTTATATAATAATGATGATTCTGATAACGGCTTTGCACCAACCAACGAACCCTTAAATCTTGGTACATCAAGATCAGGAAGAATGCGGCGAATGACCGAAAAGGCCAAGGCGAGTCACCTAATGGGATGGAGTCATTGATTGTTGAAGGAGAGAACATTTTAAAATGAATTTATTTATACTGCAGGGATTTGATATGCACATTATTTTTTCTAATTTATGTGGGGGTGGAGTTTTTGGGTGGATAGTGAGGGTATTGATTACACTATTTTTATTTTGTATTGGTGCTTATCCAGTCATCAAAATGCACTTCGGTCTTCCAAACCGGTGCTGACTGACTGTTCAATCCAACCTCAAGTACAGTATATCCTGAATGCATTGGAAAATATCCCTGTGCATCAGGGTCCTAAAGTCAAAAGCAGTTGTATTCCTGCCTATTTGTCATTGCAATTTTGAGCAAACCTGGGCAGTGTTTATGACTTCTAATTGTCAACTAAACGTGGCAGAATTTAATTAAATTCATTCTAGCCATAACCTCTCTCCCTACAGTAAAAAGCATGTACTAATTTTTGCACATTTCTTCCAGTCTCAGTGGCAGCTATTTAAGGTTTACAATCCAACTGTCCCTCTCACTAATTTAGATTACAGCTTAGTTGATCTGCACTGGCTTTTTTTTGATTTGGTATTGGATTATAATGAGATTATGTGTGCTAACCTGTTTTTTATTTTGATGATTAATTTTGCATTCACTTGTGTATTTTGTCTTCCAGTGATAGAGATAATGAGCAAATAATGAGTGGTGCCTTTGTAAATATGTTTAATTTATGTGTGAGTGATATTTTAAAGCATTTTGCATTAATGTTGGACGAGTTGAAGAAAACGAACTTCAAATCTGTTTGAAATGTTTACATCCACAAAGTACTAAGACATTCAAAATTGTCTACCTTTTTCATTTTTGCTTTGGATTTTAAAATCTTTCCATTTTAATGGACTTTTCTACTCTGCATTATTACATTGCCTTCCATCAACAAAGAGATTTAAGATAAATTGTTTTGCAAATTACTTTGTAGGTCCTGACAATACCTATCCTTAATAGTTTCTGAGGAACAGAAACCGCTAATTTAATGGCTCTAGTTAATTAGAATATCTTTAAGTTTTGAACCTTGACCACTAAAAGATATTAATAGGTAGCCAATCACATTGCTCTGGGAAAGTTCTTCTCCTGAGCAGAAATTGTCAAGTTGCTATACATTTCTTCTTCTTTGGCTTGGCTTAACGGACGAAGATTTATGGAGGGGTAAAGTCCACGTCAGCTGCAGGCTCGTTTGTGGCTGACAAGTCCGATGCGGGACAGGCAGACATGGTTGCAGGGGAAAATTGGTTGGATGGGTGTTGGGTTTTTCCTCCTTAATCCCTCCTTTACTCTTTGTGGCTCTTGTGCTCCACTGGCATCTCATTCTTCTCAGGGAGATTATGTCATTTAGCAAATACAAAATTAAATGAATTCTATTTCAGACTGTTTGAATTGCTTGAGAAATTAGTCTGGAAAATGACATTTTCCTCTTTAGAAGAAATTCTAACATCAATGGAAATGAGAAGCTGCCTTCTGTCAAAGACAAAGTTAAATCAATTATTTATAGGAGGCTTCTGTTCACATTTAGTTCATCACGTTCTTCATGCATTTACAGAGTGGTTAATATTTGAAACCAGCGATCCAGTTCAGTAGGGGAAGGGATCATAATATTTTCTGAGAAAATCAGCATTAATATATATTCATTTTTAGCAAAGTACTATTTAAATATTATCCAAACCTGACCCCACTACAGTTTTTCCTCTCCACTCCCCAGTTGTGAATTGAGGATTATAGAGATGATTATAAAACGACTTCTGATTTAAAGGGTTTCACTAAGTTGCTGAGAAATTAGGTCATCTATACTCAACATATGGGAAAATCTGGAGTTGTTTATTTTTCTACTGAAAATGTATATTAAGCTCACTGTTTCCGTTTTGTATAGATTATGAAAATCTTTATAAACCAATCTGTGTTTTGTAAATACTCTAATCATGGCTGTACAATTAAATTTGTCTTGAAATACATTAAAAAATAATCAATTCTCACTCAGCAAATACTGAAGGACAACTCTAGTGAAATGCCTTATTAATGCTCCCAGAGTTTTTGTGGAAGGAAGGTATTGTGTTGTCCAACTTCCCTCCATAAAATCATGTCTGCAATTAGGCAAGAAACAATGCATGGACCGCTTCCAGTTGTAGCTATTGATTTGAACCAAAATCATCCAGGTACATGATATATATTTTAAAAATGGACCAGATTGTATCAATAAATTGACTTTAAATAGACAACATTTCACCAAATCCTTAATATTGGTGGCAGTCGTTTTTATTTAATATATGTAAACATAAATCTATTTTAAGTCGTCAGCATTTCAGGGATTTTTCTTGCCACAGGCAGACCAAATGTAATGTTGATATGCAAAGGTATACTGTGAGTTACATTTGACAATTTTTATACTGTAAACAATGTAAATATGCAAGCTTTTTCTTTATAAAATAGTTCTGACACCTGTTTTATAATGGTGTGATCTTATTTGTGAAATGCATATTTTTTGCAATGTGTATTTATTTGTATTAACATTTTCTTGCTGTTTTGTGGACATAGTCTAATTTGATGATTAGTTCCCCTCTCAAGCTTCAGAATCCTTGGTCTGGGTAGTAGGAAGGGCATTCTGCTGAGACTGGATGGAAGGAGCTTCTAGAGCTAAAGAAAGTGAGGATCTGTGATGGAGGGTACAGATTTTGGGGAGGCAACGAGGTCCTGGAGAAACTTTAAAGACCCATTGGAGAACCTGGGGTCCATGTCAATATATCCATGGTTAAACTTGCAAAGAGGCTGCTGGTCTCATCAGATTAATTAAGTTAACAACTTATCTCATGAAAATGGCTTGGTTCAACTCTGTCTCAATCTAAAAGTATTACAATTAACTACTTGTCTGTCTGCAGCTCCTGGGCTAGCTCCAGATTTGTTTTCAAGTCAGAGGCATTCCTTTGACTCTATCATAAATTGCCTGCCAAACTGAAGTCAGCAAGAGCCACGC
The DNA here is from genome assembly GCF_036971445.1 of Narcine bancroftii. Classification (NCBI taxonomy): domain Eukaryota; kingdom Metazoa; phylum Chordata; class Chondrichthyes; order Torpediniformes; family Narcinidae; genus Narcine; species Narcine bancroftii. Next base: position 46,782,710 of record NC_091476.1, on the reverse strand, counting down.
TTAATCTTCCTTCCTTTCCAGGTTCAATCAAAACTACTTGTACCATTTTGCAAGACAGACCTGAGCATGCCAAGTGCAATACACAAAAGTACGGGAGAAACTCAGCAGGTCACGCAGCATCCGTGGGAAGTAAAAGGCAACTCCAGTGTGCTGGTTCACAAACTTGTGCATTTCTCAAAAGACCATGTCTTTAAATGATTGGAGCATGAGAATGCACATTGTACATAAAGCTTCATAGCTGCACCTCCAGTGAATGGCTGTGTTGCACACTAGCTCTCAGGAAGACTGTTTGGGTTTTGGTAGGAGTACAACCAGAGTCACCAACTGAGTCCAAAAGAGCAGAAGATCAAAGGGGTTTACAAATGCTAAAAGATTTAATCAGAGGAGATGCAGATAAGTGCAAAACGATTTAGAAAAACTGTCCTGTCCATTTTCTCATCCACACAAACGATCCTGGGAATGTAAACTCTTAATGGCTGTGACTGCAACAGTTATCACTGCTGTGGAAAACAAGAAAAAGTGTTGCGGGATGTACAATTGCAACAGGTAAGTCGGTTATATTCTTCAAACAGAAGTTAAAAGAACGAATGATTAGTCTGCACAAAGATGGGTGGAGAGAAGGAGGATACAAAGGGGTGGATGCATTCAGTGTGTGGCGAATTGTCTGCCAAGTGGATGTGATGGGGGAAACATGAAATGATCTATTTTGCCAGAAGTAAACATTCTCTAAATGGTGAGTGATGCTGGGCTTTGAGATGCAGCAGATCTTGATGTCCTGATACATTATTTGCAAAGTGCCTGTAGGTGTGTTAAAGATTAAGCTATGTTTGAAGAGCAATTAAAGCAGATTTTGGCTCTGGGAGTTGTGTTATGTGGCATAAACAGGCCCTTCAGCCCACTGAGTTAATACTGATCACCATGCCTATCTTTACTAATCTCACTTTCTATATCCCACTATTCCCTGCTCATTCAAGTACATGTTCAAATGCTACTTAAATTCTGCCTCCACTGCCACGGTTGGTAGTTCCTTGCAGATACCAACCTGCTCTTTGTGTAGGGGGTGGGGAAAAAAAATTACCCTTCACATTTCCACTGAAATCTTTTCCTTCTCATCTTAAACATACAGTATACCTGCCAGTTTTAGACACCCTGAGCACAGGAAACGGATTCTGGCTCACTGCTCTTTTCAAGCCCCTTGTAATTTTATATACCTCTATCATTTCACCTCTCAGCCTTCACCTAATCTGAAAACCCTTCCAATCCAGGCAACTTCCTTTGTGAATCTTTTCTGTACCCTTTGAAGCTTATTGAAATGCTGATGAGTTTGTCCTCTTCTTGTCATTCATTGGAGGATCTTGGTTCATAGTAAATGATTTTGCACCCACATGTCAAAGCAGTCAACAAGCCTCCTGCACTTCCTTCATCTACAACCTCTTTGGACCACAGGTATTCTGCTATCAGATGCTTGTTTCTTTTCCCTAAATGAAAGTGGATCTTCCAATCAAAGCATACCTTGCATTTGCAGTAGATGTTCTCTTTAGCTTCATTGTCGTATTCTGGAGCTTCTTGGTAGAGAGGTCAGGTGCCATCAATGGGAGACTTCAAGGCAGTCCATGCATTGTACATATGTTGTGGCTCAAGCTGTCAATGTGTTGGCATGATGCCAGAGGAGAGCTGCCGCAGTAGTGTCTTTGGTAGCTTTATTGATCTTCACGCAGCAAGGCCTGCGATGATGGAGATGAGGTGTTAGACCAAGTGATGGTCAGTTGAGCAGTTATTAGCATCCATCATGGCTCAAATGTAGTGCACATCCTTGTAGTTCTTCAATTGGACATTGATGTAATCTAATAAGTACAGACCAGGGTTTTTTCATGATTGGGGATATTGTCATAAGACTCCCATTGAAGGTCTTCCCTGCTCCTTCTTGCTGATTACATCCTGCCACAAGGTGTGTCCTTTCCCACCCAGGTGTCCAAATCACCTAGAAAGGTAGTTTCTCCCTTTGAGCTGTAAAGAAGAAATTTTCTGCACCCCATCAGGTCAGAGCAGAGCTCTTTGGCCTCATGGGCAGAGAAATAAACATGTGGAGGAACTGCAAGAAGAAAGTATACAGTTGGTGGCAGAACCCCTAACAGCATTGAGAGGGATTTGGGGAGTTTATGTTCATAGCTCCCTGAAAGTGGCCATGTAAATAGATAGAATTTATTGTCATGAACAAGTCATGAAATTTGGTGTTTTGCCACAGCAACACAGTGCAAACATTCATATTATAACCATCTTACAATACTACTAGAAAAAAATATACAAAAGGTAAAGCAGTGTCTTTGGTTCATTGATCTGATGGCAGCAGGGAAGCTGTCCTTGTGCCATTGAGTGCTTTTTTTTGTACCCTTTTTTCTGATGGTAGCAGAGTGAAAAGGGCATGGCCTGGGGTGGTGGGGGTCTTTGATGATAGAGGCTGCTTTTTTACATCGCCTCATGTAGATGTCCTTGATGGAGTGAAGTCTGGTGCCTGTGATGTTGCCAGCTACGTTAACAACCCTCTGGAGTTTATTCTTGTTTTGAGAGTTTAGAACTTCCATACCAGGCAGTCATGCAACCAGCCAGAATGCTTTTGTTTTATATTTTATTTATTCAACATGTATATCAAGAAATTAACAATATTATACCATAGTAGCATAATAAAATGTTAACAAAGATATGCTGAAACTATATAAAAACAACCCAAAAACTAAAAGGAAAAAAAACTACTACAAATAAAAACGAAAACCCCTATTAACCCAACCTCCTGCCTTAACTAATCTAATCCCAAAACTAAAATTTATGAAATTTCATTATAAAATTATTACAAATAATTTGGATGCATGATGTTGACACTCAGAGACCTCAAAAACGTCATAAAATAATTAGACCTTCAGGGAAAACTTCACTAATCAGGAAAAATAAATTAATAAAATCATAATTTTAATGTCATTATTTTAGTATAAGGACCCCAAATTTGCAAAAATAATGAATATTTATCCCTTAAATTATGTAATTTTTTTCTAATGGAATACAACTTTGAATCTCAGCATGCCATCTATGAAACATCAGATTTCCATGTTACAGCGACACATTTCCTTGCTATTACTAAAACCAACTTAACAAATTTTAATTGAAAATCTGACAGCGATAATTTAGGAGTGACACTTTCAAAATTTCCTTACAAAGGTAATTCAGGATTTAAAGGAAAGTTCACTCCCGTTATCCGTTGCAAAAACTTACTAAAAGGGTTGCAGCCAGAAGTTTGAGTCTTGGGTGATGTATCGAATCTCACAAAGTATAGCTGCTGGTGAGCCTTCTTTGTGATTGCATCAACATGGAGGCTCCAGGACAGATCCTTGGAGATGTGGACACCCAGAAATTTGAAGTTCTTGACCCTCTCCACCACTCAGGCCTTGATGAGGACTGGGACATGTTCCCCTGACTTCCTCCTGAAGTCCACAATCATCTCCTTGGTTTGCTGATGTTGAGCGCAAGGTTGAATTCATTACACCATTCAATGAGCTGATTGTGTGGTAAAGAAAGTACATGGTACGCAGCTATACAATCCTTTGGATAGGGTGCTTTTTAAGTATTGTATACAATCCTAGTCACCTTGTGCAGGAATAATGTGAAAGCTTTGGAGGGGGTACAGGAATTACCAGGGTGCTGCCTGAATGAGAGGGTATGAGCTACAAGGAATGGTTAGACTGTTGGGCTGTTTTCTCTGGAGTATCAGAGGCTGAGGAGAGACCTTACAGAGGTTCATAAGATTCTGAGAGGCATTGATAGGGTAAAAATGTCAAATACAAGAGAACATTCTTTTAAGGTGAGAGGTGGGGCAGAAGGTTAAAGAGGAATTGTGTTGCATATTTCCTTTTAATACAGTATGCACTTGAAACAGGCCGCCGACCTAGTGGTGGAAACAAACAGTAGAATCTAAAAACCTTTTAAATAGACAGGAATGTGGAGGGATGTGTATCATGTGCAGGCAGGCAGATTTGGTTTAATTTGGCACCATATTCAGCATGGACTTCATGGGTTAAAATGCTTGGTTCTGTACTGTAGTAGTCTGTTATTTGAAGCATCCTAGGTTGAAATGTGTGCATGTCTGTTGGTGTTTGGGCAGACTGACATTCCACTAAGATGAGAAGCATTCAAAAAGCAGTGGGAGAGGTAGGTGCTTGGTTAAATTTCTGTATTGGCTAATGAGCTATCGCCAATACACGAAAAGTAAGGCCAAACAGAGTGGCCATTGTGTGAGTGATGCAATATAGGAATGGGAATTTGAGCTTTGGTTCGATCGGCTTCGGTGAGCAGAGGCGGAGGTAGAGATGTAAGGGGTTTTTTCTAACTTTCTGCTTAAAAAGACATTGGGAATGGCATCCAGGGCAGGGACATGCTCCTCTTGCAAAATATGGATATTCTCAATTACTTCATCTGCGAGACGTTCACCAACTGCAGCTCTGTGCAGACCACGTTTGGGAATTGGAGCTGGCTGTGGATGAATCCTGGAACATTTGGAAGGCTGACGGGGTGATAGACAGGAGTTACTAGTCAGGGGAGGGAAAGGGAATATGCAGGCATTGCCGGGTATCCCCATCTCCATTCCCCACTGAAACAAGTATACCCCTTTGGATACTGCTGGTGGGGGGGGGGGGGTGGGTAATGAGCTATCTGGGCCAGGCAGCAATCAGACCAAGAGCACCGTGGTCAGCACTGAGCCTCAGAAGTCAGGTAGTGCGATAGGAGGCTCGATATTTGATAGAAGACTCCCCTGCTGCAAGAGAAACTCCAGGAGAGTGCGTTGGTCCTGGATACTTGGGTCGAGGATGTCTCTGAGAGGGTGCAGAATATTCTTAAGGGGGAGGGTGAGCTGCCAGAGGTCGTAGTACATATTGGTAACAATGATACAGGCAGAAATGGGGTGGATGTCCTGCAAAATAAGTTCAGGGAGTTTTTAAAAAAAAAAATTTTTAGATGTACAGCAAGGTAACAGGCCCTTTTGGCCCACAAGCCCATGGTGCCCAATTATACCCAATTGAACCACAACCCCGATATGTTTTGAATGGTGAGAGGAATGTACAAATCCCTTATATACAGCACAAGATTCAAACCTCAGTTCTGATTGCTGGCGTTGTAACAGTATTGCGCTAACAGTACCAGAAAGAGGCTGAATAACAGGCCATCCAAAGTAGTACTCTCCAAATTACTCTTGCTGCCATGAGCTAGAGAAAGTCAGAACAGGAAAATAGTGCAGACAAATGTATGGCTGAGGAGATGGTGCGGGGGTAGGGTTTCAAGTTCTTGGACCATTGGATTCTTCTGGGAAGGGGTGAACTGTACAAGTGCAACGAGTTGGACCTGAACTCTAGGTTGAATAATATCCTGGCAGAGATATTTGCTAATGGTTTTGTGGGGTGAGGAATGAGGGATTAAACTAGATTAGCTGGGGGGGGGGGGTGGTGGTGAGAACCAAAGAAAAGAGGTGGTTGGCGCACAAGCAGGGTCAGCTGGTAGGGAGTTTGTGTGAAAGGACAAGACAAACAAAATGTTTTGTATTTAAATGCACACAACACAAGAAATAAAGTTGATGACACATTGGCAGGTATGATGTGTGCATCAAAGAGATGTGGCAAATGGGAGCTTAATGTCCAAAGATACAAAGTGTATTGAAAGGATAGGCTGGTAAGCAGAGGGAGTGGCGTGGCTCTGTTGGTAAGGAATAACATTAAATCATTAGGAGGAGTTGGCATTGGATCAGAAGATACAGAATCAATGTGGGTTGAGTTAAATGGCAAGGGTAAAAAGACACTGTTGGCAAAGACGGTGCCCTCCATATGTTTGGGACAAAGACACTTTTTTCCTTTATTTTCCCCTGTGCTTCATAATTTTAAATTTGTAATCAAACTATTCACATATGATTAAAGTACACATTCCAGATTTTATTGAAGGTTATTTGTATATTTGATGATGTAGAAATTACAGAACATTTTATACATAGTCTCCTCGTTTCAGGACACCATATTTGGGACATAGCAATGGTATGTAATATTAAGTAGTCATGTTTAGTACTTTGTTGTATATCCTTTGCTTGTAATGCATCGAGTCCACGCTGCTGAAGATCCAGCTGCGCTGGATGGGTCACGTCTCCAGAATGGAGGACCATCGCCTTCCCAAGATCGTATTATATGGCGAGCTCTCCACTGGCCACCGTGACAGAGGTGCACCAAAGAAAAGGTACAAGGACTGCCTAAAGAAATCTCTTGGTGCCTGCCACATTGACCACCGCCAGTGGGCTGATAACGCCTCAAACCGTGCATCTTGGCGCCTCACAGTTTGGCGGGCAGCAGCCTCCTTTGAAGAAGACCGCAGAGCCCACCTCACTGACAAAAGGCAAAGGAGGAAAAACCCAACACCCAACCCCAACCAACCAATTTTCCCTTGCAACCGCTGCAATCGTGTCTGCCTGTCCCGCATCGGACTGGTCAGCCACAAACGAGCCTGCAGCTGACGTGGACTTTTTACCCCCTCCATAAATCTTCGTCCGCGAAGCCAAGCCAAAGAAAGAAAAGAAAAGTAATGACTGCTTCGCATCTGGTTCATAGACACCACCAGGTGCTGAGTATCTTCTCTGGTGATGCTCTGCCAGGCCTCAACTGCAGCCAACTTCAGCTCCTGTTTTCTTCGGGGGCTCATCCCCTTAGGTTTTCTCTTCAGCATATGGAAGGCATGCTCATTTGGATTTAGATCAGGTGACTGACATGGCCAGTATGTTTGGAATAGTCTTGCTGTAGGATGAAGCGCCTTTCAATGGATTAGGAGGCATTTGGTCAAACTTGAGTAGATGTTTCCATTTTCTTCAGAATTTATTTTACTACTTCCATCGGGATCTTGAGCAGTTCCTTTTATGCCTCCACACATTGCTCTTGCCATCACTCTGATACAGGTTAATCTTGGTCTCGTGTCCACAAGACCATTTGCCAGAATTCTGCAGGCTCTTTTAAATACTTCGTGGCAAATGGTAATCTGGCCACCTGTTTCTGTGACTAACTAGTCTTTTGCATCTTGTAGCCTCTGTATTTCTGTTCACGAAGTCTTCTGCAGACTAGAAGTCATCGACACCTGTCTCCTGAAGACTGTTTCTGATCTGTCAGACATATGCTTGGAAAATTTTCATCATTATGATGAGAATTCTTCTGTCATCAGCAGTGGAGGGTCTTCCTTGGCCTCCCAGTTCCTTTGCGATTACTGAGTTCTTTCTTCTTAATAATATTCCCAAAATTGATTTTGATCATCCTAAGGTTTAGACGATGTCTCTTTGTTTTTCAGCTTCATAATGCAGAGTTGATGACTGAAGCGATCTAGTCTGGGGGCCTGGGGAACAAACTGGTGTTGGAGAACTCACTCAGCGGGGGAGCGGGTGCCATACCAGCCATGGACCTTCTCCATCTGTCACGCTGTCATTCTTCACCCTCTCTCTCTGCATTTCAAACACACGTGCTTATAGCATGTGGAGATGAAACCACATGATTCATTTTGGTGACACCCCTCTGATGGCATCACCCGGCGGTGTCCACAACCCCCTATAGACACTAATGCTGCAGGTGGGTGGGGGGGCACAGGTCACGAATGCCCCATGATGCTGAGCCTGTGATAATGCCTTAACTTTCATTGGGACTTCATGTGCTCACCAGCACACTTTTTTTTAACATTTTTTATTTTTCACACCATAAACCACATTGACCATGATAAATACATTTTCCTTTTCAAATATATAGTGTCATTTTCTCCCCCCTCCCATCCTCCCCCCCCATCCATTTAAAGTACAAAATCTAAGATACATTAAACCAGTCAAACAATGTTGTCATTCAATAAAAATAAACAAGAAATTCCACTGAGTCAATTCTTTTCATTTCCTTCTCCTTTCGTTAATTTAGGTAGTGAATGTCCCTGGTAGGTTTTCTCTATTGTGTTTCATGTAAGGCTCCCATATTTGTTCAAATATTTCAATATTATTTCTTAAACTATATGTTATTTTTTCTAATGGAATACATTTATTCATTTCTATATACCATTGTTGTATTTTCAAATTATCTTCCAATTTCCAGGTTGACATAATACATTTTTTTGCTAAGGCTAGACCTATCTTGACAAATCTTTTTTGTGCACCCTCCAAATCAATTCCAAATTCTTTGATTTTTATGTTACTTAGGAGAAAGATCTCTGGATTCTTTGGTATATTGTTTTCTGTTATTTTATTTAATATCTGATTGAGATCATCCCAAAATTTTTCTACTCTCTCACGTCCAGATTGTATGAATTGTTGTTCCCATTTCTTTTTTACATCGAAAACATCTTTCAGATACTGTTGGGTCCCATTTATTTAACTTTTGAGGTGTAATGTATAGGCTGTGTATCCAGTTATATTGTATCATATGTAACCTCATGTTTATGGTATTTCTCATCGTTCCAGAGCATAACTTCTCCCATATTTCCTTTTTTATCTTTATATTTAAATCTTGTTCCCATTTTTGTTTAGTTTTACCATTTGTTTCCTCATTCTCCTTTTCTTGCAGTTTAATATACATATTTGTTATAAATCTTTTGATTATCATTGTATTAATGATGTTCCAAACAGTTGATTTTGTTAATCCTAAGGTTTAGGTGATGTCTCTACTGTTTTATTCTTGGTTTTCATTGACACAAATCTGACTGCATAAAATGTGTTGCAATTTCAATGTGGTCAAACCAAAATAACCTTGAATAAAATCTGCAAAGTGCAATTTAATTACCTGTGAATTGTTTGATTAAAATTTTAAAACTGTGGAGCACTGGCAAATAAAAGAAAGTGTCTTTGTTGAGGGTATTGTATACACAGAACTCCAAGTAGTAGCTGGGACATGACAAAAACTTGCAACAGCAGATAGAAAACGCACGTCAGAAGGGTCATGTTCAGGTAGGCACAGCAGATTTTAACATGCAAATCGATTGAGGAAAACTCTGTTGGAACTGGATCTCGAGAGATTTTGTAGAATGCCGATGAGATGGTTCTTCAGAGCAGCTTGTTGATGAACCCACTGGGGGATTAGCTGCACTGGATTGGGTGTTGTGTAATGCACCAACAGTGATTGGAGAGCTTGGAGTAAAGGAACCATTAGGGAGCAGTGATCACAATATGACTGAGTGCAAACTGAGATTTAACAAGGAGAATCTAAAGTCAAATGTGTCAGCGTTTCAATGGAGTAAAGGGAATTACAGTGGCATGAGAGAGAAAGTACTGCATATTTCAGCATATGTCGAGTAGTAAAAATCCTCAAAAATCACTCAAAATAGGGGTCCAACATACGCTGAATGTACTTTTAAGACATTAAATTCACCGAAAAAACCAGATTGACGTCGATTTGGCATGTCAATGTTGGAAGCAGCTCACAATACCTCTGCTCGGCACCACCCTAACTGCTCCTACCTGGGACCCTGATGTTGCAGTCGCCGCTCCTGTCTGGTTGGCCACGGTTCCTGCTCCCGCCGGGAGCAATATGTCGCCGCTCCAGCTCCGTGGACGATCGGCGCTGCTGCCTGGTCGGCCAAGGTTTTTTTTATTTACTTAATTTACAGCTTTGTTACTTGCAATTGGGGTGTTTTAAAAAATTTTGGGTTGTTCCTGGGAAGCCTGGACAGCCTGAAAAATGGGGGTCGACTTGTACACCAGATATAACATAAAACCATTAAAATGAGGCTAAAAAAAGAGGGGGGGTATGATCTATCTGCCAGTCGACCTATACACCAAAATATACGGTAGATCGGAAGGTGTAAGTGATAGAGAAGATGGCAGAACATCAATGGATAAGAGCTTTTTGCCAAGTAATGGGGAAGGTGCAACATTCCAAAAAAAATAGGGCATATTCAAATGGAAAAATATCACCGCTGTGACTGACTAGGAAGTCAAAGCCAACAAGGAAGGAAAAACAACAAAAAAAATTAGGAAGTTTTCAAAAATTCATAAGGAGGGAAAAGATGAAATATGAATGTGCAACTGATATCAGGACACAAAAAGCTTCAAGTATATGAAGGAAAAAAAGGCAAGAGTAAATACAGTCCACTAGAAAATGACTGATGGTGAAATAATATTGGGAGACAAGGAGACGGCAGAGAAACTAAATGAGCATTTTGCCTGTCTTCACTGTGGAAGATATTAGTAGTGTGCCAGACATTGAAGGGTATCAGGGAAGGGAAGTGAATGTAGTTACTATTTAAAGGGAGAGGGTGCTCAGAAAGTTGAATGGTCTCAGGATGGACAAGTCTCCCGGACCAGTTGGAGTACACCCTCGGGTTCTGTAAGAGGTAGTGGTAAAGATTTTGGAGGCATTAGCAATGATTTTTCAGGAATCATTCGAATCTGGCATGGTTCTGGAGGACTGGAAAACCACAAATTCAAGAAGAGAGGGAGGCAGCAGAAAATAAATTATAGGCCGGTTAGCCTGATGTCAGTGATTGGGAAATTATTAGAGTCGATTGTAAAGGATGAGGTTATGAAGTACTTAGAGGTGCATGACAGCATAGGCCAAAGGCAGCATGGTTTCCTGAAGAGAAAATCTTGCTTGACAAACCTATTGGAATTCTTTGAGGAAGTGACAAGTAGGCTAGATAAGGGAGATGTAGTGGATCTATTGTATTTGGATTTTCAGAAGGTCTTTGACAAGGTGCTGTACATGAGGCTACTTAACAAGATCAGAGCCTGTGGTATATAGGAAACATACTAGTGTGGGTAGAGTGTTGGCTGATTGGCAGGAAGCAGAGTTGGAATACAAGGATCATATTCTGATTGGCTGTCAGTTGCTAGTGGAGTTCCATAGGGGTCAGTGTTGGAGCCGTTTTTTTTGTGTGTGTTAATGATTTGGATTCTGGAATGAATGGTTTTGTGGGCAAGTTTGCAGATGATACAAAGGTAGGTGTAGGAGCAGGTAGTGCAGAGGAAACAGGGAGGCTGCAGAAGGACTTGGACAGATCAGGAGAATGTAGCAAATGAAATATAGTGTCAGAGAGTGTACAGTCATGCACTTTGTTGGAAAAAATAAACGAACTGGCAGACTGTTTTAAATGGGGGAAAATACCCAGATACAAAAGGACTTGGGAATCTTTGTGCAGGATAGCCTGAATGTTGATATGGTGAAGAAGACAAATGCAATGCTGGCATTCATTTTAAGAAGAATAGAATATAAGAGCAGAGATGTGATACTGAGGCTTTATAAGGTCCTGGTGAGACCTCACTTGGAGTCCTGTGAGCGGAATTGGGCTCTTCCTAACATTGGAGAGGGTTCAAAGGACGATTCTGGGAATGAAAGTGTTATCATATGAGGACCATTTGACAGCTGTTGGGTTATATTCATTGGAATTTTGGAGAATAAGGGGTATCTCATTGAAACATTTCGAATGTTTATCGGCATGGACAACGTAGATGTCGAAAGGCTGTTTCCTGTGGTTGGAGAGTTTAGGACAGTGATTCTCAACCTTTTTTTTTTCCAGTCGCATACCACCTTAAGCAATCCCATACTAATCACAGAGCACCTATGGCAGAGGGAATATTTAAAGTGGTATGTGAGTGAAAAGAAAAAGGTTGAGAACCACTGGTCTCGGACAAGAAGGCACAACTTCAGGATTGAAGGGTATCTGCTTAGAACAAATGCATAGCAATTTCTTTTCCTAGAGGGTGCTAAATCTGTGGAATTTGTTGCTACTGGCATTTGTGGAGGCCAGATCATTGGGTGCATTTAAAACTGAGATTGATAGATTCTTGATTAGCCAGATGGCATTTGTGAGGACTAACCAAGGTCAGACACACATGGGAAATTAGGATGCTGTGCAGAGCAGTTGACGGATCTGGGAATACACTTATATAATTCCATGATAGTGGCATCACAGGGAGATAGGATTGTCAAAAGAGCTTTTGGCATGTTGGCCTTCAAAGAATGAAGTAGAGCAACTGGAATGTTCTCAAGTTAAAGACATTGAGTCCTAATTTGAAGAATTGTAAAGATTGCAGAGAAGATGTAGAAGGATGTTGCTGGGACTTGAGCTGAGTTACAAAGAAAGGTTAAATAGCTTTAACCCTAATATTCCCTAGAGTAACAAACTATGAGGGGAGATTTGATAGAGGTGTACAAAATTGCAGGGTATCGACTGATTAAATGCAAGCAGGTTTCTTCCACTAAGTTAAGGTGAGACAAGAACTGGAGGGCCTGGGTTAAGTGTGGAAGGGGAAATGTTTAAAGGAAGCATTGAAAGGAAACGTGCAGAGTGGTGAAAGTGCAGAATGATCTGCAGTTGAAGTGGTAAATGTGGACTCTATTTCGACACTAAGAAACATTTGGATTGGTACAAGGATGGGAGGGGTTGAGGGGTATGGTCAAGGTGCAGGTCAATAGGACTGAGCAAAATAACTAAATGGACCCAAGGGCCTATATCTGTGCTGAAATGTCTGGATAAATAAATAAAAAATTGCCTGCTATGCCAAATGTCATTGCTTTTCTGTCAGACCAGAGCACTGATGTAGTCAATAAGTGGAGAGCAAGACAATCACACAAACAAGTCTTTTATGTTTGATACGTTAATCATAAGTAAATAACCAAATTTGGCTATAAACTACAACTCTCTACATTTGAGGTTCTACAGTTTTAGCACAGTCACTCATACCCATTTGATATTCACAAATATACTTAAAAATCAGCTACTTTACATTGTATATCCATCTGTACAGGCGCTGGACCATGAATAAAGCAGCGCTGCAAATGTTGTCAACTATCAAGTGTATTGTACTTTGCATTTAAAAAATAAAATGCCTGAGATTATATTAAGCTTTTACAAGATGACTGAGGAAAATCTCCAAGTTTGTCACACAAATGGTGGTTGCCCTGGAAGAAATGTGCTGTTATTTTTGCTGGCATCTCAATGAATGGATGATGTTTCAGATTATTCTTCTTTCTTTTACAGAGAGCTAAAACTAATTTCTACAGGATCTAAAAAAGAACAGTAAATTTTTCAACACCTTGAGCTAGCTCAATAGTGGCTCAGCTTCATACAATAATGATTTTTCTATGAGAATACATCGTAACTGATGAGTGTAAACAAGTAAGAGTTCTAATGGTGTACAAACAGAAAATGCAGTGTTCAGATTTGTGTTGATTGAAAACTGTCAGAACATAATACAATATTCCAAATTAAAGCAGCCACCTTGAGCAAGCAATTACAATTAGTTACAAATTTGACCAAAATATAATTGGCTTAACAATGAAAACTGAAATGCATTCAGGATGAATCTTGCTTTCAGGCTTTATTAGAAAACAAATCCCAGGAGGATGATGCCACTGACTGTCTAACTGCAGGAAGCTGCTCGTACAGATGCCAAAACAAGGACAGATTTAGATTTAGCACATAAGCAATTTCAAAATTAATTCCCAGAGTTTTGTCTGGAAAACAAAATCCCATTTGCTCTCACTGTTAGCACAGGATTCAGTTCTTGTCCCTGTGTTGCAGCCTCTTTCCAACATTGGTTTAAAAAAAAATCCAGAGCCATACAACATTTTCCTTTATAAAAAGATTCAACAATCCCAGCTCTTAATGACTGTGCATTTGAATATAACTAAACTACCAACCTAAATTTATACCAGGCATCTAACAGACATTGGCTTAACTACATTACAGACGTGTGCATCATTATCCCAAGTGATTCAAGATAAATAAGTTTGCTTCTGTACAGATATTCACCATATTATCAAATGAAAGTTGCCATTTTCTTGCACACAACCTGGTTTCTTTAAATAGGTAAAATGCAAATTTCATTTGAGATTTACTGAGTAAGCTATTTACCTTGGAGTCCACATATTAGTGTGGACACCTTGTGTTTTTACTTGAAGTGGATGAAACATGACACGTCGCAATGCCAAAGGCAATACATTTGAAGCAACAACAAAATTTGTTGAAGTGATTTAGTGAAGTTTGCAAATTTAAAGTAGATTCATCAGCTGGGATAAAGTAAGAATAGTTTTTAATTTAAAAAAAAGTGAAGACTTTCTCGTACCTTGGGAAATTATCTTAACCTCAGGCGTAAGACTATGATAAAAGAGCTAACAAGTAGAATCAGCTGAGATGGATCACTACTGCAGGCAGAGTTATTGGGAGGGATTTTCCTGGGCTCAATGGGGTCAAAGAGCAGAGGAGCATCAGTGCTGGTGAAGTCAAACTCAAGCTGGCAATCCAGCCCAAAGCAGCCACTGCCACTTTCTTCACCACTGCCGTAATCACCTAAAGACAAAACGGAGCAATGGAAAATTAATTTCTTTAGCATTCCCATGTGAATGTAAAGTGGTGCAAATAATATGTTCAAACACAATCAGAAGTTAGCAGCAAAATCGTGAGGTCTGAGAGCAATCATTTACAGTTTCACAATATTGTGGCTGAAGGGCCTGTACAGTGCTACAATGTTCTATGCTGTGTTTAAATTGCTCATTTTAAGATGAGAGGAAATCTGCCATCAGTGAAATTTTTCAGGGGTCAGTCGTGAACTTTTAAATTTGTGGTAATGACTTTGATGTGGATAAATCTGCATTCAATTATACATCATGGAGAAAGGCCCTTCCAACCACTCATCTGTGCCAAAAGAGTAGTCCACCTGAGCCCTATTATCTGCTTTTCAAAATATCTTATAAATGTCACAGTTATACTGGCCTCTGCAGTTTCCTCTGGAAGATGGTTTGTGATGAACAGGATTCATCCACCCGAATATGCTCGGTAAATATGAGAGAAACGGATTGGGTGAATGGACTTTCATTTGTCCAGAGCAAGTAAATCCATAACCACAGAACATGGGTTTAAGGTGAGGGGAGAGATTTAAAAGGAACCTGAGGGGTAATTTTGTTTTAAAACACAGGGTGCTGAGTAAATGGAACAGGTTGCTGGACAAGGTGGTTGAAGCAGGTACTATTGCAATATTTAAGAAATATTTGGACAGATACATGACAGGATAGATTTAGAAGGATATGGGTGAGACATTTTAGTGGGTGTGAGAGAAGGGCCTGTATCCAAGCTAATTTTCACTCCATTTGTGCCGTGAACTCTTCAAGACATATTTGAGTGGGGTGACATTAGCAATTTTCCAATCCTCTTGAACCATTCCCTACTACAACAATTCTTGAAAGATAACCACTAGAACAATACAACTTTACAGCACAGAAAACAGGCCCTTCTAGTCTGTGATGAACTGTTATTCTGCCTGGTTCAACTGACCTGTGCCCAAATCCATAGCCTTCCGTACCCCTCCCATCCATGTACCTGTCCAAATTTTTCTAAAGTGTGAAAATTGAGGCTGCATTCACCACTTCAACGGACAGCTCATTCCACGCTCCCACTACTCTCTATGTGAAGATCCCCCTAAGATTTTTCACATTTACCCTTAACCCATGTCCTCTGGTTTGTATCTCGCCTATCCTCAGTGGATATCAATTCACATCATAATTTTGTATACCTCTATCAAATCTCTCCTCATTCTCTATGCTACAGGGAATAAAGACCTCAACTGTATCTTTGCCTGTAAATCAGTTCCTGAAGTCTGGGCAATGTCTCTACACTCTTTCAATCTTATTGATATCTTTCCGATAGTTAGGTGACCAAAACTGCACACAATACTTCAAATTTAGCCCCACCTATGACTTGTACAACTTTACCATAACATCCAAACGCCTCTACTTAATACTTTGATTTATGAAGGCCAATATGCTAAAAGCTCTCTTTACAACCCTATCTACCTATGTCGCCACTTTCAGGAAATGATGTATCAGATCCCTTTGTTCCTCTGCACTCCTCAATGCCCTATCATTTACTGTGAATGTCCTACCTTGGTTTGTCCTTCCAAAATGCAACACTTCACACTTGTCTGCATTAAATTCCATCTGCCATTTTTCCAGCTGGTCCAATCCCTCTGCAACATGTGAAAGCCTTCCTTGCTGTCCACAACACCTCCAATCTTTGTGTTACCTGCAAACTTGCTGATCCAATTTACTACATTATCATCCATCTGGTTGATATAGATGGCAAATAACAAAAGTCTCAGAAATGATCCCTGTGAGGCACCACTAGTCACAGGCCTCCAGACTAAGAAGTAATCATCCATTACCCCTCTCTGTCTTCTCCCATCTTGCCAATGTCAAATCTAGTTCACTATTTCACCATAAATACCAAGCACTTGAACCTTCCTGCCTAACCTCTAATGTGGAACCTTGTCAAAGGCCTTACTAAAGTTCATGTAGATAACATCCGCAACCTTTCCTTCATCAACATTCCTGTTAACTCCTCAAAAAACTATTAGTGTGTTTTAACATGACCAACTACACACAAAGCCATGTTGACTATCCATAATCAGTCCCTGCCTATCCAAATACTTGTATAACCGATCTGTTAGGTCACCCTCCAATAATTTACCTACTACTCACCACCCTATCATTTCCAGAGTTACTTTTGGAACCTTTTTTAAACAACGGAATAACATGAGCACTCCTCCAACACCACAACCATGGAAACGATGTTTTAAATATTTCTGCCAGAGCCCCTGCAATTTCTACACTAGCTTCCCTTAAGGTCCGAGGACCTATCTTGTCAGGCTCTAGGGTTTTATCCACCCTTATCTGCTTTAAGACAGCAAGCACCTCCTCTTTAATCAGTATAGGTTCCATTACCTCATTTGCTCTTTTCCTTACTTCCCTGGATCCTGCCAGTTTCTTGAGTAAATAGTAATGCAAAGAAACCCATTTAAGATCTCCCATCTCTTCTGGCTCCATATATAGCCAACCACTCTGATCTTCAAGACCATCAATTTTGTCCCTTACTATCCTTTTGCTCTTAATATAACTGTAGAAACCTTTAGGATTTTCCTTCACATTGTTTGCCCAAACAACCTCGTCTTATTTTAGCCTTCCTGATTTCCCTCTTAAGTTTTTCTTACATATTTTATACACCCCAAGTACCTCATTTGCTCCTTGTTGACTATACCTGCCATACATCTCTTTCTTCTTCTTAACCAGATCCCCAGTATCCCTCAAACCGTGGCTCCCCGTCTCGTAACTTTCCCTTTGATCCAGTCAGGATCATATAAACTCTACACTCCCAAAATTTCACCTTTGAAGGCGAATACATCCTTGCCAGAAAACAACTTTTCCCAATCCACACATTCTAGATCCTTTTTAATTTCCTCATAATTAGCCTTTGTCCAATTTAGAATCTCAACCTGAGGCCCAGACCAATCCTATTCCATAATTAACTTGAAACTAATGTTATTATGATCTCTGAACCAAAAAAGTTCCCCTACAAAAGTTTCCTCTGTCGCTTGTCTGGTCTTGTTCCCTAATAGGAGATCCAGTATTGACTTTCTCTGGTTGGTACCTCGATATATTGATTTAGGAAACTTTCCTGAATGTATTTGACAAACTCTCAACCAAACAGCCCTTTTACAGTATGGGAGTCCCAGTCAATAAGTGGAAAATTAAAATCACCTACTATTACAACCTTGAGCAAAAAATACCAGGCAGGTCAGTTAGCATCGGCAGAGAGAAACCAATTTCATGGGCTTAACTGACCAAGACTTGGCCTGTTGCCCAGCCTCATTGCTCATTGTGTCTGCCCAATTTGCTTTCCTCGCCAGATGTGAAGAACCCCTGAAAGCAGCAGCACAGGTAAATAAGATGGTTCAGGAGGCATCCAGGACACTTGCCTTTGTATTCAAGCATAGGTGTGGAGGGTTTGCAAGAGGGTCAAAGGAGATCTCTATTAAGAAAGGTTCCATCTAAAGGGTGGATGTTTTCAAACTGTAAATTACTGCCTGAGAGGTGGGTGCTCGCAGTATTATGACATTGAAGATTCAAAATGAGCACTGAATCATTAAGGCAGAAAAGACTACAAACCAAGTGCTGGTAAATAGGATTGAGTTGTTGATGGTAGTCATGGGCATACTGAGGGGGTTTCTGAACTCTTCGCCATTACTGGTTATCAATAATTCAATATGGTCACATGTTAACAATTGAAATTACACAATTCTCAAGTCAAACAAGTGCAATATCTGCTTGCTTGAAAGACAAAAAACATATTTGACTCTCACTCCTAAACCACCCGTCTTTCTATGTAAAGAACATGAAGGCAAATTCACTTTTTCTCAGAAAAAGTTACTTACTTGTATCATGAAATGTAGCATCATTTCCATGGTAAGCATTCTTTATTTTATTGGTCATTATTCGCAGCATCATTATCTGCCTCCGTATCATCATATCTGGTTTGGTAATATCCACTTCAACAGCTGGGTTGTTGAGCTGGTTTGCAAGGCCATTACCTGTCAGTGGAAAATTGTATCTAGGAAAAACAATGATTAAATCTTTGTATTATAAGGGAGAAGTGGAAGAGTTGGGAAATGAAAGAAACATTGCAGAGATGGGAGATGTGTTCAGGCTCTGCAATATGACTTCTGCACAATCATACAGGGAGGGATACAAATGACTTCCAGGAAGGTGAGTGAATTAGGAATTGAGCAAGTGACATAAAAATTGGTGGATTTGTGGACAGTGTAGAGGGCTATTGTAGAATACTACAGATCAGTTATAAATATGGGCAGAGTAATGTCAGATGGAGTTTAATCCAGACAAGTATGAGATTTTGCACATTAGAATGCCAAACAAAAGGGGAACGTATACAGTTAATGAAGGATTCTTAAGGACATCGATGTGGAGAGGGATCTGGGTGGGGGGGGGGGGTACAGGTCGATAGTTCCTTGAAAGTGGCCATGCAGTAGAGTGGTAAAGAAGGCATATGACATGCTTGTCTTCACTTGGTGCAGCATTGACTATTGCGGAAAAGAAGCTGTGTTACAGCATTCGTTGCTGGAGAAATTATAATGGGAAACCAGGAGATGGCAGAGGAGTAAATGAGTATCTTGCATCAGCTTTCACTGTGAAAGTCTTTAGCAGCA
The DNA here is from genome assembly GCF_036971445.1 of Narcine bancroftii. Taxonomy (NCBI): domain Eukaryota; kingdom Metazoa; phylum Chordata; class Chondrichthyes; order Torpediniformes; family Narcinidae; genus Narcine; species Narcine bancroftii. The sequence continues at coordinate 46,763,686 of NC_091476.1, read as the reverse complement.
TGTCAAGGGTGTCAGGAAAGAGAGGTGAGTGCAGTCACAGTCACCAGAGAGAAGGTGCTGGGAAGCTGAATTGTTTAAGGGTAGCTAAGTCCCTGGACCAGATGGAATGCAGCCTCTGGTCTGAAAGAAGTAGCTCCAGAGATTGTGGGGTCCCTGGTAATGATCTTCCAAGAATCAATAGATTCTGACATGGTTCCGGAGGTCTGGATAATTGCAACGGTAACTGCTATTTAAAAAGGGAAGGAAGCAGCGGAAAGGAAATGATAAACCTGTTAGCCTCACATCTGTGGAGTCGATTGTCAAGGATGAGGCTATGGAGTACCTGGAGGTGCATGACCATCAGAATCAGAATTTATTGTCAAGAACACGTCACAAAATTTGTTGCTTTGTGGCATTACAAATAAATTACAATTTTTTAAGAATAAATAAATTGGAGCCAAAGAAGAAAAAGTCCTCACAGTGTCTGTGGTTCATTTTCCATTCAGAAATCTGATGCCAGAGGGGAAGAAGCTGTCTTTCTGCCACTGGGTGTTCATCTTCAGGCTCCTGTACCACCATCTTGATGGAAGCAGTGAGAAGAGGGCATGGCCTGAATTGTGAGGGTCCTTGAGGAAAGAGGCTGCCTCTTGTAGATGTCCTTAATGGAGTGAAGATTAATGTCCACGATGGTGCTGGCTGAGTTCACAACTCTCTGTAGTCTTTTCCTGTTGTGTGCATTGACACTTTCATACCAGACAGCGATTCAACCCATCAGAATGCTCTCCACTGTAACCTATAGAAATTTGCAAGTCTTTGGTGACGTACCAAAACTCCTCAAGAAGTTAATACGCTGGTGAGCCATCTTCGTGATTACATCAACATGGAGGCCCCAGCATAGATCTTTGGAGATGCTGACACTCAGGAATTTGAAATTCGTAACTTTTTCCACTGCTGACTCCTCTGAGGATTGGTTTGTGTTCTCCTGATTTCCCTTTCATGATCAGTCAGTTCCTTAGTTTTGCTAACATTGAGTGCAAGGTTGTGGCTGTGACACCACTCAGCAAGCTGATCTATCTCACTCCTTTACTCTTCTTCATTGCCGCCTGTGATTCTGCCAACGCCTGTAATTCTGCCAACAATTGTGGTGTCATTGGTAAATTTGTAGATGACATCTGAATTGTGTCAAGCCCCACAGTCATGGGTGTAGAGAAAGCAGAGTAGTGAGCTAAACACATATCCTTGATTGAGTATTGTTGATTATCAGTGAGGAGGAGATGTTGTTTCTGATATGAACTGACCGTGGTCTTCCGAAGAGGAAGTCAAGGATCCAGTGGCATTAGGTATTGAAGCTAGGCCAAAGTAAGCAAAAATCTTGCCTTACCAACCTACTGCAATTTTCTGAGGAAACCACAAGCAGGCTAGATAAAGGAGATGCAGTGAATATTAAATATTTGGATTTTCAAAGGGATTTTTACCAGGTGTCACGCATGAAGCTGCCTTGCAAGATGAGTGTCCATGAGGTTACAGGAAAGATACTCGCATGGGTAATGGATTGGCTGATCACTAGGAAACAGGGTGGGAACAAAGGAATCCTATTCAAGTTAGCTGCTGGTTACCAGTGGTGTTTCGCAGGGATTGGCATTGGGGGCCACTTCTTTTTAAGTTGTAAATTATTTGGATTGTGGAATAAATGGCTTTGTGGCTAAGTTTGCAGATGACAGGGGCAGGTAGTGAGGAGGAAACGGAGAGGCTGCAGGGAGACTCGAATAGATAAGGAGAATGGGCAAAGTGGCAAATTAAATACAATGTTGGAAAGTGTATGGTCATGCACTTTGGTAGAAGAAATAAATGAGAGTCCTCGTGCAGGAATCCTAAAAGGTCATCTCCAGGTTGAGTCGGTGGCAAAGAAGGCTAATACAATATATTGACATTCATATCTAGAGGAATGGGATAGAAGATTAGGTATATGATGTTCAGGCTTAAAAATGCACTAATGAGACCTCACATGGAATATGGAGTACAGTTTTGGGCTCCTTATTTAAGAAAGGATGTGCTGGCATGAGAGAGGGTTCAGAATCAGAACTTAACGTCATGAACTAATCACAAATTTGTTCAGAGAAGATTTATAAGAATGATTCCTGGAATTAAGGGATTAGCAAATGAGGAACACTTGACCGCTCTTGGACAGTACTTCTTGGGATTTAGAAGAATCAGGGGGACCTCGTAGAGGCATTTTGAATGTTAAAGGGGCTGGATAGAGTAGATGTGACAATGTTTCCCATGGTCAGGGAGTCCAGGACAAGAGGGCACAACGTCAGGATTGAAGGATGCTCATTTAAAACAGAGATGTGGAGGAATTTCTTTAGCCAGAGAGCGGTGAACCTCTGGAAACTGCTACCACATTGAGCTGTGGAGGCCAAGTCATTGGGTGTATTTAAGGAAGAGATTGATAGATATCTGAATAGTCAGGGTATCAAAGGTTTCGTGGAAAAGGCAGGGGAGTGTGTCTTAGTGAGGGAATGGATCAGCTTTTGACAGAATTACTCAATGAGCCGAATGGCTTATAGATAGATCCTGACTTATGATGTTCCGACTTACAATATTTCAAAGTTACGAGGATCAGAATCCATTTTGAATTAAGGTAAGTCATGATCTACCTGTACCAAACCAAATAAAAATAATGTAATCAAATTTGGTGAAGCAGTGAGTGACGGCAGTCGTAGTGGCCCTGGCTGGTATGGGGAGGACCAGAGGCCACAGTTTAACAGTAAGGGGTAGGCCATTTAGAATGGAGTTGAGGAAAAACTTTTCATCCAAAGGGTTGTGGATCTGTGGAACGCTCTGCCTCAGAAGGCAATGGAGACAATTCTCTGGATGCTTTCAAGAAAGAGCTAGATAGAGCTCTTAAAGATAACGGAGTCAAGGTAGAAAGCAGGAATTGTTTATGAGCAGCTATGATTACAGAATGGCAGTGCTGGCTCAAAGGGTTGAATGGCCTTCTCCTGCACCTATTAGGTCCTTTCAAACTGCCAAGTAAAATGGTGTTAACTGGGAAATTTGTCCAGTTAGCACCCCACTCACAGTCAGTGTGGTCCTAATCCAACTGGGTCCCTAACCTACCTCAGAGGTAGACAGGGAGCCTAATTAAATTTAACTAGGTCGCGTTCACCAGCTACTTGAACAGGAAAATGGCCAACATGGTTACTCTAGTGACAGCGCTTGTGTTGTGTGCTGGCATCACAGGGAAACCCCTGGCTGAAGTCTTTGCTGTGATCTGTGGGGGGAGGAGGGGGGTGGGGGGTTGTAATGGAGAGAGGGGTTGCTGCCGCAGGACTCGGGGGGGGGGGGGGGGAAGGTTGCTGCTGCAGGGGTTGCGGGGTGAGAGAGAGAAAGGTCGCCGTTGTGGAGGGGGGACGTGAACTGTCGCTGCTGCAAACGCCACTCCAATTTGCAGTGATGGCTCAACATTCATAGCAGCGGGTCATTGATGAAGTGGGTGTCGATTGACTGTGGGGGTAGTGACTAACAGGGGGAGGGTGACTGACTGGGGGGGTGATGATTGACTGTAGGGGTGGCAACTGATGGGGAGGATGACTAATGGGAGGAAGGGGAAATTGACAGCCAGTGGGGGGGGGGGGGGGGGGGTGGGACTTACCTATAGTTCCTGTGAGTGCATGATGCATCACTTACCACATCATCGCGGGGGTGGGATCGCCCTGCAGTTTAAAAGGTGCTTCCAGCACCTTTTCCCCAGTAATCGCACCTGGGACCCAGGAGGGATACCCAGATGCTGCAGTTTAAAAGAACCTAATGTCTATTACTGTATTGCATGAACAGAGAAATAGGTACAATTCTGCCATCTGGTGTAGGGATGAGCAAACTGCAAGAGCCCACATGTGAGAGGCAATAGGTACCACCATCTACAAATTGCAAGAACTTTAAAGTACTGCCATCTCGTATAATATCTGAGTACTGCATGAAGCGATATATAGGTACAATACTCTGGTGTTGGAACTAGTGAACTTCAAGAGCTAAGATGTTTTTTTTCTTTCATCAATGTTATAACGAAACAACATTATTCAAGGACATTGTATAGTGTTCAGTTCTGGTCATCTCATTAAAGAAAGAATGTGGAAGCTTTGGAGAGGATGCACAGGAGATATACCAGGATGATAGTAAAACACAAAAGTCTGCATGTTTGAAGTAAAGCCACAATGCTGGAGACACTTCATGTAGCAAAAATAAAGATACATAACCAATGTTTCAGGCTTGAGACCTTCATCAAGGCATGAACAAATGATGGCAGGTTTTTGAACAAAATGTTGAGGGGGGGGGGAAGGTTGTGGTGGGCAGGGGAGGAGCTGAACAAACTTGGATTTGAGAATGTGTCTTGTGAAGCAAGGCTGAGCGAGCCAGGACTTTTTTCTCTTTTCAATTTCAGAAAATGAGAGGCAACATTATGGAGACATATAAGGTGTTCAGCCAACATTTTTTTCCTCTAGGGCAGCCAACACAAAGAAAGGGAAGTTTAGAGGAGGCGTCAAAGGTAAGATTTTTTTAAAACATGGTGGTCAGTGTCTGGAATGTGTTGCTGGAGATGGTAGGAGAGGCTGGGGTTCTATAGCGACATTAAAAGAGTTCAATATGGGCAAATAGAAAAATAGAGGGTTATGAAAATGTGAAGGGTTAGATTGGTGGAGCATGTTGATGTGAGTCAGTACAATATCATGGAGCTAAAAGGTCTGTACTGTGCTGTACTGTTGTGTTCTACAAATAGAAACAAATGCAACATGGCCATTTGGATGTTTAGGGCCACGAATGGTTTAAGATGTTCTATTCAGTGTGTTGACTAAGAGCAGTGCTTGGTGAAGAAGTTACAGGTACTCCCCAACTTGTGTCCATCCACACATATGACTTAAATTTTTAAAAAATAAACAAAAGTAGAGCCTGCAGAGTGGTCAGGGGCTGCAGTAACAGAGAGAATGAGAAAGATTTGGAATAGAGAACAGAAGGAAATCTATTGTTTTACTCTTCAGTATCACAGGTAGGCCAATTCCATACGACCAATCATCCAGAAAGGAACACGGACATGTGTTTTGTGAGTACCTGTAGTGACTCCGCCCCCCCCACCTACCCTAAGTGAGAATTCTGAATCAGGAATTTTAGGCAATCATTTTGAGTATATTTTCACATTCTTTTACTAAAATCTTTTGGTGGAAGTGAACAATTGAAGATGGATCAAATCTCCACAATTACCTTCAACACCAGTGTTTCTTGAAGTTGTGCACTCTGTCTCCTACTATACCCTCTCACACCCACTTCTGTACTGTTCCATCTCCGACTTGGAATGAGGTCTAAAGAAGTTCGGCATATCCTCCTGTCTCTCAACAACTAGGTCAGGTGCACCATCAAAAAGCATGTTTGCTGGATACATTACAGAGTGGTACGGGAGCTACTCTGCTCAAGATCAGAATAAACTACAAAAGGTAGTGAATGCAGCTCCAACATAATGAAAACATCCCTCCCCTCCATGGACTCCTTCTGCATCCAGTTAGCAGTTTCCCCGATTTAGTCCATGATTTAGTGTAGGAATGGAGTGTGAAATTAAAGTAAAAACTCAAAATGCTGGAGAAAATTGAAGTGTTTGGTTACTGACAGATTCCTGTTATTCTACAATTTATTTTAGACAGACAGCATGGTAACAGGCCATTTTGGGCCAGGAGCCTGTTCCACCTAGTTACACCCAATGAACCTACAAATGGTGGGAGGAAACCGGAGCCCCTGGGGAAAATCCACGCAGACACAGGGAGAATGTACTCAATGAAACAATTTCCCAGTCTGAGTATCGACTTGCGATGTAGAGGAGGCCGCAACAGGAGCATTGGATTCAGTTGATAACCTCTGCAGATTTATAATTTATAAGTGATGTTGTTTTACTTGAAAGGCTGCTTTGGGCTATGAATGGTGGTGGGAGGGGGTGTGGATGCAAGTGTAATTCCTGTATTCACTTTACAACATCAACAAACACATTTGTATTAGCCCAGAATTTGTGGGAGATCCTGAACTTGGCTAGTAATTTATCCATGGGCATGTACTGTTGGATTCCATGTAGAATGTAATGGCAGTTCTACAGCTTGAGATCCTCTTGAATTTATCCTGGAGAATTGGTTCCAAGTTCCTGAATCCTGCTTTCGCATGCATTCAAAATCCAGGTCAATAGATAATCTTTAACGTTGCAGGGAGGTTCACAGGAGACCAAGATTTGACAATAAGGCCAAGTGTAGAGATTTTTATAGCCAGCAAACAAAAGTTTAGTTAGACATGCAATTCTCACCTGCTGCTGTTACTTCCATTCCAACATTCATCCTGCTCAACCACATCTGCAGGGCTGTTGTTACTGCACATATTGTACGGCAGGATGGACCAGAACTTTTTTGCATTCTTAAGTTTCTTTTTTACCTCTGTCACCTGAATTTGATGGAAATTTTCATATTAAAAATAAGATTGGTCCCTTATAACTCTACAACTCCGATTATCCAAAATCAAATTCTTCAAAATCCTCATTTATCCAAAAAAATTTAAAATTTTGGATAAATGAGGATATCTTAAATGAATCGGAAATCCTCATTTATCCAACATTTTTTCAGAGCTGAACTGACCTCACAAATTGAAAAAAATATGAAATTAGAATGACAATCGTTTCAGGTAACTACCTCCCCTCTCTCTTTCCATTTCTTCTTTACCTTTCTCTATGGACTTTTCTCTCAAACTGCGTGCCACTGTCTCACAGCAAGCGGTCGGAAGAATCCCTTGTCCTAGCGTCAAGGAGAGCAGTCTCGGCAGCAGCGGGGCCTCGGTGGGGAAGTATTAGTGATCGGCGGCTTTTTTGGATGAGAATTAAACATCTTAATGCTTAAAAAGCCTTCCCTTGTTGTTTAAATACTGTTACAAGTGATTTGCTGTTGTTATTGGGCTGTTTTTTTAAAAAAGCGGACAGTTATCCAAAAAAAAAACGTTTTTCCGACATAGGCCCAGTCCCAATCATTTTGGGTTATCAGAGTTGTATTGTATTTCTAACAAATGAATTAAATTAAACAGTGTTTCATGGGAGCAGATCTTTCAAAGCCTTTTCAAATGTAAATGCAAGACATTCCAGATACTAATTAAATGATCTAACACCCCAAGGGTTTCTGACTCAACCACCATCAAGCAGTGATTTTATTCCCCAATCATTGCCAGTCATTTTGCAAATTAAGCATAGAGCACTTCAGCTTGAAAAAGACCCTTTGGCCACTCTCGCATGTACTGGACTATTTTTCTGCCTGGTCCTACTGGCCTGCACCTGGACGATATCCCTTTGTAGCTCTCCTATACATGTACCTGTCAAAATTTTTCTTAGATATCAAAAATTTGTTTGCTTATTTATCATCTGATTGCATAAGTATAACCCGACGAAACAGCGTTCTCTGGATCACGATGCAGAACAGTGCAAACACACTTACAGACAAATGAAACATATGAACAGAATGTATATACAAATACTAAAATAAATAGTTGAGTCCAGGAGGATTTTGTGAGCAGTTCATCAGTCGTTCAGCATTCTCACTGCCCGTGGGAAGAAGCTGTTTATCAGCCTGATGGTTCTGGCTCTGATACTCCTGTATCTCTTTCCCTATGTGAGAAGCTGAAAGATATATGGGATGGAAAGGGTCCTGTGACAGATTATGTTATATTTTATATTGTATATCTTTGGCTTGGCTTCGCGGACGAAGATTTATGGAGGGGGTAAAAAGTCCACGTCAGCTGCAGGCTCGTTTGTGGCTGACAAGTCCGATGCGGGACAGGCAGACACGGTTGCAGCGGTTGCAGGGGAAAATTGGTTGGTTGGGGTTGGGTGTTGGGTTTTTCCTCCTTTGTCTTTTGTCAGTGAGGTGGGCTCTGCGGTCTTCTTCAAAGGAGGTTGCTGCCCGCCAAACTGTGAGGCGCAAAGATGCACGGTTTGAGGCGTTATCAGCCCACTGGCGGTGGTCAATGTGGCAGGCACCAAGAGATTTCTTTAGGCAGTCCTTGTACCTTTTCTTTGGTGCACCTCTGTCACGGTGGCCAGTGGAGAGCTCGCCATATAACACGATCTTGGGAAGGCGATGGTCCTCCATTCTGGAGACGTGACCCATCCAGCGCAGCTGGATCTTCAGCAGCGTGGACTCGATATTGTATATATTGTATATAGATATGTTTTAAAAGGAGATCAATTGTGTGGGGGTTTTAGTGTAGGTCAAATAGAAACACTTCAAAACAGATCTCATTTGAAATGCCAGAGCTCTGCTCAAGCCAGACAGTTCAGGCTCTGGGTGACTTTGCAAAAACTTTGAAGAATGCCTATAAGGACTTCACAAGTAGGTGTTAACTGTACATGATGTGGACAAATGGATTATTGTTTTGGAAAGCCACAGATGAACGGACTCAGAAGATTGGGTCCAGTGCCACAGTTTGAGTGCAGTTTGCTGTTCTAAGAGGGTCATGTGGCTTTTCTCAGAGAGAGAGAGAGAGAGAGAGAATTCAATTCTACAGTTCAGCAGCAGCTGGGACTGGAACAGGACAAGCTGGCAAACTTGTGGAAAACCCCATTTTGAAGATGGGTTGTGAATTCTTAGTTCAGCCTGGTCAAAGCCCTTGTGGTCCATACAAGAGGAGATGGCTGGCTGCATAATGCTTCACTTGAAATCAGGGAAACAAAAACAAACTCTGAAATGGCTGATCAGAAGGAATCAGTTTTGGGTGTCCAACGAGCAACAAATCTCTTTCTGAAAACCGGCAAGAACCTTCCTAAGCAATAACTGTTTACCTTTCAAGCACCAAAGCCTGGTGAACTTCATTAATGTTAAATTCTGTGCACAGTATAAGAATTGCCTGCAAAAAGTGAACTTAGAGGAATGAGAAGTGAGATTGGACTGTGAATCAAAGAACTTTTCTGAACTGGTAACACACATTACATACACTTAGAATTAGAAGGGGGTTATGTTATTAGTAATAAGTTAAAGTGTGATTCTGTTTTCATGTTTAAAGATAATTGTTTAAGTAACCATTTGTCTTGGGGAATTTCTACTGCTGCTGAGTTTTGGGATCCTCTGGGCTCATTACAGTCCTAACTGATTTTGTAAGCCCTTTTAGACAATGATCCCAGTAAATCGCACCATTTGGGGAAGGGGAGAGGGAGCGGGAGACCCCAGTGATCCTCTTTGCCACTCTTGTGGTTCTGTGGATTGGCCTCCGCTCTGATGCAGCTCTCGACAGTGCTCCTGTTGAAGATTGACAGGATGCTGGCCAGAAGCCTCTTCCGCCTCAGTCTCATAAAGAGCAGGGGTCCCAGAACAGATCCCTGCGGAATTCCACTAGTCACTGGCCTCCATGCAAAGTACTTTCTGTCCACAACTACTCTGCTTTCTACAGGCGAGCTAATTCTGAATCCACACACCCACGGTTCCATGGATCCATGCCTCATGACTTTCTGAACAAGTCTCATGGGGTGCCTTGTCAAATTACTTTCTAAAATCCATGCTCACCACATCTACTGCCCTCCCTTTATCACTTTCTTTTGTAACCTCCTTGAAGAACTCAATTAGGCTTGTGAGGCACAACCTTTCCCCTCACAAAGCCAGGCCTTTTTTAAATAAAAAATTATGTATTGATCAAAATAAATCATACAATCAAAATCAGGTAGATACATAATATTTATCCTCTATAATCCCCCTCACAAAGCATGCTGACTATTTCTGAGGAGACTGTACTTCTCCAAATGTTCATAAAACATGTCCATGAAACTCTCTCCAATAGTTTGCACACCACTGGCATTAAGACTCACTGGACTATAATTCCCAGGATTTTTCCTATTACCATTTTTTTTAAAGGGGACCACATTTGTCATTCTCACGAGAGAGACCGTCAGCACCTTCTCCCAGAGTGGGAGTCACAAACACCAGAGGACATCTGTGCAAAGTGAAGGGAGGAAAGTTTAGGGGAGACATCAGGGGTTGGTTTTCTTTTTAAACACAGAGAATTGTGGGTGCCTGGAATTGGAATGCATTGCCGGGGATAGTGGTGGAGGCTGGATCATTAGGTGGATTTAAGAGACTGTTAGACAGGCACAAGGATGAAAGAAATCTAGAGAGTTACATGGTAGTAAGGGTTTAGTTTGTTTTAGTAGGTATATATGGGTTGGCTCAACGTCGTGGGTGGAAGGGCCTGTACTGCACTATAATGTTATATGTCGATCCCTTGCCACATGCGCCTCTCATCACCATTGTCGCATAGCTCGCTATGGACCTTCTGTGCGTACACACGCTTAGCATGGGAGAGTTCAGTCCTGGCTGATCTTAGTGCCATCTTGTCTCCAGTCTTGAAGGCAGCATCACAAGCTCTGAGAAGTGCACGGACCTCTGCATTCAACCATGGTTTCTGGTTAGCCCTGGTTGTGTAGCATCTGATCTCTGTGACATTCTCAATGCACTTGCTCATGAAGCCAGCACATTATTGAGCTTGCATTTACCAATTCAGCTGACAGCTCATTCCACTCTCCCATCTCTCTGCGTGAAGAAGTTCCCCTTAATGTTCCTATCAAACTTCTCTCCTTTCACCCTTAAACCTCACCCTCTTTTTTTTTAAACATCACCTAACTTCAGTGGGAAAAGCCTACTTGCATTTACTCTGTGTATACCCATAATTTTGTATACCTCTATAAATTCTTGCCTGATTCTTCTAAGAAATGGGGCATGGATTTGAAATGGTTAGCCACTGGGAGCTCCCAGGGTCACACGCTCCTAAATTAATGATCATTTTTATTTATGCAATCCATCCCTCTCAATTATTTACCACTCAATCAAACTTAACCTCTGTCTCCTTGTATCTGGAGAAAACGCTCCAGTCTTCTTGTCTTCTGTTGTCATTCAGGTGCATAATTCCCTAAATGCTTCAACTCAGCTAGACAAGGTAGTGAAAAGGGCATTTGGCATGCTTGTTTTTAATCTATCAGGGTAATGACTACAGGAATTTGGATGTCAAATTGCAGCTGGACAAGATGTTGACAAGGCCACACTTGTATTACTGCATGCAGTTCTGATCACCTGCTGAAGAAGTGATAACATTAAGCTCACAAGTGTGGAAATATCATTCATGAGGATGCTACAGGAATTGGGCGGCTTGAGTTCTAGAGACTGGATAGTCTGTGACATTTTTCCAACACAAGGGGAGATCTTTGAGATGCAGCAAAAGTTGAGGGATATAGACAAGGTGTATAGTCCACTTGGTTCTTGAAGCTTGATCTGACATTACATAAGATCATGGCTGATCTAACTGTTAAGTGGCGGGAACAGTCAGTGAAGTTGAATGAGTAATTTCAGTTCTTTTCTCCCCAATTTTTCACTCCACCCAAATGATTATTTCAGGGACAGCAGTTTTTTGTGATAGCCACATGTGGTGAACGTCTGCCGAGCTGCCTGTCTGCCCCCCCCCCCCCCCCGGCGAGCCTTGCTGTACTAACATTGGCTGTGCATTATCTCTATTGTTAAGGACACTCCCCTTGGATATAACTGTATATGCATCTATTGTCTTTCATTATTATACTATGAGTTTTTGCTAATAAAAGCCATGATTATTGTTGGACCACACCGTCTTTGTCGACTTCATCAACTGGCACTTCACCACATTGAACTCAAAATAAAACTGTGGGAAGGACTTGTTCATCAGTCACAGTACCACTTGTTTAGGGCAAGTTCAATGGCATTCAATCAATTTTTAGTCACTTACCAGTCTGTCAAGGCTTGTGCCAGCTGCTGTTGTAGGACGCTCCTCGGGACGATAGGGTCTAAATCTCGGATTAAACCCATCTGATACAGATCGAGTCAAACGGCTTACGGACAGGGTCTTGGGTTTTCCACAGCCTTGAAATGCCTGTAGTAATTAAAATTAGTAATCTATTACATCATTTGTAAACAGTGTCATTTCAATGTGGTATTCCTACCTTTGAACTGGATTCCATGATTTAAAAAGTTTACCTACTGGATAAAGAAGGGCAATGATGTCTGAATAGTAAAATGTTGTACAGGATTAATGCAAACACTTGAAAGATTTTCGATCTCTGAAGCAAATCAATGTTTATACTGATCCAGACAATCTGAACTTTGTGGCTTGTGCGTGTTGTAAAATTAAAGACTAAAGAAGTTCACTGAAACAGACAAGAGTGATACTCCAGGAATTGGACCGTAAAAGAGGTCCGATTTAAACTTCAGTTTGCTTTAGGACACCCCTGCGGACCAGATACAGTAGGGGCTCAGGGAATTATGGATTCTTACAGACTTCAGGCTTGTGGGAACCAGGTATTGCGACTGGGAGTCATGACAGAATCAGTGGCAAGAAGGTACCCGAAAGGCCTCGGGCACTGACAGCTTCCAGATTAGATTAAAGGCTCGAAACTGGGAGCTCAGGATCACTGATGGAACGGACTGGAGGCTGTGTAGATGCAGAGATTTCAGGAGCGCAGGAGGAGAATGCAAAGACTCTTGGTATCTTTGAAGGGATTGTCTTTTGCTTTTGTTTCTCTTATGGATGGGGGCGCTGGGATAATGGCACCTCTTTTGTGCCCTTATGGCAAGATAGAATCATAGAACGCAGAGGCAGATAAACAGACCCTTTGGCCCATCTGATCTGTGTCAAAAAATATTGTTTTGCTGAGTCCCATTGACTTGGACTAGCACCATACCCCTTTCCATCCATGTACCTATCAAATTTTTCTGAGATGTCAAAATCAAACACATTCACCATTTCAGCTGCCAGCTTATTCCACACTCACCACTCTGCATGAAGAAGTTCCCCCTCATGTTACCTTTAAACATTTCACCTTTCACCCTTACCCCATGTCCTCTAGTTCTTGTATCACCTTAGCTCAGTGGAAAAAGCTGACTTGCATTTACTATATTGATGCCCCACATAATTTTGGATCCAATTTTTGCACCTGTGATGCAGTTGCAAAACTTCAAATTTCATGACACATCATGGCAATAAATTCTGATTCTGAATCTCCCCTCACTCTCTAACGCTCTCGGGAATAAAGCCCTAACCTCTTTAACCTTTCCCTGCAATGCAGAGCCCTCAAGTCTCAGCAACATTGACTTAAATCTTCTCTGCACTCTTTCAATCATATTGATATCTTTCCTGTAAGTTAGGCAACTAAAGCTACACACATTACAGGTCCTCCCCAACTTACGACCTTTGCGACTTGACATCCATCTGCACATAAAGAATTTAAATAAAATCTACTGTATAGATAGTATTCTCCCTTGTCCCTGAGGCTGACATCCCCGCAGCTGCCAGGAGTCTCAGGTGGCACTTTGCAACCTACAGTGTGATTTGGAACGCATGCACAGATTACCATTGCTCCCTCTTCCCCCCCCCCCACCACCCCAAATCTCTCTCTCCCTCTCCATTGACAGCAATATGCCAAATCACCATTTTAAAAAAATGGTGTTGGGTCCGTCAAAGCACATCATTACAAGAGGACCAAAATGGAAAAAAATACAAAACTTGCGCATTTACAGTGAAAATTGGGCCCATCTGTGGAAAATAATGCCTCTCATGAGAGCTGGCCTTGGTGGCCAACCTCTCGCCAGAGCTGGCCTTGGTGGCTGCCATGTTATATATGACATACTATCGCTGGAATACAGGGCAATTCCGAACTACAACGGGTCAGCAAGAACTGAACACAGATGTATGTTGGGGAGTACCTGTACAGTCATGTGCTGCATAATGTCCGCTTGGGCAACTTCGGGCTGCATTCAGTATGTTTCTGATTATCCGAAAATTTCCGTAATCCAAACTTTTTCTCAGCAGCAACATGATGTCATAAGATGAAAAAAAATTCACCCGATGTGCTCATGTGGGGCTCTGACGCGCTGTTAACATCAGTTTGGTAACAACAGAGCTCAGAACCAACCAGGAAGACAGACACTGAGTGGCTGGATGCCAGCTCAGAGAAGCAGGCTGGTATCTCGAGCCATCAGTGAGTGAATGGAGGAAGTCGACGGGTCGGGCAGCTCATGGGGAGATTGTCCTCGTTTTCGGTAACTCCCTCCCTCTCTCTTTCCATTTATTCTTCCCCCTCTTAATATACTTAGTATTCCTGTCCCGGTGTTATCAAGGAGAGTGGCCTCCTAGGCAACAGCAGGGAACTTGGGCTCCTGGGCAGGATCAACAACAGCAGTGGGAGGTGTCAGGGATTGGCGACGGCACCAAGAACAGGGATCTCAGGCTCCCGGGCAGGATCAGCGACAGCGGTGGGGAGGTGTTAGGGATTGGCAATAACAGCAGGAGCGTGGATCTTGGGCTCCTGGGCAGGATCGACGACAGCAGTAGGAGGTGTTGGGGATTGGTGATGATGGCAGGAGCGGGGACCTCGGGCTCCCAGGCAGAATCAGCGATGGCAGTGGGGAAGTGTCAGGGATCGGCGACAGTGGCAGGAGCGGGGACCTTGGGTAGGATCGGGGACGGCCGATTCAAGAATTCTGCTGATGCTACTGGCTGCTTAAAGCCAATATTTAGTTATTCGAAAAATGCAGTTAACCGAAAAATGTCCGGTCCCAAGCAGTTTGGATAATTGGAAACGTACTGTCATAGTGGATGTATTGCAATGAACAGCCACAATAAGTGCCAGAATCTTGGTCAAATGTCTGGTTCAAAAGGCACTTAGACAGGACATGGAAAGGGGAGGCTTTGAGATATATGGGCAGAACAGGCCACTAAAGCTGGCTGGTTGGCATGTTCAAGCAGGACTGCCAAACCATGTGGTTCTGTGCGGCGGTGGCGGGAAAAGCGCGATCAGAACATCAGTCATAGGAATTGCCGTACGTGTGAACATGAAGCTGAACATAAACCTGCTTGGTGAGGCGGTAAATGCGGAAAAGAAAATCAATGTCTGATAATGGAGATTAAAGTCCTGGGGCACAAATTATACACAACCTGACTTCGGAAGGAAAGGACTGAACTGCGACTGTCCAAAGCCAAGGACCAGAATCAAAGCCAGATATCTTAGCTGAAATATAGTACTATATATGTATAGTATCATGGCTAATCAATACAGGTACACTAAAGTATCCCGTATAGCTTTGCTAAGTATATAATATGGAGTTCGCACAACGTCCAAGTTGCATAACATCCTATTTCACAGACTACCGTGGACGTTAAGTGATGCATGACTGTACTTCAAATTTGGCCTCACCAATGTCTTATCACATCCCAACTCCGATACTCAATCCTTTAATTTATGAAGCCCAACGTGCTAAAAGGTAGTGGTGGTGGAGATTGGTAGAATCAGGACATTCAAAATAGATAGGTTGGATGAATGCAAGATAAATACTGGGTTATGGGTGTGATGTCAGGAAAATTGTAATTGGTTTACATCAGCAAGCACAATATCGTGGACTGAAGACCCTGAGCTGTGTTGTAATGGTCTATGTTCGAGCTGTCTTTAAAACTCTCTCTTCCTGTGATACCATTTTCAGGGAATTATGTATCTGCATTCCTAGATCCCTCCGTTCTACTGCACTTCTCCGTGCCCTACCATTTACTGTGCATGTCCAACTTTGACTTGTCCTTCCAAAGTGCAACATCTCACATTTGACTGCGTTAAATTCCACCTGCATTTTGTATCCCATTTTTCCAGCTGGTCCACATCCCACTGCAAGCTTTGAAAGACTTCCACTCTGTCCACTACGCTGCCAATCTTTGTGTCATCTGAAAACTTGCTGATCCAATTTACCACATTATCATCTAGATCATTGATATAGATGACAAACAATAATGGTCCAAGCACCGATCTCCGAGCATGACATCAGTAGTTAGTAAGCTATTGGAAGATGTTCTGAAATATTGAATAAACAAGTATTTGGATAGTGAGTGGCAGATTAGGGACAGTCAACATGGCTTTGTGAAGGGTAGGTCATGTTTAGCCAATTTTATAGGGTTTTTTAAGGAGGTTATCAAGAAAATTGATGAAGAAAAGGCTGTGGATGTTGTCCACATAGACTTTATTAAGACCTTGGACAAATCCCACAGAGGAGATTAGTCAGGAAGGTTCATTCAGTCAGTATTCATGGTAGTAGTAAATTGGTATCGGCATTGGCTATACAGTAAAAACCAGAGAGTAGTAGTGGAAGATTGCCTCGCTAACTGGAGACCTGTGACTAGTGGTGTGCCTCAAGGATTGGTGCTAGGATCATTGTTGTTTTCATATACAGTTCAACTCCAATTATACAAAATGATCGGGACCAGGACCATTTTGGATAAATTTTTTTCAGAGAACCGATCATTTTTTAAAAACAGCCCAGTAGCAACAGCAAATTACTTGCAACAGTGTTTAAACAACAACAAACAAGGGAACACTTTTTAAATATTAAAATAAACTTTAGTTCTCACCAAAAAAATCCACTTCCCCACTCGTGCTGGGAGCCCGAGGGTCCTACTCCTGCCTGGGAGCTTGAGATCCCCACTGGTGCTGGGAGCCAGAGATCCGCTGCTGCCGGCGCCAGAGGCCAGAGGTCCGCTGCTGGGCGCCAGAGGTCCGCTGCTGCTGGCGCCGGGGGCCCAACAGCCCCAGTCAGTTTGGCTCCAAAAAATTTCAGATAAATGAGGATTTCAGAGAATCAGATTTTGGAAAATTGGAGTTCTAATGTATATCAATGATCTGGGATTTTTTTTTCCACCTTGTACAGTTAGCACCTCCTCATCTTTAACCTCACGGCTTGTTTGCCTCACTTCCTCAAGCTGTGCCAGTTTCCTGAGTAAATACAGATGCAAAAACCCAGTTAAGATCTCCCCCATCCCCCATTATATAGACAACCACTCTGGTCTTCAAGGGGACCAATTTGTCCCTTGCTCTTAATATGCCTGTATAAGCCCTGAGGATTTTCATTCAGCTTGTCTGTCAAAGCAACCTCATGTCTTCTTTTAGCCCTCCTGATTTATCTAGTTTTTGCCTTCATTTTTGATTCTCCTCAAGTACCTCACTTGCTCCTTAACCAGATCCCCAATATCCCTCGAAAACCAAGGTTCCTTATGACTTTAATTCTTATAACCTGTGTATTGGTACTCTCTCAATTTCACCTTTGAAGGCCTTATTATGTCTGTTTTCTTGATGGGTCCAATGCATAGAACCAATGTTGTTTTTGTGACTGCTGCTCAGCTTTCATTGCAAGAATATATTCTTAGGTTTGGAATTCCTGAGAAGACTTATTGGCAAGGTGGAACCTTATTTGTTCGATTCACCTGTAATCAGATTACAATGGGCTTCATGGCAAATCGCTGTACTCCGAACCACATGACAAGATAGTGTTGAAACATCCCATTCACTAATGATGGACATCCACATCATGAGTGAAAACATGTTGCAGTATTGTGTGGCAGTACCTCAAACTCACACAGCTAACTGAAGTTCAGAAGATCACTCCAACTATAAGGTGTCATTACCTGCCAACTACAAAACAGAGTATTTGTGAAGTCCTACAAAAGGTCAAACTGCCTCAACTCCCAGTGGGAAGGTCTGTACCAAGTGCTACTCACCACACATAATACCATGAAGGGTCAAGGAAGTTGTACTTGGGTCCATGATCGAACGTTAAATCTGCTTCATCACTGAACAGTGGAATCAGTGATGTGGAGAACCCCAAGAATGAACTGATTGAACTGTCTAGTTTATTACTATCTTTAATTAGTTACCCTGCATCTTAAATTGTGGATTTTTTGTGTGTTTATCATCTGTTTGAATGCAGAACTACATTACATTTGCCCTCAGCTATGAATATGCCTTGTGTTCAAACCAGTTGGGTGGTTACATCATTATAGAGATCATTGCCCTTTTTGTCATTACATCAGGATCTCGTTTTCGGGATCAGAATTTATTGTCATGAACATATCATAAATTTGTTGTTTTGCAGAACTTAAGTACAAACATTGTATGAAGGGGAAATCAATCAATTGATTAAGGCCCCTCAACCTCCAAATCAAAGCCAGAAAAAGGGAGGAAGAAGGGGTTTGTCCAATTTTTCTAACCTAGTCAGCCTCTTCTGGATGTGGGCAGTCAAATCCATGATATTTCAGAAGAATCAGAAATACATTTTGTACCAATAAGAGGACAGGTAACTCCATGGTCAGCAGGAAATCTAATGCCAGCCGAATCTGAATGGTTTCCAGCCCAAAATTCCCTTTCTGCTATCCTGCAATGCCTGGGGTGTTTCTTTCGTCAACTGTCCACTGCAGAGAATATATTACTAGTTTCTAAGGTGAACTTTGCAGGTCCCAAAATGAGGCAGAGATCACAACATCAGGCATGTGAATGAGGTTAAAAAAAGAGTGGAAAAGAGCCGAGCACTTGTGTGAGGCATACAGCAGGAGTCGGGGGCACAGCGCCCCTTGCGGGGGGGAGGGGGGGGGCGGTTTGGGGGGCAGTGCCCATTTTGAACATTTTTGAAAATGTACACAAAATTACTAGTTTCAAGCCATTAAAAAACTAGTCATTTTAAACAAAATCAATTATTTGTATATCAGACAGACTCTACCATCTGTACCAAGACTCCAAGCCCCTTCCAGATCACCAGGCAGTATCTGCTTGATCTATGCTCAAACCAAAGTGTTTTGTTCTCCTGACCCAGAGCAGTACTAGCACCCAGCATGCCAAGCAGTGCCCCTGCCCAACTTGCATCCAATCCCCAAGTAGTAACTACTACCCTGCACCCAATCCCCAGGCAGAGCCTCTGCCCACCTGTCCTCAATCCCCAGGCAGAGCACCTGCCCAACCTGTCCTCAATCCCTAGGCAGAGCCCCTGCCCAACCTGTCCTCAATCCCCAGGCAGAGCCCTGCCCAATATCCCCAGGCAGCACCCCTACCAAACCTGTCGTCAATCCCCAGGCAGAGCCCCTACCCAAGCTGTCCTCAATCCCCAGGCAGAGCCCTGCCCAACCTGTCCTCAATTCCCAGGCAGCAACGTCCCCAACCTGTCCTCAATCCCCAGGCAGAGCACCTGCCCAACCTGTCCTCAATCCCCAGGCAGAGCCCCTGCCCAACCTGTCCTCAATCCCCAGGCAGAGCCCTGCCCAATATCCCCAGGCAGCACCCCTACCAAACCTGTCGTCAATCCCCAGGCAGAGCCCTGCCCAACCTGTCCTCAATTCCCAGGCAGCAACGTCCCCAACCTGTCCTCAATACCCAGGCAGAGCCCATACCCAACCTGTCCTCAATCCCCAGGCAGGGCCTGCCCAATCTGCATCCAATCCCCAGGCAGAGCCCCTACCCAACCTGTCCTCAATCCCCAGGCAGAGCCCTGCCCAATCAGCATGCAATCCTCGGGCAGCGCCCCTACCCAATCTGCACCCAATCCCCAGACAGAGCCTCTACGAAACCTGTCCTCATTCTCCAGGTAGCACCCCTATTCAACTTGTCCTCAATCCCCAGGCAGAGCCCTGCTCAACCTGTTCACAATCCCCAGGCAGAGCCCTGCCCAACCTGCACACAATCTCCAGTCAGAGCCCTGACCAATCTGCACCCAATGCCCAGGAAGAGCCCCTACACAACCTGTCCTCAATCCCCAGGCAGCACCCCTACCCAATCTGCACCCAATCCCCAGGCAGAGCCCCTACGAAACCTGTCCTCATTCTCCAGGTAGCACCCCTACTCAACTTGTCCTCAATCCCCAGGCAGAGCCCTGCCCAACCTGTCCACAATCCCCAGGCAGAGCACCTGCCCAACCTGTCCTCAATCCCCAGGCAGAGCCCCTGCCCAACCTGTCCTCAATCCCCAGGCAGAGCCCTGCCCAATATCCCCAGGCAGCACCCCTACCAAACCTGTCGTCAATCCCCAGGCAGAGCCCTGCCCAACCTGTCCTCAATTCCCAGGCAGCAACGTCCCCAACCTGTCCTCAATCCCCAGGCAGAGCACCTGCCCAACCTGTCCTCAATCCCCAGGCAGAGCCCCTGCCCAACCTGTCCTCAATCCCCAGGCAGAGCCCTGCCCAATATCCCCAGGCAGCACCCCTACCAAACCTGTCGTCAATCCCCAGGCAGAGCCCTGCCCAACCTGTCCTCAATTCCCAGGCAGCAACGTCCCCAACCTGTCCTCAATCCCCAGGCAGAGCCCATACCCAACCTGTCCTCAATCCCAAGGCAGGGCCTGCCCAATCTGCATCCAATCCCCAGGCAGAGCCCCTACCCAACCTGTCCTCAATCCCCAGGCAGAGCCCTGCCCAATCAGCATGCAATCCTCGGGCAGCGCCCCTACCCAATCTGCACCCAATCCCCAGGCAGAGCCCCTACGAAACCTGTCCTCATTCTCCAGGTAGCATCCCTATTCAACTTGTCCTCAATCCCCAGGCAGAGCCCTGCCCAACCTGTCCACAATCCCCAGGCAGAGCCCTGCCCAACCTGCACACAATCTCCAGTCAGAGCCCTGACCAATCTGCACCCAATGCCCAGGAAGAGCCCCTACACAACCTGTCCTCAATCCCCAGGCAGCCCCCCTACCCAATCTGCACCCAATCCCCAGGCAGAGCCCCTACGAAACCTGTCCTCATTCTCCAGGTAGCACCCCTACTCAACTTGTCCTCAATCCCCAGGCAGAGCCCTGCCCAACCTGTCCACAATCCCCAGGCAGAGCCCTGCCCAACCTGCACACAATCTCCAGGCAGAGCCCTGACCAATCTGCACCCAATGCCCAGGAAGAGCCCCTACACAACCTGACCTTAATCCCCAGGCGGAGCCCCTACCCAACCTGTCCTCAATCCCCAGGCAGCACCCCTACCCAACCTGTCCTCAATCCCCAGGCAGCGCCCCTACCCAACCTGTCCTCAATCCCCAGGCAGCGCCCCTACCCAACCTGTCCTCAATCCCCAGGCAGAGCCCCTACCCAACCTGTCCTTAATCCCCAGGCAGAGCCCCTGCCCAACCTGGCCTCAATCCCCAGGCAGAGCCCTGACCAATCCATAACCATTTATTTGTACTGAAACTCGAGGTTTTTCTTCAGCTAAAAGCAATTAATCTTTCCCAATCATTTCTTCATACGTTGTTTTCAATATACAAGTAAAAAATTGCATGCTGGCATAAACGGCATGCAAGTGCAACAGGTCACAAACGCTTTGAACCGCGGGGCAGCGGATGGGGATGCGCTGCCGCTGCTATACTGCAGGAAACGTGGCAGCCAAAGTCGGCAGAGCAGGATCCTAACACTGCACGGAACAAGCAGAGGGAGTCAGAGTGAACCGGAAAGGTACTGATAGAATGTGGAGGTAGATTTTAAAAATGTGGAACTGGATTTCAAATACGTGGAGGTCCGTAGGAAAGCAGAACATTCACATGCCCAGAAGATTTTGGCCATTTTCATCCTGGGAAAAAGGTACTTGCTCTCTACTTTATAACTCAATCTTACACACCTCTATTAAGTAACCTCTCATCTTCCATTGCTCCAAAGAGAAAAGCTCCAGCTCACTCAACCTTGCTTCTTAAGATGTGTTCTCCAATCCAGGCAACATTTGTGAATATGATCTGCACCCCCCCTGAAGCTTTCATATCCTTCCAATAATGAGGTGACCAGAAATGAACACAATACTCTAAATGAGGACTAACTAGAGCTGCAAAATTACCTCACTGCTTTTGAAATCAATCTATCAATGAAGACCAGCACATCACACACATTCTTAACCATCCTATCAGCTTGTGCATCAGTCTTGAGGGATCTATGGACTTGGATCTCAAGATCCCTCTTTTCCTTCGCACTGCTAAGAATCCTGCCATTCCATGTACTCCACCTTAAAGTTTGATCTTCCAAAATGCATCACTTCACACTTATTTATATTGAACTCCATTTACCACATTTCTTCCCACCTGTATCCCAACAATAACTTTCTACACTAACCATAACACAATCTTTTTTTTTTCAATATTTTATTTATGATTTTCCAGGCTCGAACTCGAACATTTATCAACATTATCAGTATCAATGTTAACATAGCACTGACAATTTACAATTGACTATTTTATACAGTTTCTGCAGAGTTCAAGCCCTTTTTATCTCCCTTTCTCCCCATCCCCCATATTCAACACTAAATGCTTAACCGATCACAATTACTCAGGACACTAAAGACATTCACAACGAAGGGATGTAACATATGTCAGGATTTTGTGGATTTGTCTCGGCAGTCAGACCTAGTTCTGATCTAGTTCCACCCAAAAGGACCTCACCTTGGTACATGTCCAGGTTGTGTGCACAAAGGTTCCTGTCTCAATGCCGCATCTAAAACATTGATCTGATCATTCTGATTTAGATCTGTTCAATTTTTGCAGCGTCAGATATAGCTACTGCAGAAAATTGAACTGCACCAGCCTGTACCACACGTTGATGGTTGAAGTCATGCTGGTCTGACCAGCACCACTCATCAATCACTATCCCTAAGTCCGACTCCAACCTCTGTTTTGATTTGTGAAGGCCTGGTTTGGGTACTGCCACTTGGAGCAGGAAATATATTGCCAAGATGAACTTCCATGTGTTCTCCCTTCGAATCATGGTCTCTATGTCACTGCATTTTGGCGGGGCCATGGTTGGACCTAATTTGTCCTGTAAAAAAAGATCCTATCTGAAAGTAGCAGTGGAACGTCTTGTTTGATAAACCATACTTATGTCTGAGTTGTTCAAATGACATAAGTTTCCCCTGCTCATAATAGTCCTCCATTCCGTTCCGATGCCAGGAACTTGTTACCTATCATTAATGGTATTAATCTATTCGAAGTCGAGGGTGTTTTTGGGGACAGCCCCACTTTGATACCTTATTTATTTACTATTCCAAATAGTGATTTGTTTTAATATAGGGCTGCCTGCTTTTCCAGATAACAATTTAGTATCCCATTTATAAATAAAGTCCTCTGCCACCTTCTCACCCACCATGTCCAGGCCAATTTGTGCCCGGGATGGTAAATCTTCCTCGAAGAATGAAGGAGTCAAGTATCTTGACTGGGCTGCCCAATAGTATTTCTTGAAGTCTGGCATTTATGGAGGAGTCACGTGATGGAGTAGTGGCCGGTAGGGGAACTCCAGCCCTCTCCAGAACATTTAAACAAAGATAGAGAAAAAACAAAGGCACAAACATAAAAACCATAACAAAGTGAAAGTAAAAGTGTGGAGAAAACGGCAGCGAAGAGAGAAAAACCAAAAACAACGGGAAGAAAAGAAGAAGGAAAGACGTCGGAAGAAGGTGAAGGCCTTTCCGGTACGAGGAGGCCCGCCGTGGAGAGAGAACCCCGCTCCCTGAGGTCAGTCGAAGCTCCGAACTCGGGACTACAAAACTGGCTCATGGAGCCAAACAAAAGTGCGCAACCACGCATGTGCGAGGATGCGCAAGACAAAAATAACACTGACGGGAGGGGGGACCAGCTGAGGAGTCGATTTCCACAGCTGAAACAGGCAACTACAACACAACAGCAAGAGGAAAACATAGAAAATAACGAGAACAAGAAGGAAGAGAATAAAAATAAGAAATCAAAGAAACAACAGATGACCAACCCAGAGGAAGAAGACCAACACCAAGACACTTCCAATAAAAATAAGAAGACCAAAAATACCCAACAAAATAAAACAAACAACCCAACAAGAAAACCAGAAGAGACAGAGGTAAAGGACACAGATCCTGGAGTGGACTCAGAAGAAGAGGAGGAAGAACACAGAGAAATGGAAGATGAAGGGAAGGGCAAGTACATGGATATATTTTTTTTAAAGAATATATGGAAACAGTAAAAGAATGGCAGTCACAAGAATTCAGTGAAATAAAAAGAAGAATAAAAAGTACAGAAGAAAAAGTGAATAGATTAGAGATGATCATGACAGATATAGGAAAGAGTAGACAAGGTGGAAGAACGAGAAACAGCCATAGAAATGGAAGTAGATGACTTAAAAAAGAAATTAGAAGAATCTGATAAAAAAGTTAGAGACACAAGAGCTGTTAGCTCAGAAGATAGATATAATGGATAAATATAATAGAAGAAACAATATAAAGATAGTGGGCCTTAAGGAAGATGAAGAAGGCAAAAATATAAAAGAATTTATAAAAGAATGGATCCCCAGGGTCCTAGGAAGACCAGAATTACAGGAAGAAATGGAAATAGAAAGGGCACACAGAACATTAGCCCCCTAAACCACAACCACAACAAAAACCAAGATCGATTCTAGTAAAATTCCTAAGATATACAACAAAAGAAAATATATTGGAGAAGGCAATGAAAAAAATAAGAGAAGACAAAAAACCACTGGAATATAAGGGTCAAAAATTTTTTTTCTATCCAGATATAAGTTTTGAACTCCTGAAGAAGAGAAAGGAGTTCAATGCAGCAAAAACGACCCTATGGAAAAAAAAGTTATAAGTTTATGTTAAAATACCTAGCGGTACTTAAAATAGTTATTCCAGGGCAGCAAAACAAACTATTCTCTGATCCGGAAGAAGCACGAAAATTTGCAGAACAACTACAAAACAGACAGAGAGATGAAAAGATGTAACAAGAACAAAAATGACAACAAACTATATGTATGTGTGTATGTAGGTATGTATGTATATGTATATGTGTGTATGTATATATATGTGTATATATAAAAAATAGAGTATAGGTAAGAACTAAGAAGGGAAAGAAAGGGAAGAAAGGAAGTAAGGAGGGAATTAAGAGAGTGACCTTTGTTATATATGAAGATTAAAATCTTTTTTTGGGGGGGAAGGGTGGGGAAGAATTACAGTCACTGCGAAATCAGTTGACGCTTGCGAGCGGATTCGCAAATCCAAATGGAGAGGGGAGATGTGGTTGCCCGACAAGGGACAAAGGGCAACTCAGAAAGGGGAGGGACTATTGGGGTTAAAGGAATTTTAGATATGAGAATAGTGAAAATATTTTATGTTTTAGAAATGTTGTCTTATAATGTGTTCAAAAAAAGAAAGCAGAAATGGATAAGAAGGGAAGGTGGTGATGAGGAAATGGAAAGAAAAGATAAACAAAGTATGAAATGGCTATGTTCAACTATATGACTTTAAATATTAATTGAATACATAACCAAATCAAAAGGAAGAAACTGTTAAATTTACTGAAAAAAGAAAAAATTGATATAGCATTCGTACAAGAAACACATCTAACTGAAGTGGAACACAAGAAATTAAAGAGAGATTGGATAGGACATGTAACAGCAGCATCATATCATTCAAAAGCCAGAGGAGTAGCTATATTAATTAATAAAAATGTACCAATCAAAATAGAAGAGGAAATAATAGATCCACCAGGGAGATATATAATGATAAAATGTCAGATATATTCAGAATTTTGGAATTTACTCAATATATATTCACCTAATGAAGTAGATCAAAAATTTATGCAAGATATCTTTTTGAAGATAGCAGATACACAAGGAAGCATACTAATAGGAGGGGATTTTAACCTTAATTTTGACTCAAACATGGTTAAAACTGGAAAAAAAACTTAACAGAAAGAACAAAGTAACCAAATTTATAATTAAATCGATGCAAGAAATGCAACTTTTGGATATATGGAGGAAACAACACCCAAAGGAAAAGGAATATTCATATTATTCGGGTAGACATAAAACATACTCAAGGATAGACCTATTCCTGTTATCAGCCCACATTTAAAGGAGAGTTAGGAAAATGGAATATAAAGCTAGACTATTATCGGACCACTCACCCCTGTTATTGGCAATAGAGCTAGAGGACATCCCACCAAGAATGTATAGATAGAGATTAAACTCCATGCTACTTAAAAGACAGGATTTTAGAGAATTCATTGAACGACAAATTAAACTGCACTTTGAAATAAATACGGAATCAGTGAAAGTTTATACTATGGGACACAATGAAAGAATTCATCAGAGGGCAAATAATAAGTTATGTAACTAAGATGAAGAAGGACTACAATTGGGAAGCAGAACAGTTGGAAAGGGAAATAAAAAATATAGAAAAAGAATTAGCAATAAAGGAAGATACCACTAAAAGAAGAGAATTGGCAGATAAAAAAAATAAACATGAAACACTAGAAACATATAAGGTGGAGAAGAACATAATGAAGACAAAACAGAAATATTATGAGCTAGGAGAAAAAACGCACAAAATTCTAGCATGGCAGCTGAAGACAGAACAAACTAAAAGAATGGTATTGGCATTAAGGAAAAAGGACAAACAAATTACATATAATCCAATGGAGATCAATGAAAACTTCAGGGAATTCTACGAGCAATTATATCAAACTGAAAACGAAGGAAAAGAAGACAAAATAGATGAATTTCTAACTAAAATTGAACTAAAGAAATTACAAACAGAGGAGCAAAATAAATTAATAAAACCATTTGAAATAGAAGAATTACAGGAGATATTAAAAAAACCACCAAACAATAAAACACCAGGAGAGGATGGATTCCCAATAGAATTCTATAAAACAGTTAAAGACTTATTAATTCCTCCCCTTCTGGAAGTAATCAACCAGATTGATAAAACACAAAGCATGCCAGATTCATGCAAAACAGCAATAATTACAGTAATACCAAAGACAGGGAAAGATCAACTTGCACCAGCGTCATATAGACCAATATCTTTACTTAACACAGATTATAAGATAATAGCTAAACTATTGGCAAACAGATTGGCCGACTATGTACCAAAAATAGTAAATCTAGACCAAACTGGATTTATTAAAAAAAGACGAACAACAGACAATATCTATAAATTTATTAACTTAATTCATGCAGTAGAAGGAAATAAAACTCCAACAGTAGCGGTTGCTTTAGATGCAGAGCAGGCCTTTGACAGAGTAGAATGGAATTATTTATTCAAAGTACTACAAAAATTCAGCCTACCAGAGAAATATATTAATTGGATTAAAGCATTATATAAGGGGCCATTGGCGAAAGTGACAGTAAATGGATATATATCAAAACAATTTAACTTAAGCAGATCAACAAGGCAGGGATGTCCACTATCTCCCTCACTGTTCACGTTAGCTATAGAACCACGAGTAGAACTGATAAGAACAGAAAATAAAATAAAAGGGATAAAAATAAAAGAGAAGGAATATAAAATCAATCTATTTGCAGATGACGTTATAATATACTTAACAGAACCAGAAATATCAATAAAAGAATTAAATAGGAAATTGAAGTAATATGGAGAAGTATCAGGGTACAAGATCAACGCAAATAAAAGTGAAGCAATGCCAATGAATAATGCGGATTTCACAAAGTTTAAGAAAGAATTGCATTTAGATGGCAAACACAAGCAATGCGATACCTAGGTATACAACTAAATAAAAACCTCGGCCATCTATATAAACTAAATTACCATCCATTAATGAAAAAAATTACAAGACGACTTAGAGCATTGGAAAGACTTACCACTAACACTGATAGGAAGGATAAACTGTATTAAAATGAACATTTTCCCAAGGATACAATACCTATTTCAGTCATTACCAATACACCTAACAGAGAAATTCTTCAAGGAGTTAAAGAAAATAATACGGAAATTCTTATGGAAAGGGGGGAAACCGAGGATAGCACTAGATAAATTAACAGAATGGTACAAACAAGGAGGCTTACAACTATCAAACTTTAAGAATTATTATAGAGCCACACAATTAAGATACCTATCAAATTTTTATCAAACAAGGGAAAAACCAGATTGGACCAGATTAGAACTAGATAAAATAGAGGAGAAGATAACTGTACATATACGCTGTGTTCTCGCACCAACCCTCTTTTCAATCTTCTTCAGCATGATGCTGAACCAAGCCATGAAAGACCCCAACAATGAAGACGTTGTTTACATCCGGTACCGCACGGATGGCAGTCTCTTCAATCTGAGGCGCCTGCATGCTCACACCAAGACACAAGAGAAACTTGTCCGTGAACTACTCTTTGCAGACGATGCCGCTTTAGTTGCCCATTCAGAGCCAGCTCTTCAGCGCTTGACGTCCTGCTTTGCGGAAACTGCCAAAATGTTTGGCCTGGAAGTCAGCCTGAACAAAACTGAGGTCCTCCATCAGCCAGCTCCCCACCATGACTACCAGCCCCCCCACATCTCCATCGGGCACACAAAACTCAAAACGGTCAACCAGTTTACCTATCTCGGCTGCACCATATCATCAGATGCAAGGATCGACAATGAGATAGACAACAGACTCGCCAAGGCAAATAGCGCCTTTGGAAGACTACACAAAAGAGTCTGGAAAAACAACCAACTGAAAAACCTCACAAAGATAAGCGTATACAGAGCCGTTGTCATACCCACACTCCTGTTCGGCTCCGAATCATGGGTCCTCTACCGGCACCACCTACGGCTCCTAGAACGCTTCCACCAGCGTTGTCTCCGCTCCATCCTCAACATTCATTGGAGCGCTTTCATCCCTAACGTCGAAGTACTCGAGATGGCAGAGGTCGGCAGCATCGAGTCCACGCTGCTGAAGATCCAGCTGCGCTGGATGGGTCACGTCTCCAGAATGGAGGACCATCGCCTTCCCAAGATCGTGTTATATGGCGAGCTCTCCACTGGCCACCGTGACAGAGGTGCACCAAAGAAAAGGTACAAGGACTGCCTAAAGAAATCTCTTGGTGCCTGCCACATTGACCACCGCCAGTGGGCTGATATCGCCTCAAACCGTGCATCTTGGCGCCTCACAGTTTGGCGGGCAGCAACCTCCTTTGAAGAAGACCGCAGAGCCCACCTCACTGACAAAAGGCAAAGGAGGAAAAACCCAACACCCAACCCCAACCAACCAATTTTCCCCTGCAACCGCTGCAACCGTGTCTGCCTGTCCCGCATCGGACTTGTCAGCCAAAATCGAGCCTGCAGCTGACGTGGACTTTTTACCCCCTCCATAAATCTTCGTCTGCGAAGCCAAGCCAAGGAAGAGATGAAAAATTGGTGCAATGTAGGAATTCACCGGTATTGCATCATCTACTCAACATTTGGAAGAAGATGCATGTAGAAAGAAATAAAACAAATTACCAACTACCAAAACTAATATTGACGCAAAATCAGCTAATCCCTTTCACAATAGATAACCTTTCCTTTAGAGAATGGGAGAGAAAAGGGATCAAAAAAATAGAAAATTGTTTTTCGGGAAATAAATTATTATCCTTTGAACAAATGAAGGATAAATATAATATAACTCACGATACAATGTTTGCATACTACCAATTGAAAACCTACTTGAAGGACAAATTGGGAAACAGTCTGAGGTTACCAGAAGGAAGCAATTTTGAATATGTGATTACAGACACAATGATAATTAAAAAGTTTGTAACAAACATGTACAACAAACTGCAAGAAAAGGAGAACGAGGAAACAAACAGTAAACCAAACAAAAATGGGAACAAGATCTAAACATAAAGATAAAGAATGAAACATGGGAAAAGCTATGCTCCGGAACTATGAGAAATACAATAAACACGAGGTTACGCATGATACAATATAACTGGATACACAGGCTATACATCACACCCCAAAAGTTAAATAAATGGGACCCAACAGTATCAGACAGATGTATTCGCTGTAAAAAAGAAACGGGAAACACAATTCATGCAATTTGAACATGTGAGAAAGTGGAAAAATTTTGGGAAGATCTAAACCAGATATTAAATAAAATCACAAAAAGCAATATACCAAAAAAACCCAGAGATCTTCCTCCTAAGTAATATAAGAAACAAAGAATTTGGACTCGATTTGGATGGAGCACAAAAAAGATTTGTTATGATAGCCCTAGCTGTAGCAAAAAAATGTATTAAGTCAACCTGGAAATTAGAAGACAACTTGAGAATACAACAATGGTACATAGAAATGAATAAATGTATTCCATTAGAAAAAATAACATATAATTTAAGAAATAACATCACAATATTCGAACAAATATAGGAGCCATACATGAAACACAATAGAGAAATCCTACCGTGGACTTCCACCACCTAAAATGACAGAAGGAGAAGATAACGAAAAGAACTGACTCAGTAAAATTTCTTGTTTATTTTTATTAAGTGACAACATTGTTTAACGGGTTTAATGTATCTTATCGATTGAACTTTAAATAAATGGGGAAGGGAGTGGGGAAGGGAGGGGTAAAAAGGGGGAGAAAACAACACTGTATATATTTAAGAAGAAAAATGTCTGTATGTATCTTGGTCAATATGGTTTATAGTGCGAAAAATAAAAAATTTAAATTAAAAAAAAAGTCTGGCATTTATAATCCGTCCATTATAATCCCAGGTCAATTTTTCCATAGAGATCCTGGCCACCTTTACATTCCATAGGAATGTTCTTACCCATAAGAGCAAATTTTGGAAGAATCCCTGGGGCAATGCCACGGACAGTGTCTGGAAGAGGTACTGAAGCCTCAGCAACACATTCATTTTAATACAATTGACCCTGCCCACCAAGATTATTGGCAGGATATCCATCTATTTAAGTCCTCCTCAATTCTTAAGCAAGAGGATATATTCAACATATAAATTATTCAACTTGTTACCTATTCTAACTCATAGATATTTGATCCTGTTTTGTGGCCACTTTAGATTGCTGTTCTCCTGACATTGAATGTAGTCCCCCTTAGTAATTGGTATAATTTCACTCTTATTCCAATTAACCTTGTAGTCAGAGAACTCCCCATAGTCCTCCAGTGTAGAGAAAATAGTTGAGAACCTCTGCACTAGTTTAAAATATTTGAAATATTGGCATTGAGCTGTGGAATAGAGAGAGTTAAGTGGCTGTGTTGAACATTATTGCTGTCCCCACTGTGATCAGGCTCCCTGCACTACCCTGCAGAACGCTGCCTTACACGGATGGGAATCTGTTTTTTTCCGTCTCTGCTCTGATGCGGTAGACCAGTGAGTTTCCAAACCACTGAACAATGCCAGTTTGTATGGAGGGGATCCCCTGGGTTAGGGTTCGGGTTAAACCAGTGTTTCCACATCAGTGTTTAGGAGCAGAACGGCGAGATTCTAAATTAATGAACGACGCATTAGGTTAGGGTTTAGGGGCAGACCAGCGAGATTCTAAACCACTGAACCATGTATTAGGTTAGAGTTATGGGTAGACAGTGAGATTCTTAACCACTGGACAATGCATTAGGTTAGGGTTAGGGGCAGACCAGCGAGTTTCCAAACCACTGAACAATGCCAGCTTGTATGGGCGCTGAGCTGCGGAATAGAGAGAGTTAAGTGGCTGTGTTGAACATTATTGTTGTCCCCACTGTGATCAGGCTCCCTGCACTACCCTGCAGAACGCTGCCTTAAACTGATGGGAATCTGTTTTTTCCATCTCTGCTCTGATGTGGCAGACCAGCAAGTTTCCAAACCACTGAAAAACGCCAGTTTGTATGGAGGAGATTATGGTTGGAGTTAGAGTTAGGAGGCAGACCAGCGAGTTTCCAGAGCATTGAACAATGCATTACAGTTAGGGTTAGGGGTAAACTACATTAGATAAATATTTTCTTAAATAAATGACGTTCACTTATTGCCAATAAAGATCTGTTTTATATATCCCTTTTATAGCACTGAAACATATTACATTCAAGTGCATTGTAATAATGCTTTGACATTGTACTTGCTTGGAACATATTAACTGTTGTACTCTTACTTCATCTGATTTACAAGCGACTCGTGAACCAACGGTTTAGTGACTCTTTACTGCCTCCTTGGGTTAAAGGCAGCGAGAAATGAACAGTTGCTTCTCTCCAGCTGATTCCACCTCCAAGTTTCACGTGGCAAAAATCAAACCCTGACTCTCCAAGGCCAGGTCCATCCTCTCCAACAGTAGCCATCTCTCCATCATCATCCAATTATGTACAGTATTTCTACATTTAAGACATTGTAGTGTATTTTGAAGTGTTTCTTTAAGTTTTTTTTGCATGCAAAGAAACAAAATATACTAAGATAAACATTTGACTAACTGACACTAAATAAGGATCGTATGTACTTGTTCCAACTTAAATACAAATTCGGAGTTAAAGACAGATCTAGATAACGGAACTTGTTTTTAACCTGGGGACTGCATGTATAATAAATGGACACAATTTTGGTGTTCAAAATATATTTGGACAGATAATTGGATCAGAAGGTCTTAGAAGAATACAGACAAAATTCAGGCAAATGGGAATAGCCCAGAATGCCAACTTGGTCAGCATGGACAAGTTGGGCTGTAGGGCCTGCTCTATGCAGTTTGACTCTTAGCTCTGCAGGAGATAATGTACTGAATAAGACTCAAAGATTATTTCCTCATTAGATAAAGCACAGAAAATAAAGAGCAAGGATATTACAGTTCATATTTCTGACACAATAGACAGATTAGCCAGAGTGGAAATGAAATGAAAAACTAAAATGGAAGGGCACCAGAAATTCATTCACTCCTGCAGTCTGACAGAGGTGCTCAACAGCGCATTCAGCCTACCATGTTTGGTTTCTCCACTGTAACCAAATGCAGTAGAACGGACTAGATGTGCAGGTGAATCACTACTTCATCTCAAAGGACGACTTAAATCTCTGGGTGGTAGGAAGGGAAGAGGTGAAAGGAAAGGATCACATGCGGTTGCATGAGTGCTTTAAGATGGATGGAAGAGTTAACCAGGGAGTGGCAAAGTGGGCAATCTCTGAAATACTGAAAGGGAATGGGAAGGGAAATAGTCTGCAGTAGTGCTAGAGTTTCATCTTGAGTGGCTGGAAATCTTGCTGGAGCTGGTGTACTGTGTGAAATTTTGGTTACCGCGCTACTGTTTTTGGAAGAGTGTGAATGGATTAGCAAAAATTATTTTGGATGAGCGAATTGAAACTTTCTAATCTGACAGCCTTGGGCACTGACTTGTGCCAGACCACAGAAAATCCAGACCACAAAAAAATATTTTAAGGATAATATTTAAGTCTAGACATTCCACAGATCACACAAGTTTTTTCCAAAAGCTGTCTGGAACCCAAAGTTATCAGACCACAGAATGCTGGACTAAAGAGTTTCAACCTTTCAATTATTTTGCCGAAAATGATTGAAAATATCCACTCTCAGAACAGTGGGAAGCACCAAAATAATTTCACACCTTTTGAGAGATCTGCATACTGTTTTCCTGCATGTCCATGATTGCATCAGAAATCTTCACATCAATGGGGTCCATAACTGATTCAATGTTGAACGGTCCCTCCAATCTCTCTACAACCATCAGCATTGCATCTGCAACAAAAGAAAAAATGTGGACATTTACAGAGATTTTCAGACTGAGTCATAGAATCATTTTGCACAGGAAGAGGTATTTGACCAAGGAATCTAAGTAGGCACTCTGTTTAACAACCTCATATTTCTACTTGCCCAACTATTTACCATTTCTGAGAGTCAGACATGGTCCTTGTCAATGTGGCCATCTGGGCTAGTCCCATTTGCCTGTATTTGGTCCATATCCTTCCAAGCTGTTCTTCAGAACACTATAGCACAGAAACAGGCCCTTCAGCCCATCTACTCATTATGTGGCACTTTTTTTTGTCTTGTCCTATCAACCTGAACAATAGCCACGTACCTAACCAATTTTCTCTTAAATGTTGAAATCAAACCTACATCAACCAGTTCTGCTGTCAGCTTGTTCCACACTTCCACCACCCTTTGATGAGGTTCCCTCCCCCAATGATCCCTTTAAACATTTCATCTTTCACCCTCACCCCATGTCCTCTTATTCTTGCCTCTCCCAATCTCAGTTTGAAAAAAGCCTGTTTGCATTTATCCTATGTATATCCAAATCAAATTTCCTCTCATTTTTTGACATTCCAGGGAATAAAGTTTTTAAAAAATTATTCAACCTCACAATATAACTTAGATCTTCAAGTTCTGCCAATATCCTTCTAAATTTTATCTGCATTCTTAGTATAGATGACCAAAACTGCACAATACTCCAAATAAGACCTCACCAATGCCTTGTACAACTCAACATAACATCCCAATTCCTCTACACAGTATGAATGTCAATATACCAAAAGCTCTCTTCACGACGCCACCTTCAGGGAATTATATATCTGTCTTCCCAGATCCCTTGGTTCTATCACACTCCTCGATCACCTTCCATTGACTGTGTATGTCTTACATTGGTTTGTGCTTCCAAAATGCAACACATTACATTTATCTGCATTAAATTCCATCTGCCATTTTGCATCTCATTTTTCCAGCTGGTCCAGATCCCTCTGCAAGCTTCAAAAGCCTTCCTAGCTGTCCTGTGCATCACCAATCTTTGTGTCATCTTCAAACTTTTTTTTTTAAATTTTTTATTTTTCACACTATAAAACATATTAACCAAGAAACATACACATTTTTTCTCTTGAATATATACGGTGTCATTTTCTCCCCCTTTTCCCCCCTCCCTTCCCTCCCTCCCTCACCACCTTTCCCATTTATTTGAAGTTCAATCTATAAGATACATTAAACCCATTAAACAATGTTGTCCCTTAATAAAAATAAACAAGAAATTTTACTGAGTCAGTTCTTTTCGTTGTCTTCTCCTTCTGTCATTTTAGGTGGTGGAAGTCCACAGTAGGATTTCTCTATTGTATTTCATGTATGGCTCCCATATTTGTTCGAATATTGTGATGTTATTTCTTAAATTATATGTTATTTTTTCTAATGGAATACATTTATTCATTTCAATGTACCATTGTTGTATTCTCAAGTTGTTTTCTAATTTCCAGGTTGACTTAATACATTTTTTTGCTACAGCTAGGGCTATCATAACAAATCTTTTTTGTGTTCCATCCAAATCGAGTCCAAATTCTTTATTTCTTATATTACTTAGGAGGAAGATCTCTGGGTTTTTTGGTATATTGCTTTTTGTGATTTTATTTAATATCTGGTTTAGATCTTCCCAAAATGTTTTCACTTTCTCACATGTCCAAATTGCATGAATTGTTGTTCCCGTTTCCTTTTTACAGCGAAAACATCTGTCTGATACTGTTGGATTCCATTTATTTAACTTTTGACGTGTGATATATAGCCTGTGTATCCAGTTATATTGTATCATGTGTTACCTCGTGTTTATTGTATTTCTCATAGTTCCGGAGCATAGCTTTTCCCATGTTTCATTCTTTATCTTTATGTTTAGATCTTGTTCCCATTTTTGTTTAGGTTTACCGTTTGTTTCCTCGTTCTCCTTTTCTTGCAGTTTGTTGTACATGTTTGTTACAAACTTTTTAATTATCATTGTGTCTGTAATCACATATTCAAAATTGCTTCCTTCTGGTAACCTCAGACTGTTTCCCAATTTGTCCTTCTAGTAGGTTTTCAGTTGGTGGCATGCAAACATTGTATCGTGAGTTATATTATATTTATCCTTCATTTGTTCAAAGGATAATAATTTATTTCCTGAAAAACAATTTTCTATTCTTTTGATCCCTTTTCTCTCCCATTCTCTAAAGGAAAGGTTATCTATTGTTAAAGGGATTAGTTGATTTTGCGTCAATATTAGTTTTGGTAGTTGGTAATTGTTTTATTCCTTTCTACGTGAATCTTCTTCCAAATGTTGAGCAGATGACGCAATATCGGTGAATTCCTACATTGCACCAATTTTTCATCTCATTTATATAGTATATGTTCAGGTATCTTCTCCCCTATTTTATCTAGTTCTAATCTGGTCCAATCTGGTTTTTCCCTTGTTTGATAAAAATCTGATAGGTATCTTAATTGTGCGGCTCTATAATAATTCTTAAAGTTTGGTAGTTGTAAGCCTCCTTGTTTGTACCATTCTGTTAATTTATCTAGTGCTGTCCTCGGTTTCCCCCCCTTTCCATAAGAATTTCCTTATTATTTTCTTTAGCTCCTTGAAGAATTTCTCTGTTATCTTATAATCTGCGTTAAGTAGAGATATTTGTCTATATGATGCTGGTGCAAGTGGATCTTTCCCTGTCTTTGGTATTACTGTAATTATTGCTGTTTTGCATGAATCTGGTATGTTTTGTGTTTTATCAATCTGGTTCATTACTTCCAGGAGGGGATGAATTAATAAGTCTCTGTTAGGTGAATTGGTAATGACTGAAGTAGGTATTGTATCCTTGGGAAAATGTTCATTTTAATACAGTTTATCCTTCCTATCAGTGTTAGTGGTAAGTCTTTCCAATGCTCTAAGTCGTCTTGTAATTTTTTCATTAATGGATGATATTTTAGTTTATATAGATGGCCAAGATTTTAATTTAGTTGTATACCTAGGTATTGCATTGCTGTGTTTGCCATCTAAATGCTGATTCTTTCTTAAACTTTGTGAAATCCGCATTATTAATTGGCATTGCTTCACTTTTATTTGCATTGATCTTGTACCCTGATACTTCTCCATATTACTTCAATTTCCTATTTAATTCTTTTATTGATATTTCTGGTTCTGTTAAGTATATTATAATGTCATCTGCAAATAGATTGATATTATATTCCTTCTCTTTTATTTTTATCCCTTTTATTTTATTTTCTGTTCTTATCAGTTCTGCTAGTGGTTCTATAGCTAACGCGAACAGTGAGGGAGATAGTGGACATCCCTGCCTTGTTGATCTGCTTAAGTTAAATTGTTTTGATATATATCCACTTACTGTCACTTTCGCCAATGGCCCCTTATATAATGCTTTAATCCAATTAATATATTTTCTGGTAGGCTGAATTTTTGTAGTACTTTGAATAAATAATTCCATTCTACTCTGTCAAAGGCCTGCTCTGCATCTAAAGCAACCGCTACTGTTGGAGTTTTATTTCCTTCTACTGCATGAATTAAGTTAATAAATTTATAGATATTGTCCGTTGTTCGTCTTTTTTTAATAAATCCAGTTTGGTCTAGATTTACTATTTTTGGTACATAGTCAGCCAATCTGTTTGCCAATAGT
Organism: Narcine bancroftii; assembly: GCF_036971445.1. Classification (NCBI taxonomy): domain Eukaryota; kingdom Metazoa; phylum Chordata; class Chondrichthyes; order Torpediniformes; family Narcinidae; genus Narcine; species Narcine bancroftii. The sequence continues at coordinate 46,726,776 of NC_091476.1, read as the reverse complement.
TTAGCTATTATCTTATAATCTGTGTTAAGTAGAGATATTGGTCTATATGATGCTGGTGCTAGTGGATCTTTCCCTGTCTTTGGTATTACTGTAATTATTGCTGTTTTGCATGAATCTGGTATGTTTTGTGTTTTATCAATCTGGTTGATTACTTCCACGAGGGGACTAATTAATAAGTCTTTAAATGTTTTATAGAATTCTATTGGGAGTCCATCCTCTCCTGGTGTTTTATTGTTCAGTAGTTTTTTAATATCTCCTGTAATTCCTCTATTTCAAATGGTTTTATTAATTTATTTTGCTCCTCTGCTTGTAACTTCGGTAGTTCAATTTTAGTTAGAAATTCATCTATTTTGTGTTCTTTTCCTTCGTTTTCAGTTTGATATAATTGTTCGTAGAATTCCCTGAAGTTTTCATTGATGTCCGTTGGATTATATGTAATTTGTTTGTCCTTTTTCCTTAATGCCAATACCATTCTTTTAGTTTGTTCTGTCTTCAGCTGCCATGCTAGAATTTTGTGCGTTTTTTCTCCTAGCTCATAATATTTCTGTTTTGTCTTCATTATGTTCTTCTCCACCTTATATGTTTGTAGTGTTTCATATTTTATTTTTTAATCTGCCAATTCTCTTCTTTTAGTTGCATCTTCCTTTATTGCTAATTCTTTTTCTATATTTTCCCTTTCCAACTGTTCTGTTTCCCGATTGTAGTCCTTCTTCATTTTAGTTACATAACTTATTATTTGCCCTCTGATGAACGCTTTCATTGCATCCTATCGTATAAACTTATCTTTCACTGACTCCGTATTTATTTCAAAGTACATTTTAATTTGTTGTTCAATTAATTCTCTAAAATCCTGTCTTTTAAGTAGCATGGAGTTTAATCTCCATCTATACATTCTTGGTGGGATGTCCTCTAGCTCTATTGCCAATAACAGGGGTGAGTGATCCGATAATATTCTAGCTTTATATTCCATTTTCCTAACTCTCCCTTGGATGTGGGCTGATAACAGGAATAGGTCTATCCTTGAGTATGTTTTGTGTCTACCCGAATAATATGAATATTCCTTTTCCTTTGGGTGTTGTTTCCTCCATATATCCAAAAGTTGCATTTCTTGCATTGATTTAATTATAAATTTGGTTACTTTGTTCTTTCTTTTAGTTTTTTTTCCAGTTTTATCCATGTTTGAGTCCAAATTAAGCTTAAAATCCCCTCCTATTAGTATGTTCCCTTGCGTATCTGCTATCTTCAAAGAGATATCTTGCATAAAGTTTTGATCTTCTTCATTAGGCGAGTATACATTGAGTAAATTCCAAAATTCTGAATATATCTGACATTTTATCATTACATATCTCCCTGCTGGATCTATTATTTCCTCTTCTATTTTGATTGGTACATTTTTATTGATTAATATAGCTACTCCTCTGGCTTTTGAATTATATGATGCTGGTGTTACATGTCCTATCCAATCTCTCTTTAATTTCTTGTTTTCCACTTCAGTTAGATGTGTTTCTTATACGAATGCTATATCAATTTTTTCTTTTTTCAGTAAATTTAACAGTTTCTTCCTTTTGATTTGGTTATGTATTCCATTAATATTTAAAGTCATATAGTTGAACATAGCCATTTCATACTTTGTTTATCTTTCCTTTCCGTTTCCTCATCACCACCTTCTCTTCTTATCCATTTCTGCTTTCTTTTTTTGAACACATTATAAGACACATTTCTAAAACATAAAATATTTCCACTATTCTCATATCTAAAATTCCTTTAACCCCAATAGTCCCTCCCCTTTCTGAGTTGCCCTTTGTCCCTTGTCGGGCAACCACATCTCCCCTCTCCACTTGGATTTGTGAATCCACTCGCAAGCGTCAACTGATTTCGCAGTGACTGTTATTCTTCCCCACCCAGCCCCCCCAGAATAGATTTTAATCTTCATATATTACAAAGGTCACTCTCTTAATTCCCTCCTTACTTCCTCTTCTTAGTTCTTACTTATACTCTATTTATATATATAGTTTGTTGTCATTTTTGTTCTTGTTACATCTCTTCATCTCTCTGTCTGTTTTATAGTTGTTCTGCAAATTTTCGTGCTTCTTCCGAATCAGAGAATAGTTTGCTTTGCTGCCCCGGGATAGCTATTTTAAGTACCGCTGGGTATTTTAACATAAATTTATAACCTTTTTTCCATAGGGTTGTTTTTGCTGCATTAAACTCCTTCCTTTTCTTCAGGAGTTCAAAACTTATATCTGGATGGAAAAAAATTTTTTGACCTTTGTATTCCAGTGGTTTTTTGTCTTCTCTTATTTTCCTCATTGCTTTCTCCAATATATTTTCTCTTGTTGTCTATCTTAGGAATTTTACTAGAATGGATCTTGGTTTTTGTTCTGATTGTGGTTTAGGGACTAATGTTCTGTGTGCCCTTTCTATTTCCATTTCTTCCTGTAATTCTGGTCTTCCTAGGACCCTGGGGATCCATTCTTTTATAAATTCTTTCATATTTTTGACTTTTTCATCTTCCTTAAGACCCACTATCTTTATATTGTTTCTTCTATTATAATTTTCCATTATATCTATATTCTGAGCTAACAGCTCCTGTGTTTCTTTAACTTTTTTTATCAGATTCTTCTAATTTCTTTTTTAAGTCATCTACTTCCATTTCTATGGCTGTTTCTCGTTCTTCCACCTTGTCTACTCTTTCCTATATCTGTCATGATCATCTCTAATCTATTCACTTTTTCTTCTGTACTTTTTCTTCTTTTTATTTCACTGAATTCTTGTGACTTCTTTTACTGTTTCCATATATTCTTTAAAAAAATATATATCCATGTACTTGCCCTTCCCTTCATCTTCCATTTCTCTGTGTTCTTCCTCCTCTTCGTCTGAGTCCACTCCAGGATCTGTGTCCTTTACCTCTGTCTCTTCTGATCTTCTTTTTGGGTTGTTTATTTTAGTTTGTTTGGTATTTTTGTTTTTATTATTTTTATTAGAGGTGTCTTGGTGTTGGTCTTCTTCCTTCTGGGTTGGTCATCTGTTGTTTCTCTGATTTCCTTTTTTTATTCTCTTCCTTCCTGTTCACGTTATTTTCTATGTTTTCCTGTTGAGAGTCTTACTGTTGTGTTATACTTGTCTGTTTAAGCTGTGGAGATTTACTCCTCAGCTGGTCCCCCCCTCCCGTCAGTGTTATTTTTGTCTTGCGCGTCCTCGCGCATGCGCGGTTGCTCACTTTTGTTTGGCTCCGTGAGCCATATTTGTAGTCCTGAGTTCGGGGTTTCCACTGACCTCAGGGAGCGGGCTTCTCTCTCCACGGCGGGCCTCCTCGTACCAGTAAGGCCTTCACCTTCCTCTTCCGACGTCCTTCTTTCTTCTTTTCTTCCCGTTGTTTTTGGTTTTTCTTTCTTTGCTGCCATTTTCTCCACACTTTCACTTTCAATTTGTTATGGTTTCTGTGTTAGTGACTTTGTTTTTTCTCTACCTTTTTTTTACTTTTCTGGAGAGGGCTGGTATTTTCTTACCGTGACTTCCCTGTGTCATCTTCAAACTTGATGATCCAATTTACCACATCATCATCCAGATCACTGATATTAATGACAAACAACAATGGACAGAGCACTGATCCCAGAGGCACGTCATTGGCCTCCAGTCAAACATCTCCCACCCTCTGGCTTCTCCCATAAATCCAGTTTGCCACATCATTGTATCCATAAATCTATCCAAATATTTTTAGAATGTCAAAATTGTGTCATTTACTCTACAACTCATTCCAGATATGGATCACCCTTTGAGTGAAGAAGTTGCCATCAGGACTTCCTTTTTACCTTAAACCTCTGCCCTCTAGATCAAGAACCATATACCTGGGAAAAAGACAGTGAACATTCACTTTATCCATACCCCTCACAATTATATAACTTTTATAAACTGCTTTTAAAAGGGTGCAAAAGTCCAGGATCCTGTCTGATTTGAAGAATATGATTTCTGGGGAGAGATATGAAAAACTTGGTTTGTTTCCTCTGAAGTACAGGATGCTGAGTTTTGTGTGCCCGATGGAGATGTGAGGGGGCTGGTAGTCATGGTGGGGAGCTGGCTGATGGAGGACCTCAGTTTTCTTCAGGCTGACTTCCAGGCCAAACATTTTGGCAGTTTCCGCAAAACAGGACGTCAAGCGCTGAAGAGCTGGCTCTGAATGGGCAACTAAAGCAGCATCGTCTGCAAAGAGTAGTTCACGGACAAGTTGCTCTTGTGTTTTGGTGTGAGCTTGCAGGGGCCTCAGATTGAAGAGACTGCCATCCGTGCGGTACCGGATGTAAACAGCGTCTTCATTGTTGAGGTCTTTCGTGGCTTGTTTCAGCATCATGCTGAAGAAGATTGAAAAGAGGGTTGGTGCGAGAATGCAGCCTTGCTTCACGCCATTGTTAAAACTCAAAACGGTCAACCAGTTTACCTATCTCGGCTGCACCATTTCATCGGATGCAAGGATCGACAACGAGATAGACAACAGACTCGCCAAGGCAAATAGCGCCTTTGGAAGACTACACAAAAGAGTCTGGAAAAACAACCAACTGAAAAACCTCACAAAGATTAGCGTATACAGAGCCGTTGTCATACCCACACTCCTGTTCGGCTCCGAATCATGGGTCCTCTACCGGCATCACCTACGGCTCCTAGAACGCTTCCACCAGCGTTGTCTCCGCTCCATCCTCAACATGCAGTGGAGCGACTTCATCCCTAACATCGAAGTACTCGAGATGGCAGAGGCTGACAGCATCGAATCCACGCTGCTGAAGAACCAACTGCACTGGGTAGGTCACGTCTCCAGAATGGAGGACCATCGCCTTCCCAAGATCATGTTATGGCGAGCTCTCCACTGGCCACGGAGACAGAGGTGCACCAAAGAAGAGGTACAAGGACTGCCTAAAGAAATCTCTTGGTGCCTGCCACATTGACCACTGCCAGTGGGCTGATATCGCCTCCAACCGTGCATCTTGGTGCCTCACAGTTCGGCGGGCAGCAACCTCCTTTGAAGAAGACCGCAGAGCCCACCTCACTGACAAAAGACAAAGGAGGAAAAACCCAACACCCAACCCCAACCAACCAATTTTCCCTTGCAACCGCTGCAACCGTGTCTGCCTGTCCCACATCGGACTTGTCAGCCACAAACGAGCCTGCAGCTGATGTGGACATTACCCCTCCATAAATCTTCGTCCGCAAAGCCAAGCCAAAGAAGACAGGATGCTGATGGACAACCTGAGATAGGTGTATAAAATCATGAGTTATTCAATTAAATTATACAGTACAAGCCCTTCAGCCTGCAGTAGGGAGGGCAGTCAGAACCTTTTCCCCAGGGAAAATGTGTCACACACATACTGACATGCATTTTAGACAAGGGGAGAAAGTTCAAAGGGGAAATACAGGGCAAAAACAGCATCCTCCAGTGCTTAGGACAAAGATATTTTTTTTTTCTTTATTTGCCCCTGTATTCCACAGTTTTAAATTTGTAATCAAATAATTCACGTGCTTAAAATGCACATTCCAGATTTTATTCAAGAATATTTGTATACATTTTGATTTGACAATGTAGTAATTACAACACTTATTATTCATAGTCCCCTTATTTCAGGGCACCATAATATTTGGGACATAGCAATGGTGTGTATGTTAGTTATATTTCAAACTTTGTTGCATATCCCTTTCATGCAATGACTGCCTGAAGTCTGTGATTCACAGACATCACCAGGTGCTGAGTATCTTCACGGGTGAAGCTCTACCAGGCCTCTCATGCAGCCATCAGGAGCTCATCCCCTTATGTTTTCTCTTCAGCATATGGAAGGCATGCTCAGTTGGATTTAGATCGGGTAACTGAATTGGCTATTCAAGAATTTTCCAGTTTTGAAAAACTCCTTTGTTGCTTTAGCAGTATGTTTGGGATCATTATCTTCCTGTAGGATGAAGCGCTGACCAATTAATTTGGAGACATTTGCTCAAACCTGAGCAGGTAAGATGTTGCTGTACTCCTCAGAATTAATTTTACTACTGTTATCAGCAGTTACATCATCAATAAAGATAAGTGTGCCAGTTCCTGTGGTGGCCATACATGCGCAGGCCATAACACTCCCACCATCATGTTTCACAGATGAGGTGGTATGTTTTGGATCTTGGGCAGTTCCTTTATCTCTCCACACATTGCTCTTGCCATCACTCTGATACAGGTTAATCTGGGTCTCATCTCTCCACAAGACATTTTTACACAATTCTGCAGGCTCTTTTAAATACTTTTTCGCAAACTGTAATATGGCCACCCTGTTTCTGTGCCTAACTAATGGTTTGTATCTTGCAGTGTAGCCTTTTTATTTCTGTTCAGGAAGTCTTCTGCAGACAGTAGTCAGTGGCACATCCACACTGCCTCCTGAAGAGTGTTTCTGATCTATCGGACAGGCATTTGGGGATTTTTCTTCATTATGATGAGAATTCTTCTGTCATCAGCAATGGAGTCTTCCTTGGCCTCCCAGTCCCTTTATGATTACAGAGTTTGCCAGTACACTCTTTCATCTTAATAATGCTTGAAACAGTTGATTTTGGTAATCGTAAAGTTTGGGAGATGTCTCTTACTATTTTATTCTCGTTTTTTAAGCCTCATTAAAGCTTCTTTAACTTTTATTGGTACAACTCTGGTCCTCATGTTGACAAATGGGAACTATGGGTTCCAAAGGTGATCAAAAGCTTCGAAGCAAGCCAAGCTCTCTTATACCTGCACCAATGAAGCAATTAAACATACCTGAGTACTCACAAACACCTGTGAAGCCAAATGTCATAAACATTATAGTGCCCTGAAATGGTGGGGGGGGAGAGGGGAATTAGGTATAAAAATGTTGCAATTTTCTACATGGTCAAACCAAAATTAAAACAAATAACCTTGAATAAAACCTGGAATGTGTACTTTAATCACATGTGAATTGTTTGATTACAAATTTAAAACTATGGAGCACGGGCAAATAAAGGAGAAAGGTGTCTTTGTCTTAAACATTTTATGGAGGGCACTGTATTTTACAAAGAGTGATAGGTACCTGGAACAGTCTGCGAGGAGTAATGATTGAGGCAGATAAAATAGTAACACTGAAGAGGCTTCCAGATAGATACAAAAATATGAAGGGGTTGGAGGAACATCTAACAGGTGCAAGCAGCAGAGTTTTAATTTGATTTGGACATCATGTTCAGCACAAACACATGGGCCAAAGGCCCTGTTCCTATGCTGTACTGTCCTATGTTCTATATTTTATGTTCAACCATTAGTCTCCTGTGCTCTTGAAACTAACGACCCAGCCTATCTAACCTTTCCTTTTAATTCCCTCTTGTACTGGCAACATCCCTTCCAATCTATTGATCAGAATTGCACACAGTGTAAGCATGGTCTCATCAAGCATTGTACAGCAGAATCATGTGGCTCAAATGTTTGTACTCAATACCCCATCCAATGAAGGCAAGCATGCCAAACGCTTTTTTCACTATCTTATCCACATGATTTGTCACTTTCAGAGAATTATACACCTGTACCCTAACGTCTTTCTCTTCTACAACACTCTTCATGCCCCCACTATTCACCGTGCAAGTTCTACCCTGGGTTGATTTACCAAAGTGCAACACCTCATAATTGCCAGAGCTAAATTCCATTTGTCACTCCTTGGCCCCAATTCCCAACTGATCCAAATCCTGTTGTAAACTCTGATATCCTTCTTCATTGTCCATTACATCACCAATTTTGGCAAATTTGAAGCAGTCCTGTTAGCCCAATGCTCTTACAGTGCCATCAATCAGGGTTCAGATTCAGTGCTGTCCATAAGCAGTTTGTATGATCTGCCTTTGACTGCAAAGGCAGATTTCCTCAGGATGCTCAGTTTCCTTCCACATTCCAAAGATGCGCAGGTTGGTATATCAACGGGTCATATAGATGTATTAGGCTGTACAAATTTATTGGGCTGGAAGAGTTTGTTACCGCACAGTATCAATTATTTTAAAAATTCTACTTGTGTTAACTACATTGCCATCCAAAAAGTTAATACAGACCACAAACAATAGTGGATCCAGTGACAACCGCTGTAGCGCACCACTGGGCACCGTCCAATCAGAAAAATATCCCTCCACTTCTACCCTGTGACTTCTTCCACTAAGCTAATTTTGATTCCAATGGCCAGCTACCCTTGAATCCCTTCCAGACTAACTTCAGATGTAAACTTGTCAAAGGCCTTGCTAAAGTCCACATATACAATGCCAACTGTTTTCTTTGTCACAGCTTCGAAAAAGTGTAAGATTCGTGAGAGGTAAACAAGAAGTCTGCAGGTGCTAGAGAACAGGAAAAGCGCTAGAGGAACACAGCAGGACATGCAGCATCTATGAAAATCAGTGGGTGGTTGAGATTTCAGGCCTGAACTCTTCTAAATGATTTGCCATGTACAAAGCAAAGCTAACGACCTCCAATCAATCCCCCATCTATCCAAATACTGGGAAGTCCTGTCCCTCAGAATACCCTGTATACTGAATGAAGACTATATCAAATGAATTGTCCCTCATTTTGTTGTGAACAATAATCATCTGTGTATCCACCTCAACTCATGGACCCAGTTCCAGATCATTACTAATTGCTGAATAAAAATGTTCTTTCTCACAATCTGAGCCCCTCACCCCTGTGCCTCTTTCTGACAGAAACAGAATTTCTTTGTCCATCTCATTTTAAACCTTGTAACCTTCAGGTTAAACTGCACAGATGCTGGAAACTGAAATGAATCAGAAAATGCTAGAAATACTCAGCAGTTCATCACTCATCACTAATTATGGTCAGTCTCCACTTTTGCAAGTCATTTTTTGCTCTAGGATTACTGTGGAATATTTATTATCTATCTTACATATTTATTGTTTCTTTTGCTTTAATTAAATCTGTGTAGCAAGGTCGCTAAGGCTACAGCTAGGTCATAGCTCTCGGTTATAGCCCCAAGGCTGAAGCTTGAATCCGCAGGAGAAGAAAGACACACCCACCAGTAGAGTGTATTCGACACTGAGTTTATTCAGTGGCAGCTCTATCTTTTATAGTCAGCTCGGCTGCATCAGCACCGAGGCATGGCTTGCGCGTGCCAGCTGCTGATTGGTTACCTTGGATGCCCAGGCCCCCCTGCGATCCACCAGTGGTGATTGGCCAGTTTCACCGCTCTGCCGGCGGTCTATGGAAGTAGGAGTTTCAGCCCGCATGATGTTTTCCTGGTTGCCGCGTTCAACGGCCATTTCCTGTGTTAGCCTGAGGCCTAGGCCGTTACATGATCCCCCCCCCCCACCCGGCAATCTTGGGGCCCTGTTTTTAGGAGACCAACCCCTGCGCTGTGGGGTCAGGTGAGTGATGGGCTGGTCAAAGTCCAAGTAGGCTAGTCGAATGTGAAAGTCTCTTCCTGCTGCCAATGTCCAAAACACAGGTGGAGCCGTCATGTCTGAGGACATGGTATGGCCCCTCGTATGGCTGCTGTAGAGGTGGCCGATGAGCCACGCGCCAAACAAACATGTATTAACAGTCAGTAAAGTTCTTTGGGACATAAATGCAGTGTTGGCCGTGAGGTCTAGATTTAGTGGAGGCCAGAGTGCCTAGGCACTCGCGCAGTCAGGACAATGTGCTGAAGGTGAAGGTAAAGGTTTGTGGTCCATGTAAATTTGAACATCCTGTCCTTTAGGAAGTAACGAAAGTGCCGAATTTCCAAGTATAAGGCTAACGGTTCTCTATCACAGGCCCTGAATTTGAGCTCTGGTGGCCTGAGGTGTTTACTGAAAGAGGCCAGCGGTTGCGATTGTCCATTCACTAGTTGATCAAGTTCACCTCCGACCACTGTGCCGGAGGCATCTGTCATGAGGGGGGTTGGGGCATCTGTCTGCAGGTGCTCAAGGAGGGTGGCATTGAATAGGGTGTTTTTGATGGCCTGGAAGGCCTCGGTGGCCTCCTGGGTCCATTGTATGTTTTTACCGGGTCCTGCCATGAGGGGAAAGAGTGGGCTTATGATGCGGGCCGCTGCAGGGATGAAGCGGCGATAAAAGTTGACCATATCTGCAAACTCTTGTAGTTCCTTCACCATCGATGGCATGGGGAAAGAGTGAACAGCATCCACCTTAGTGGGTAACAGTCTGGCTCCATGTTGGTTGATATAATGGCCCAGGAAGTCCATAGTCTCTCGGCCAAACTGGCACTTGGCCAGGTTGATGGTTAGGCCGAAATCATGTGGCTTGGAGAATAATTGTTTTAAGTGGGTGGCGTGTGGCTGGCAACTAAAATGATAGACGAAGGCAAAATGCAGATCCTGACCCACTGCATCCATCAGCTTCTGGAAAGTCTGAGCTGTGTTTTTTAACCCAAAGAGCATGTGGAGAAATTCAAACAATCCAAAAGGGGGTTATGATGGTGGTATTTGGGATGTCTTCAGGGTGAACCCGAATCTGGTGATAGCCCCTAATTAAGTCCACCTTTGAGAATATCACTGCTAAACCTGAAAGGGGCATGGAAGTCTTGGATATTGGGCACAGGATATCTGTCCGGTATGGTGGCCTCGTTGAAGCGGCAGTAATCTCCGCAAGGCCTCCAACCACCTGCTGCCTTGGGGACCATGTGGAGAGGGGAGTCCCAAGCACTATCAGAGGGCTGCACAATGCCGAGTTCCTCCATCTTTTTTTTAACTCGTCCCTGGCTAGGTTGAGTTTCTCAGGGGGGAGACGCCGTGCCCTGGCTTGAAGGAAAGGGCCCTATGTAACGATTTGGTGCCTCACCCCATGTTTGGCTTCTGCTGAATGGAAATGAGGTGTGGTGATGGAGGGGAATTCTGCTCGGACCTGAGCAATTTCGTTGTCAGCAGTACTCACTGACTGGAGGTGGGAGCTGGTGAGTTCAGTGCCCTTGAGCGAGAGTGACAGAAATGTCCAGGCGTGAACCAGCCAGCACCCTTTGAGTGAGTGAGTTGGCCTGCAGGAAATCTGCGCCCAATAATGGTTGCTGCACAGCCGCCACCGTAAACTTCCAAGTGAATTGTCTGTCCCTGAAGCACAGGGGAATGGTGCAAGTGCCGAATGTTCGGATGTTGGAGCCATTTGCTGCTCGGAGCTCCTGGAATGATGCTGTATTGTGCCCCAGTATCCACCAAGAAACGTCAGCCCGACAGAGAGTCTTGAACGTGTAGCAGGCTATGCAGTTGGCCGGTTGTTGTAGCCATTAACAACGGCCAACCTGGGAATTTCCCTGGAACGCGCAGGGGGAGTGGCATCGACGGGCCGCAGAATTCCACCATTGATGATAGAAACAGTACTGCTTACAGATAATGCAAGGCATTTGGGTGGTCATTCGGTCAGATGGTCTTCCTAGCCCTTCCTGGGGTCAATGAAGTCTTCCTCTGTGATAAGCAGCCGGATGTCCTCAGGCAGTCTCTCCAGAAAGATCTGCTAGAACAGTAGGCAGGAGGTGTGGCCATCGTAGAGAGCGAGCAGGATACCCTGATGGTAAACTTGCAGATTGAGTCAGTGATGAAAAGGGCAATACAATGCTGACATTCTTTTCGAAAGGAATGGCATACAAGGGCAGGGATGTGATGTTGAGGCTTTATAGGGCACTGGTAAGAAAGAGCAACCTCGCTTGGAGTATTATGAGCAGTGTCGGGCTCCTCATTTAACAAAAGATGTGCTGATATTGGAGAGAGTTCAGAGGAGATTCAAACATGATTCTGGGAATGAAAAGGTTATTACTTGAGAAGTGTTTGATAGCTCTTGGCCTGTACTCGTTGGAATTTAGGAGAATGAAGTGGAATCTCACTGAAACATTTCAAATATTGAAAGGTATGGATGGAGCAGAAGATTGTTTCCCATGACGGGAGATTTTAGGACAAGCGGACACAACTTCAGAAATGAAGGTTGACTGCTTGGTACAGAGATGCAAAAGAATTTCTTCAGCCAGAGGGTGGTAAATCTGTTGAATTTGTTGCCATAGGTGGTTGAGATGGCCAAGTCATTGGATGTATTTAAGGCAGAGATTGCTAGGTTCTTGATTCTCCTGGGCATCATAGATTAAGGGGAGAAGGCCAGGCAGTGGGGCTGAGTGGGGAAATGGATCAACTCATGATTAAATGGTGGGGAAGGATTGATGGGCTGAATAGCCTATTTCTGCTCCAATGTCTTCTGATCTTCTTATAATCACTTGATCCAGTGTTCCTCTACACATTCTGCTATCATGTGTCCTGTCTCATGACCTAATAGGATATCCAGTATTGCACTCTCTCCAATTAGAACCTTAATATATTGATTTAATAAACTTTCCTGAACAAATTTGACAAACTCTAAGCCATCAAGCCCTTTACAGTATGGGAACCACAGTCAATGTGGAAAGTTAAAATCTCCTACTCTCACAACATTACATTTCATGAAGCTGCCTGCTATCTCCCTGCAGATTTGCTCCTCCAAATATCGCTATTTAGTCCTTGAAAATACAGCCCCATTAGCGTGGTCATACTTTTTTCTGGTCCTCAGCTCCACCCATATCGCCTCAGTAAACGAGCCCTCTGGTCTGTCCTGTCTGTGCACAGCTGTGATATTTTTCCTAATGAGCAATCCCACTCCTCCCCCTTTCATCCCTCCGGCTCCATCACATCTGAAACAATGAAACTCCGGAACAATGAGTTGCCAGTCCTGCAACCAAGTTTCAATAATGACCATAACATCATAATTCCACATGCCAATCCACATTCTAAGCTGGTCTGTCTTTCCTACAAATACTCCTTGCATTGACACAGATGCACCCAAGAACATTTTTTCCACCATGCACAAACCTTTGTTTCTGTCTCAATATACAGTCTTAACATCATATTTTTCTTCCTCCACTTCACATCTGCTCTGGCACTCTAGTTCCCATCCCCCTACAAATCTAGTTTAAGCCCCACTGGAGCAGCACTGGCAAACCCTCCCAAAGGGATATTAGCCCCCTCCAGTTCAGATGCAAACTGTCCTGCTGGTACAGGTCCCACCTTCCCTGGAAGAGAGCCCAATGATCCAGAAACCCTCCCTCCTGCACTATGATTTTAGCCATGTGTTATTCTGCAATATTCTTCTACTTCTAACCTCACTAACACTTGGCATGGGTAGCAGTTCTGAGATCCTAATCCTGGAAGTCCTGTCCTTAAACTTTGCACCTAACTGCCTGGAACTTTCTTTGCAGAACTTCAACACCCTTTTGGTCCCGACATGGACCACGACATCTGGCTGCTTGCCAGATCTTGAGAATGCCATGAACTCAATCTGAAATATCTCAGACCCTGGCACCTGGGAGGCAACATACCGTCGTGGATTATCAATTTATTCCACAGAACCGCTCACCTGTTTCCCTAACTATGGAATTCCTTATCACTGCAGCTTGCCTCTTCTTCCTTCTTCCTTCCACCCCTCCCCCAAACAATATCCAAAATGGTATACATGTTATTGAGGGGAATGACCCACAAAATTAAAAGTCAATCATTTATTTTTAAACTGTGGTCTCTAATTATGGAATACTCCACAATGAGAGCTATCCTCTCTTCATCCCTCTTTCTCTCTCCCTTTATAACTTTTGCTTTGGCTCATCCCATTTTCTCCAAATCAAAGGTGTAGCTATGGGTACTTGCATGGGTCCCAGCTATACCTGTCTCTTCATTGGCTACATGGAACAATCCATGTTGCAAAGCTGCAGAGACAATGCTTCTCTACTCTGTCTCTGCTACAGTGACCACAACATCCTGCACCAACAATGAGCTCACCAACTTTATCAACTTTTCTGTCAACTTCCACTCTGACTCAAATTCACTTGGTCCATCTCCAGTAACTCTCTCCCCTTTCTCGCTCTATCTCCATTTCAGGAGACGAACTGTCCATAGACATCCTGACTCCCATTGTGCACCTTTCCCCACCCAACCTCTTGGATTCTATTCCTTTCTCTTAGATCCTCCGTCACTGTTGTATCTGCTTCCACGAGAAGGCCTTCCATTCCATCAAAGATTCCTACTTCTTCAGTAAACATGGCTTCCCCCTCTACTGCCATTCATAGAGCCCTGACCTGCAGTTCCTTCATTTCCCACACATCTGCCACATACCCCCAGACATAACAAGGATATCCTTCTTCCTCACCTGCAACTCCAGCAACCTCCACATCCAACATATCAATCTCCACAATTTCCACCACCTACAATGTGATCCCACCTCCAGACACATCTTCCCCTCCCCTCCCCACTTTCTAAAGAGACCACTCACTCTGCAACTCCCTCATCTCCATGTCTCTTCCCACCAATCAACCCCCTGCTACCTACACCTGTGAGTGCAAGTGAAACACTTGCACTTCAACTTCCTCCCTCACAATCCTTCCAAGTGAGGCAACACTTCACTTGTGAATCTGTAGGCTCATTTACTGCATCCGGTGCTCCTGGTACAGCCTCCTCTACATCAGGGAGACTGAACGCAGATTGGGTAATCACTTCATTGAGCATCTTTACTTTGCTGCAATAGCAAGAACTCCCTCAGTGGCCAACCTCTTCAATTCCACAACCAATTGTCACATATACCTTGCATTCCCTTACAAATCATTATTTAAAAATTTTAAAAAATAAAATTCAACTTCTGGATGGAAAAGCATAAACAACATTCTTTGTTAACTGTGGAAGAAAAACTCACCAATATAATTGTTCCACTCTATGTCCAGATCTGCCTGATTGGCCAAGCAACCCTTCATGACATTGAGGCAGTAGTTGTAACATGGTTTAACTGCAAATAACCCATGACAATGTGGACAATATGTCATTTTCAGCAATGCGTTGCCACACTCTGTTGTTGGATTGACCTATTTTTATATAAAAAAATGTGCACATTAAAAATACAAGAATGCATATACTTTCAATTTAATGCCAGTTTATAATTTTAATGCTCAGCTTTGCTTTAAATACTTTCCAAAAATTCATTGACAGCATGTGGGTGTTGATTGCAAGGCAGCTCTTGAGAGGTTATAATCTTTAAACTTCTTTATAAAAAAAACTGTCACTTCTATTGTACTGTTAGGTTCTAGGATTCAGACTTAGTGAATGAAACAGATAATTACAGAAACCAACTGTACATGACGAATAGACTATGATAAACTGAAGTTCTATCTTGGAATTTTCAGGTGACACTACGATGTAGTGGACAGCGAGGAAGGCTTTCAAAGTTTGCAGTGAGATCTGGATCAGCTGGAAAAATGAGCTGCAAAACAGCAGCTGGAGTTCAATGCAGACAAGTGTGAGGAGTTGCAAAGAAAGTAGCGTAGAAGTTGGGCACTGCAGAATGTGATAGGACAGAGGAAATATAGATATAGATTCTTTGAAAGTGGCATAAATAGCATTGTGAAGAGCTTTTGACACATTAGCCTTCATAAATCAAAGAATTGAGGACAAGAGTTGGGATGTTCCGGTGAAATTGTAAAAGACATTGGTGAGGTCAAATTTGGAGTACTATGTACAATTTTGGTCATGTAACTACAGGAAGGATATCAATAAGACTGAAAGAGTGCAGAGGAGATTTACAAGGACTTGAGGAGCTGAGTTATAAGGTTGAATAGTTTAGGGCTTAATTCCCTGGAGTGTCAGAGAATGAGGTGAGATTTGATAGAGGTATTTAAAATTATGAGGGAAATAGAGCAAATGCAAGCTGAGGATGGGTGAGTCAAGAACAAGAGAACATAGACAGGTTGAACGGTGAACATTGGTGGGGAGGGAAACTTCTTCATCAGAGGGTACTGAGAGTGTGGAACTAACTTCCAGTGGAAGTGCAGAATGCCTGTTTGATTTCAACAAATAATAGAAGATTGGAAAGGTTCATGGATGAGAGAGGCATGGAGAGTTATGGTTTAGATAAAGGTCAATGGGACTAGGGATAAAAACAGTTCAGCGTGGACTAGATGGGCTGAAAGGCCTGTTTCTGTGCTGCAGTTCTATGGTTCTATAAATAACTCATTCAATACAGAGGGAAACATGAAGGACAACAGCTGCCATCTCAGTCAATGCTGAGGGGAGCAAAAAGAGAAACAGTGAGGCTGCAGATACTGGATTCTTAAGCAAACAAAGAATTGGTGGAGGAACACAACAGATCAGAAGGTATCAACGGGTAGAAGGGGATTGTCAACATGTTGGATGTGAACCCTTTATCAAGACAAGGCGAAATTATACATAGAAAGGTGGAGAAGGCCCCACAGATGATAACGTTTAGGACAGAAGGTGAGAGATAGGAGGAGGGAGAAACCATTAGGAATGGGAGTGGAGGAGAGAGAGGTAGAGAGAGAGGTAGAGAGAAGGGAGAGGGGGAGGGATAGAACTATATGTAAAGATATGAACAGTGGAATTAGATGGGGGCTTGAGGTGACCTAAAATTGGAAACATCAATGTCCATGCTGTTAGGTTTTCTGTTGACTGACCTCAATGTTTACAGTGATTATTTATAATTGCCCTGGGAACATCCTGCTGAATCTTCTGTGCACCCTCTCCAGCAGAATCACTTCTTTCCATATTTATAATTGCCCTGGGAACATCCTGCTGAATCTTCTGTGCACCCTCTCCAGCAGAATCACTTCTTTCCATATTTATAATTGCCCTGGGAACATCCTGCTGAATCTTCTGTGCACCCTCTCCAGCAGAATCACTTCTTTCCATATTTATAATTGCCCTGGGAACATCCTGCTGAATCTTCTGTGCACCCTCTCCAGCAGAATCACTTCTTTCCATATTTATAATTGCCCTGGGAACATCCTGCTGAATCTTCTGTGCACCCTCTCCAGCAGAATCACTTCTTTCCAAGACTATGGCAATCAGAGTTACATGGTATATTCCAAGTACAGTAAAATCCCCATTATTCATAATTCAAATAACCAGGAAAAAAATTGCAAAAATTAAATAGGTATAAAAATACGAAAGTTTAAAATCGGCACCCCCCAGCAGTTAGTTTGCCAATCACGCGACATTCAATCTCAAGCAATGGGTAAATACACTTATCCAGCATCTTCCAATACCGGGGGCTTTTACTGTATTTCCCAATGAATGATTTTGTGTTTCTTCAAGGCAGTGGCGAAAGCAAGAGTTGGAGCAAAAGTGGGACCAATGAAAAGGTAGGTGCTTGGTTCTGAGTCTTTGGTTAATTAAATGTAGCCAAGAAAAGGAAAGCTCAAGTGCAGTGACCACTGGCCACTGAGTGGGAATGCATGAGAGTTTTTGGGATGGTTTAAATTAGTGAGGCAGAGGGATGAGAGCAAGAGTGTTAGTTCGGATGATGGAGCCGTTGGTGAAACGGTAGATGCAAAGTGCAGTAAGACTGTGAGGATGGACGGGCAGTGGATGGGACATAAATGCAGAAAATTGGATGGGTTGAAATTGAACATAGAATATGGCATCACAGTACAGGCCCTTTGGCCTACAATGTTGTGTCAACCTATATAAACATATTCAACAAACTAATCCTTTCCTACCATAAATCCTCTAATTTTCTTCCATCCATGTGCCTGCCTAAGAGTCTTTTATATGTCCCTTTTGTATCAGCCTTCACCACCACCCCTGGCAATGCATTCCAGACATCCTCTTCTCTCTATAAAAAATTCACCCCTGACGTCTCCTCTAAACTTTCCTCCCCTAACCTTGTACAGATGTCCTGGTGTTTGCTACTCTCACCCTGGGAAAAAGGTGCTAGTTGTCCATCCGATCTATGCCTCTCATAATCCTGTAGACCTCCAAGTACCTCACATCCCTGTCCATTCCACTGCCGACATATCCATGGTCTTGTGCACCGCCAGACTAAGACCACCCGCAAATTAGAGGAACAACATCTCATATTCCACCTGGGCATCCTCCAACCAGACGACATTAATATCTACTTTTCCAGTTTCCATTAGCTCCCACCCCCCACCCTTCCATCTTTCCCTATGTCTCCGTTCCTCTAGCTCTGTCCCTCTCTCTCTTTTCCCTTTTTTCTGTCTCATTCCCCCCAGCTCTCCTTCCACCAAGCCAAACAACCCACCCCCCCCACCCCGTCAATTCTCATCTTTCCCCTCTCCTATGTCCCATCCACATCCAATTAACATTTTTTGCCTGTTGGCCTGCCTCCCACCCCTGCCCTTTCCTCTCTCCTTCCCCAACCTTTTAATTCAGGTGCCTTCCTTCTTTTTATTCACATCTTGAAGGGCTCACACCTGAAACATCAATAATATAGCTTTACCTCCTATGGATGCTGTGAGGCTTGCTGAGTTCCTCCAGCATTTCTGTATGTTTTTACCTGATAGAAGTGCATAAGATAATTAAGAGGCATTGATTGTGTGGATAGTCAGAAGCATTTTCTCAGGACTGAAATGACTAACATGAGGGGACACAGATTTGAGGTACTTGGGAGTAAACAGATTGGAAGTAAGAGGCAAGTTCTTCCCACAGAGAGTGGTGGGTGCTTGGAATACGCTGCCGGCAACAGTCGTGGAGGCAGGTACAATAGGATCTTTTCAGAGGTGATTAGAATGATACCTTGTACATGGAACTGAGGAAAATGGGAGGATTATGCAGGAAGTTGTTAGAGTTGATTATTAGCTCGGCACAATACTGTACAAAATGCCCTTTTGCTTTGGTCCCACTTGGATTCATTAGATTCATACCTTTCCAATTCCCTCCAAATGTTATTAGTTATTGGAGGATACTAATGTAACCATATTTTATTATGTTAGCACTCAGGTATATATAGAATGACAAAGAAGCACATTCCCATGAATAGCTATTTTGCACAAGTCTTCACTGTGGAAGAAATACCAGAATTTCAAGAGTCAGGATACAGAAGTGCTGTCACTATGAGTTCGGAGAAGGTGTTTGGGAAGTTAAAGGGACTGAAGGTGTACCAGTCACTGGGACAGGAAGGACAACACCCCACAGTTCTGATAGTGGTAGCTGAAGAGATGATGAATGCATTAGTAGTGATCTTTCAGGAATTGCTGGAGTCAGGAACATTTCAGATGCAAACATCATCCCATTGAGAAGTAAAAGAGGCAAAAGGCAGGAAATTATAGGTCTGCTGCCTAACTTCAGTGGTTGGCAAGATTCTAGAGTCCATTATTGAGCAAGAGATTCTGAAGTACTTGAAAGAACAAGATAAAACAGTCCAAAAACAGCATGGTTTCCTTCAGGAGAGATCATGCCTGACAAACCTGTTGGAATTTTTTGAGGAAATACCAAGCAGGACAGACAAAGGAGACTCAGAAGATGTTATTTATTTGAATCTTCAGGTGGCATTTGACAGTGCTGCACATGAGGCTGCTAAATAAGATGTTCTTCTTCTCTTTTCTTCTTTGGCTTGGCTTCGCGGACGAAGATTTATGGAGGGGGTAAAAAGTCCACGTCAGCTGCAGGCTCGTTTGTGGCTGACAAGTCCGATGCGGGACAGGCAGACACGATTGCAGCGGTTGCAAGGGAAAATTGGTTGGTTGGGGTTGGGTGTTGGGTTTTTCCTCCTTTGCCTTTTGTCAGTGAGGTGGGCTCTGCGGTCTTCTTCAAAGGAGGTTGCTGCCCGCCAAACTGTGAGGCGCCAAGATGCACGGTTTGAGGCGTTATCAGCCCACAGGCGGTGGTCAATGTGGCAGGCACCAAGAGATTTCTTTAGGCAGTCCTTGTACCTTTTCTTTGGTGCACCTCTGTCACGGTGGCCAGTGGAGAGCTCGCCATATAATACGATCTTGGGAAGGCGATGGTCCTCCATTCTGGAGACGTGACCCATCCAACGCAGCTGGATCTTCATAACCGTGGACTCGATGCTGTCGACCTCTGCCATCTCGAGTACTTCGACGTTAGGGGTGTAAGCGCTCCAATGGATGTTGAGGATGGAGCGGAGACAACGCTGGTGGAAGCGTTCTAGGAGCCGTAGGTGGTGCCGGTAGAGGACCCATGATTCGGAGCCGAACAGGAGTGTGGGTATGACAACGGCTCTGTATACGCTTATCTTTGTGTGGTTTTTCAGTTGGTTGTTTTTCCAGATTCTTTTGTGTAGTCTTCCAAAGGCGCTATTTGCCTTGGCGAGTCTGTTGTCTATCTCATTGTCGATCCTTGCATCTGATGAAATGGTGCAGCCGAGATAGGTAAACTGGTTGACCGTTTTGAGTTTTGTGTGCCCGATGGAGATGTGGGGGGGCTGGTAGTCATGGTGGGGAGCTGGCTGATGGAGGACCTCAGTTTTCTTCAGGCTGACTTCCAGGCCAAACATTTTGGCAGTTTCCGCAAAGCAGGACGTCAAGCGCTGAAGAGCTGGCTCTGAATGGGCAACTAAAGCGGCATCATCTGCAAAGAGTAGTTCACGGACAAGTTTCTCTTGTGTCTTGGTGTGAGCTTGCAGGCGCCTCAGATTGAAGAGACTGCCATCCGTGTGGTACCGGATGTAAACAGCGTCTTCATTGTTGGGGTCTTTCATGGCTTGGTTCAACATCATGCTGAAGAAGATTGAAAAGAGGGTTGGTGCCAGAACACAGCCTTGCTTCACGCCATTGTTAATGGAGAAGGGTTCAGAGAGCTCATTGCTGTATCTGACCCGACCTTGTTGGTTTTCGTGCAGTTGGATAATCATGTTGAGGAACTTTGGGGGACATCCGATGCGCTCTAGTATTTGCCAAAGCCCTTTCCTGCTCACGGTGTCGAAGGCTTTGGTGAGGTCAACAAAGGTGATGTAGAGTCCTTTGTTTTGTTCTCTGCACTTTTCTTGGAGCTGTCTGAGGGCAAAGACCATGTCAGTGGTTCCTCTGTTTGCGCGAAAGCCGCACTGTGATTCTGGGAGAATATTCTCGGCGACACTAGGTATTATTCTATTTAGTAGAATCCTAGCGAAGATTTTGCCTGCAATGGAGAGCAACGTGATTCCCCTGTAGTTTGAGCAGTCTGATTTCTCGCCTTTGTTTTTGTACAGGGTGATGATGGTGGCATCACGAAGATCCTGAGGCAGTTTACCTTGGTCCCAACAAAGCTTGAAAAACTCATGCAGTTTGGCATGCAGAGTTTTGCCGCCAGCCTTCCAGACTTCTGGGGGGATTCCATCCATACCTGCTGCTTTGCCACTTTTCAGTTGTTCGATTGCCTTATATGTCTCATCCAGGGTGGGAACCTCATCCAGCTCTAGCCTTAGGGGCTGTTGAGGGAGCTGGAGCAGGGCGGAATCTTGGACTGAGCGGTTGGCACTGAAAAGAGATTGGAAGTGTTCTGACCATCGGTTGAGGATGGAGATCTTGTCGCTGAGGAGGACTTTGCCGTCTGAGCTGCGCAGCGGGCTTTGGACTTGGGGTGAGGGGCCGTACACAGCCTTTAGAGCCTCGTAGAAACCCCTGAAGTCGCCAATGTCCGCGCTGAGCTGTGTTCGTTTGGCGAGGCTAGTCCACCACTCATTTTGGATCTCCCGGAGTTTGCGCTGAAGATGGCTGCATGCGCGACGGAAGGCTTGTTTCTTCTCTGGACAGGACGGCTTTGTAAGGTGAGCCTGGTGGGCAGCTCGCTTCTTTGCCAGCAGCTCCTGGATTTCCTGGCTGTTTTCGTCAAACCAGTCCTTGTTTTTCCTGGAGGAGAAGCCCAGTACCTCTTCAGTGGATTGCAGTATGGTAGTCTTCAACTGATCCCAGAGGGTTTCAGGGGACGGGTCCGTGAGGCGAGTTGCAACGTCGAGCTTTGCTTTGAGGTTTGCCTGGAAGTTTCCTCTCGCTTCGTCTGACTGCAGTTTTCCAACATTGAACCTCTTTCTGGGGGCTTTATTGTTCCTGGGCTTTGGCTTGAAGTGAAGGTTCACTTCACTTCAGATACTAAGCCACCTCAAATCTGGTTTTAACTGAGGTGTAATAAGACTGGCGGCGGCCCCAGTCCAGGCACAGGGAGAGCAGCAGCGGCCCCGGCCCCGGTCCAGGCGAAGGGTAGACGGCGGCGGCCCCGATACGGGCAGGAGCAAGGGGGAGACGGCGGCCCCGGCCTCGGTCGAGTGGGGCAGGCGAAGGCCCCGATCTGGGCAGAGAGTGGGAGGCGGCGGCCCCAATCCAGGCACAGGGTGAACTGCGGCGGCCTCGGCCCCGGTCCGGGCAGTATGGACCGACCTAGGAGGGGAGGCAGGCCCCTCCAGCCCGGGTAAGAAACCTGCATAGGAGAAGGCCACTCCGATATAAAACCTACGACCCAAGGACCTCGCTGCCACGTCCCAGCTTGCTCGGCCACGGCACACGAAATAAGATGTGGTATTACGGGAAAGATATAGATAGAATATTGGCCAACTGGCAGAAGACAGTTGGAAATAAATGGGGCTGCCGCTGACTAGTGGTGTTCCAGTGTTGGGTCCACTACTTTTCACACTGTATGTAAATGATTTAGATCAGCATTCTTGATGGGGCCCTACACCCACTACCCCTGCGACCACAGTGCACTTAAGTAAAACCCTTGTTCTCTTTTCACCTCACGTAACATAAATTTTTTTTGTTTTTTTGTGATGTTTGGCCTGGAAGTCAGCCTGAAGAAAACTGAGGTCCTCCATCAGCCAGCTCCCCACCATGACTACCAGCTCCCCCCCCACATCTCCATCGGGCACACAAAACTCAAAACGGTCAACCAGTTTACCTATCTTAGCTGCACCATTTCATCAGATGCAAGGATCGACAACGAGATAGACAACAGACTCGCCAAGGCAAATAGCGCCTTTGGAAGACTACACAAAAGAGTCTGGAAAAACAACCAACTGAAAAACCTCACAAAGATTAGCGTATACAGAGCCGTTGTCATACCCACACTCCTGTTCGGCTCCGAATCATGGGTCCTCTACCGGCATCACCTACGGCTCCTAGAACGCTTCCACCAGCATTGTCTCCGCTCCATCCTCAACATTCATTGGAGTGACTTCATCTCCAACATCGAAGTACTCGAGATGGCAGAGGCTGACAGCATTGAATCCACGTTGCTGAAGATCCAACTGCGCTGGGTAGGTCACGTCTCCAAAATGGAGGACCATCGCCAAGATCGTGTTATATGGTGAGCTCTCCACTGGCCACCGAGACAGAGGTGCACCAAAGAAGAGGTACAAGGACTGCGTAAAGAAATCTCTTGGTGCCTGCCACATTGACCACCGCCAGTGGGCTGATATCGCCTCAAACCATGCATCTTGGCACCTCACAGTTCGGCGGGCAGCAACCTCCTTTGAAGAAGACCGCAGAGCCCACCTCACTGACAAAAGACAAAGGAGGAAAAACCCAACACCCAACCCCAACCAACCAATTTTCCCTTGCAACCGCTGCAACCGTGTCTGCCTGTCCCGCATCGGACTTGTCAGCCACAAACAAGCCTGCAGCTGACGTGGACATTACCCCTCCATAAATCTTCGTCCGTGAAGCCAAGCCAAACAAAGAAGGAGAGAAGTAATGGAAGAAACCAAAATGCAATCGCTTCACAGGGAAAGGGGGCCTTAAGCAGAGACTGAGGATCCCATTGCTGAAAAAAAGTTGAGAAAGGTTGATTTAGATAATGAAATTGCTATTTTTGTGGCTACCTTGGCAGATGATGTGAAGATAGGAAGGACGGGTAGTGTTGAGGGAGCATAGAGTCTACAGGGGAATTGGACAGTTTGGGAGAATGGGCAAAGAAGTCGCAGATTGAACATTGGGGTGCAAAATATATCGTCATGCACATTGGTAAAAGGAATAAAGCTTCAGACTACTTTCTAAATGGGGAGAAAATTCAAAAAGTGGAGGTCAAAAAGGATTTGGGAATCCCAGTGCAGGATTCCCAAAAGTTTAACTAGCAGTTAGTCAGTCGCAAGGAAGGCAAATGCAATTAGTATTCATTTTGAGAGAAGTACAAGTCTACAGATCCCTCAAAGTTACTGTGCAAGTTGATCGGGTGGTTAAGAATGCATATAGTATGCTGGCCTTCATTAGGTGAGGGATTGAGTTGCAGCTCTATAAAACTCTGGTTAGACCACATTAAAGGGTATTGTGTGCAGTTCTGGCCTCCTCATTATAGGCAGCTGTGGAAGCTTCAGAGGGTGTAGAGGAGATTTACTAGGATAATGCCTGGATAGGAGACTGTGTCATATGAAGCATGGATGATCGAGCTTGGGCTTTTCTCTTTGGATGAAAGATGTAAAAATTTATGAGCTGAGTCAATAGAGTGGACAGTAAGTAGCTTTATCTCAGGGCCACAATGTTGAAGGGAGATCAGAGGTCAGAATTCATATATATATATATGTATATATTGATATATACATACACAGAGGGTGATGAATGTCTGGATTGCATTGCTGGGAGTGGTACAATGGAGGCATTCAAAAGATACTTAGATAGGCACATGGGTGTAAGAAAGATAAAGGATTATGAGTGTGTGATAGGAAGGGGTTAGATCATTGTAGAGCAGGTTTATAGAAATCTGCACAACATTATAGGCCAAAGGGCCTGTACTACACTGTTTTGTTCTCTGTTCTATGTGATATTGTGCCAACAATTTCTTCTAAATATTTACAACATTGTCTTTGATCTCACATTTATAGCATCATACTGACCAAATCATCTACCCAAGAGGATAGGTTGTAAGGGATGTACGGCGAGCTGGCTAGTGAATGTAAATTTGGCTTCATAGTATGTGTCAGAGAGTGACAATGGAGAGTTGTCATGGGGAGAGCATGTTATAGGTTGTTATATGCAAGATAGTATTAAACTGGAAAGGGTTCAGAAAAGATTCATAATTATGTTTAGGACTGGTGGGCTTGAATTATATGAATGGATAGGTTGAATAATTCCTGCTGGAGCATAGGAAGCTGAGGGGGAGCTTGGTTTATAAAATTATGAGGGGTTTAGATAAGGGAGATATTCATAGCTTTATCCCAGGGCAGGGATATTTATGGAGATTTATCCCAGAGGGCATAGTTTTAAGGTGAGAGGGGAAAGATTTAAAGGGGATCGAAGGGCAAGCTTTTCACACAAAAAGTGGCTTCTAAATGGTGTTTAAAAGACATTTAGACAAGTAAATGGAGAGGAAAGAGATATTAGTGAATGATTTTATTGAATGGCACAGGTTCAAAGGGTCAGATGACTCACTGGCCCTATTATTTACAATATAACCAAAACTCAGATAAATGGAATTAGCTTGGGTAGATAATTTGGTTGCATGGTGCTAGAAATGTGAAATCAAAAAGAAAGTTGAAAATAATTAGAATATGTAACATCTACAAAGAGAGAGAAAACAAGTTAATGTGATTATGTCTTTGGTGAAGCTTTCATTGGAGCATGACAATTAAATAAAATGATGAAGACAACATAGTTTACCATAGATGCTGCGTCACCGCTGTATTTGGCCAGCACTTTTGTGTATTGCACTCAACTCCAGTATCTGCAGATTTTCAAGTTTACCAACATGGATGACCACACACCATGCATTCATTCAAACACAGGCAAATGTAAACAAATGTTCAATAATACAATAAACAATAAAAGTTTATGAGATTGTTTCTTCTCAGCAATGGCTGAGTCTTACAGTGGGTGGTTAATTATGGACGACTCAGAAATAGCAGGGCAGACAGAATGAAAGAATGAGCTATTTGTGTTATAACATTGTTCCAATCAAGGTCAGGTGACCCAAGCATCACTATAAAAGTGAGGGACTGTGTAGCACAGCGGTCATCAAGGGAGCGGCCTAAGTCAGAGTACAAAGGTTTTGACTCAAGGGGCTGAAGGGGACCAATATCCAGAGGAGTCTGAATGGGGATGCAGGAATGAAGTAAAGGCCACCCTATTTGAGGAACAAAAAAGATTCAGCAGGTAGGCACAGGTTTCTGCATTATCTTGTATATTTTTTCCAGATTAATGGATAGAAGGAATGGCATGCAAGCCAGTGAAATGCTCTTCTTGCAGAATATGGATAGTCAAGGAAGCCAGCAGTATTCCTGATGACTTTGACTGCAAAAAGTGCATCCAGCTGCAGCTCATGACAATCTGAGTTAAGGAATTGGAGATGGAGTTGGATGAACTCTGGATCATTCGGGAGTCTGAGGGGGTGATAGACAGAAGGTATAGCTATCACACATAGGAGTCAGGAGGAAGATGGCTGGGTGACAGTTAAGAGAGGGAAACTATGGCAGTTCCCCTCAATAACAAGTATACCCTTTTGGATACTGTTGATGGGGGGGGGGGGGGACAACCTACTAGGGACATGACACAACAATCAGGTCTCTGTCACAGAGTTTGGTTTAGTGGCTAAGGGAAGGGAGAAAAGGCGAGCCGTAGTGATAGGGGATTCCATAGTTATGGGGACAGATAAGAGGTTCTGTGAAAGGGATTGAGAATCCCAGAGGGTGTGTTGTCTCCCTGGTGCCAAGGTGAGAGATAACACTGACTGAGTTCACGACATTCTCAGAAGTGAGGGTAAGCAGCCAGATGTTGTGGTCCATGTAGCCCTGCAAGGACAGTTCAGGGAATTAAGCACTAAGTTGAAGGACAGGACCTCTAGGGTTGTGATCTAAGGTTTGTTAGTGAGATTAGAAATCAGAAATGCAGCTGAAAACATGGCTATAAACATGGTGCAGGAAAAGAGCCTCTGGTTTCTGGATCACTGGGCTCTCTTCCAGGGAAGATGGGACTTGTTCTGATGGGATGGTTTGCACCTTAACTGAAGGGGACCAATATCCTTGTGGGAAAGTTTGCTAGTGCTACTCTGGAGGGGGGAGGGGGGGGGGGTTGAAACTAGATTTACAGGGGGATGGGAACCACAGTACAAAAGTAGATAGGGGAGAAGATGGGGAAAGAGATGATGTGGGAGTGGAGGGGGGGGGCAAGAAATAATGTGAAGACTGCATTTAAAGTCAGAAATCAAAGGGTTGTACGTGGTGGAAATGTTCTCAGATGTATCTATTTCAATGCAAGTTGTAGAAAAAAGAAGACGAGCTTAGAGTGTGGATTAACACGTGGAATTATGACATTGTGGTCATTAGTGAAACTTGATTGCAGGGGCTTGATGGCAACTCAATGTTCTGGGGTTTTGTTGTTTCAGACAGGATAGAGCAGGAGGGATAAAAGGGGAAGGAGTAGCACTGCTCATCAGGGAAAATATCACAGCTGTGTTCAGACAGACCAGACCGACCAGACCAGAGGGCTCGTCTACTGAGGCGATATGGGTGGAGCTGAGGAACTGGAAAGGTGTGACCATACTCATGGGGCTATATTGTAGACCATCTAATAGTTAACAAGAATTGGAGGAGCAAATCTGTAGAGAAATAGTAGACAGCTACAGGAAACATAAGGTTGTGATTGTAGCTAATTTTAATTTTCCACATATTGACTGGGACTCCCACACTGTAAAAGGGCTGGATAGCTTGGAGTTTGTCAAATGTGTTCAGGAAAGTTTTTTAAAATCAATATATAAAATTACCAACTATAGAGAGTGCAATATTGGACCTCCTATTAGAGAAAAGATAGGACAGGTGATAGAAGTATGATAGGGGTCATTTTGGGTCCAGTGATCATAATACCACGAGTTTCAAGTTAATTATGGAGAAGGATAGGTCTGGACCTTGGGTTGATATTCTAAATTGGACAAAGGCCAATTTTGAGGAAATAAGAAATGGTCTAGAATGCATAGATAACTTGTTTTCAGGCAAGGATATGTTCGGTAAGTGGAGGACCGTCAAAAGTGAAATTTTGAGAGTACAGATTTTATATTGAGACAGAGTATATAAATATGTTTTTGGGAGATAAATTGGTCAAGGTTTGTTAGAGTAGGTCACATACAAACACTTTAAAACAGATCTTATTTGAAATACTGGAGCTCTACTCATGCTAGACATATTGGGGTCTCACAGCTTTTGCAAGAGTTTGAATTGTTGTTTACAAAAGGAACAGATGAAAGAGCATGTCGGTGCCGCTGCTGTCTGGAGTTTTGCAAGCAGAGAGTCAAACAAGTTTTTTCTGTGTGTGTGTGTGTGTGTGTGTGAGAGAGAGAGAGAGATATACACACAGAAATAACTTGTACAGTGTTACAGCTAGCAGAAGTAGCTGGGACTGGAACAGGACAAGATGGCAAGCTTATGGAAAGCCCATTTTTAAGACGGCCTGGTCAAAGCCCTTGTGGTTCATGCAAGTAGAGAGGACTGGCTGTCTAATGTTTCACTTGGAACAGAGAAACAAGAAGGAACTCTGTGGTGACCTGAAAGAAAGAGGTTATCATCTGACGGGGCAAGTTTCTTCAGCAAGACACTGAAGTGGCTGATGGAAGTAAAAGGAACAACAAATCTCTTTGAAAACTGACAAGAACCTTTCTGAGCGGTAACCATTTACCTTGCATGCACCAAAGCCTGGTGAACTTTATAAATGCTAAATTCTGTGCACAGTATGAGTTGCCTACAATCAGTGAACTTGGAGGAATGAGAAGTAAAATTGGACTATGAACCAAAGAACTTTTCTGAACGTACAAACACATTTCATACACGTCCACTTAGAATTAGAAGGGGGTTAAGTTAGGTTAAGTAAGTCAATAGAGATAAGTTAAAGTGTGATTCTGTTTTCATGTTTAAAGATAATTAAAAGCAACTTTTGTTTAAGTAACCATTTGGCTTGGAGAATATTGCTGCTGGGTTTATGGGTCTTCTGGGCTCGTAACAGTATGTTCCTGCCAGGATTAAAGGCAGGGTTAGCAGGCATGGGGAACCTTAGTTTTTGAGGGATATTAAGGATCTGGTTTGGAAGAAGAAAGGTATATAGGAAATATAGGCAATATGGAGCAAATGAGGTACCTGAGGGGGTATAAAAAGTGCAAGGAAAACTTCAAGAAAGAAATCAGGAAGACTAAAAGAAGATGTGAGGTTACTTTGGCAGGCAATGTGAAAGAAAATCCTAAGAGCAAAAGGGTAGTAAGGGACAAAATTGGTCCCCTTGAAGATCAGAGTGGACGACTTTGTATGGAGCCAATAGAAACGGAGGAGATCTTAAATGGTTTTTCCCCCCCCCCCCCCAAATCAGTATTCACTCAGGAAATGGGCACAGAGTCGTGGAAAGTAAGGAAAACAAGCAGCGAGGACATGGAACCTATACAGACTAAAGAGGAGAAAGTGCTTGCAGTCTTAAAGCAAATAAGTGTAGATAAATCCCCAGGGCCTGACATAATATTCCCTTGGACCTTGAGGGAGGCTAGTGTAGAAATTGCAGGAGCTCTGGCAGAAATATTTACAATGTCCTTAGCCACATGTGTGGTGCTGGAGGATTGGCGCGTAGCTCACATTGTTTCATTGTTTAAAAATGCTCCAAAAGTAATCCTGGAAATGATAGGCCAGAGAGGCTGAGGTAAGTTACTGGAAAGTTTTCTAAAAGATTGCATATATACAAGTATACGGAAAGCCATGGACTGATTAGGGATAGTCAACATAGCTTTGTGCATGGTAGGTCGTGTTTAAACAATCTTTTGAGCTTTTTGAGGAGGTAACCAGAAAAGATTATAAAGGTAAGGCTGTGGATGTTGTCTGCCTGGACTTGAGTAAAGCCTTTGACAAAGTCCCATATGGGAGGTTAGTCAGGAGGTTCAAACGCAATCACAGTGAGGTACTGACTGAACAAGAGAAGCCAGAGAATGGTGGTGGATAATTGCTTATCAAGCTGGAGGCTTATGACTAGTGGTGTGCCTCAGGTATCGGTACTGGAACCATTGTGGTTTGTCATCTATATCAGTGATCTGGTTGACAATGTGATAAATTGGATCAACAAGTTTGCAGATGACACTAAGATTGGAGGTGTTGTGGACCAGTCAGGAAAGCTTTCAAAGTTTGCAGAGGGATTTCGACCAGCTGGAAAAATGGTCGGAAAAATGGCAGATGGAATTTAATGCAGAAGTGTAAGGGTGTTGCATTTTTGAAGAAGTAACCAATAAAGGACATATACTGTAAATAGTAGGGCACTGAGTAGTATGGTTTTGAACAGAGGGATCTGGGATTATAGATACATAATTCCCTGAAAGTGGTGTCACAGCTAGAGTGGTTATTGAGAGAGTTTTAGGCATATTATTCTTCACAAATCAAAGTAATTGAGCATAGTAGTTGGGATGTTATGGTAAAGTTGTACAAGACATTGGTGTGGCCAAATTTGGAGTATTGTGAGCAGTTTTGGTCACCTAACTGCAGGAAAGATGTCAATAAGATTGAAAGAGTGCAGAGAAGATTTACTAGGATCTTGTCCAGACTTCAGGAACCGAGTTACAGGGAAAAGTTAAACAGAACAGGGCTTTAATTCCTGAAGCATAAGAGAATGAGTGGAGATTTGATGGAGGTATTTAAAATTATGAGGGGTAAAGACAGTAAATATAGATATGCTTTTTCCACTGAGGGTAGGTGAGGTGCAAACTAGAGGACATGGGTTAAGGGTTGGGAACATAAGAAGGAACTTCTTCACACAGAAAGTGGTGAGAGTGTGAATACGGGCTCAATTTTAACATTTAATAAGAATTTGGACGGGTGCAAGCATGGGAGAAGTATGGAGGGCTGTGGACGTTGCAGGTCAGCTGGACTAGGCAGAAAAATGTTTCAACACAGACCAGAATGACCAAAGAGGCTTGTTTCTGTGCTGCAATGTTCTATGGTTCAAATGGTCCCAAAATGAGTCAAGCTGTAGCCTGTCAAAAAAAAACCTATTTTACTCTCAGTGACAACTCTACATATCGCCATTGTCGCTGGTCTGTGTTAAAACTGCATTTCTCATGTCTGGTGCTGAAACAAATCTGAAGTGTGCTACAGCACTCAATGGCATAATTGCCAATGATGCAAGGCAATGCAGAAAGGATTGTGTGAGTTACTGATCTGTCAAAATATTATAGTTTAAAGGATAAACAAAATTTAAAATTGCAGAGTGTTTTGTGGGAAAATCCACAATATTGGGAAGAAAAGCTGTACCCAATTCGTGTGCAAAGCAATTGATATGAAAGCTTGGGTGTGATTTTTGTTTCATTAAACAATACCAAAGCAACAATTTTCTGATAATGAAAGGAACAATTCACTTACTGTAGACACTTTGGCCACTACATCTCTTCCAACTCTAAGACCTTGTGCAAATGTTCGAGCAACAATAAATGCCCTGGTCACTTGAAAATTCAGTTTGCGTGGTACATCTCCAAATGGCTTCAGCTGTTCTGTATATTTACTAATGCAATCCAGGTACTCTTCTGTGAAATGGTATTGAGGATTCATCAACCGAAACATCCGCTCCAGCAGACGAGCCCAAAAGTCATTCAACAGGTCTTCCAGGTTTAGATTTCCAGCCATATAGTACTTCTTCAACTCTTTAAACAGGTCCTGGAACACGTCAGAGTTTTTTTTATAAACTTGGCCGTAAGTATGTACAAACATATCATTCAAGGATTTCTCAGCATTATCCAATAGCTCCTTGAAAAATTCTGTGGAAATGAATGAATAGCATCAATAATTTGATCAAGTGCACAGATTTCTAATATTTCACTTCCATTATAAAATACGTAACTTTTGGCTCCATTATAAAAGCAGAGTAGGTCTTTGCAATAATTTGTCAGAATTTGCTTCCTTCTTCCCGTTCATAGTTCATTATCACAGAGACATTGAATAGGTAGAGCACCTGGCCATTCACCTCTGTGTCAGCCTGCTGACAACTTCACTCCAATCTAGCCCTTTTTCCAGAGAACGCACATTGGTTTTCCAGCATTGATTCCTTCTTGAAAGCCATAAAGGAATCCAAGAATTATCTGCTGCACATAAGAACCAAGAAATATCTGATGTATTTAAGAATGGAACTGCAGAGATAGATGTTTTCACTGTAAGAAGGAAACAGGAACAACAGTACATGCAATTTGGGCATGTGAGAAAGTGGAAAAGTTTCAGGTATTAAATAAAATCACAAAAAGCAACATACCAAAAAATCCAGAGATCTTTCTTCTAAGAACTAGGCCTCAAACTGGATGAAGCTCAAAAAAGATTTATTATGATAGCCTTAGCTGTAGCAAAGAAATGTATAATGTCAACTTAGAAATCAGAAGAGAGCCTGAGAGTACAGCAATGGTACATGGAAATAAATAAATGTATTCCATTGGAAAAAATAACATATAATTTGAAAAATAAAGTCACAGTATTCGAACAAATTTGGGAACCGTACATGAAACACAACAGAGAGGGCCTACCGCGGACCTCCACCCCCTAAAATGACAGAATGAGAAGATGACGAAATGACCTGACCCAGTGTGTAAAAGTATATGACACAATTTTCTTGTTTATTTTCATTCTGTGATGACATTGTTTAATGGGTTTATTGTATATGTTGAACGTTTAATGGATTTGGAGGGGGGTGGGAAGGGAGGGGGGAAAAAAAAGGAGAGAAAATGCCACTGTGTATATTCAAGAGGGAAATGTTTGTGTGTATTTTGGTTAATATGCCTCATAGTGTGAAAAATAAAATACATTTTAAAAATGGAACTGCAGCAGTCAGTGGGGACTTGAATTTACACAATGACTTGGAGAAAAAAAGGTCAGATGAAGCAGCCTTGAGGAGGAGTTGCATCGTGATAGCTTTCTGAAACAGCATGTTCACCAAGTATTGGAGAAATTCGTTGGGTTGGGCAGCATCCATGGAAAACAACAACTAGTCGACATTTAGGCCAAAAACCCTTCATCGAGAATAGGAAAAACCGGGAGGACGCTCAAATGAAGAGGGGGTATGGGTAGGGTGGAAGAAGCACTGCCTGACAGGTGATCAGGGAGAAAAGAACTGAGTTAAGAAGTGACATGCTAGATGGAGAACTGGTCACAGGAATTCCAGATGCAGTACCACTCAGAGAAGTGTCTGGTGCTGTACATAGGTCAATGAAACCAGGGTTAGGGTTATGGCAGGGTTTACTCAGTCAACAAACAGCAAAGCCCTAACAAGTATAATGGAGCAGGTGGACCGAGATGGCAGCATAGGTAGAGAGAGTAGTGAAGAGAATGTTTGGGACTCTTCCTTTCATCAGTCAGGGCATTGAATACCAGTGTCAGATTTCAGATTTATTGTCAGAGTACATACATGCCATCGGATACAACCCTGAGATTCTTTTTCCTGCAGGCAAGGCAGAATTACCACTAAATGGTAGTGCAAAAATAAACATACACTTAAAAAAAATTTTTAAAACTGACTGCGCAGTACAAAGTAAAAAACAAAAATTAATAAAGAGTAAAATTAGTAAGAGTCCTTAAATGAGTCCCTGATTGAGTTTGTTGTGGAGTCTGATGGTGGAGGGGGAGCAGCTGTCCTGAACAGCTTGAGGCACAGACATCTCTTTCCTGATGGCAGCAGTGAGAACAGGGCATGTGCTGGGTGGAGTGGGTCTTTGATGATTGCTACTGCTCTCCATTGGCAGCATTCCCTTTAGATCGTCTTGAAGGTGGGAAGGGTTTTGCCTGTGATATCCTGGGCTGTAGCCGCTACTTTTGGCGGGGCTTTACGCTCAGAGGATTTGTTGTCCCAATGTCAGACCATGAGGCACCTGGTCAACACACTTTCCACCACACATCTGTAGAAATTTGTCAGGGTTTCTAATGTCATACCAAACTTCTGCAAACTCCTGAGGAAGTAGAGGTGATGTCGTGCTTTCTTTACTATGCCATTTGTGTGTTGGGTCCAGGAAAGATCCTCCAAAATAGTGACTCCCAAATTAGGACATCATGTTGAATTTATACACTAGTGAGACCGAACTTGGAATATTGTGTCCAGTTAAAAAATATAAAACATGCTGGCATTCCTGGAGCTTCTGTAACAGCAGCGCTGCCACTGGTATGGACCCACGAAGAGTGTAGAGCAAAGACACAGCGCTCCCGCGAGGTCCAACTGCTATCAGCTCTGTACAGGCTTTGAATGGCAAATTAAAGGAGCCGACGTGGTTTTATTTAAAATCCTGCTACCACGGGGTCTGGACCTAAGGTGACGGTATCTATGAATAGCAGAAGCCACAAGGGGTTGGAGACTCCAGGGAATAGGAGAGCTGGTGCAAGGCACCAGAAAATGGGAAGACCAACCCCCGCCTGAGAAGGAGAAGCAGAGGAGACAGCCCACAGGACAGTGACCACTCAACGGACCAGTGAGGGGTTCTGCTGCTGAAGGAACCACACAGGCGGCAGGCTGCTGGTGACTCGAGGCGAGGCACCCATAAGAGACCAAGGGCTGCTGGAGACTCACACCAGGTTGCAGACTGCTGGAGTCTGGCCGATGGGGTACCAGGTATTGGAAACGAGATGCGAGAGGGTGCCGAAGAGTGGTGAAAGGGTTCCTAATCGTATCGGAGGTTCAGTCCTGGAGCTCATGTTGCTGATGGTTTCGACTGGACTCTTGGTGACTGTGGAGGCTGCGGGAGCACTGGAGGAGAATCCAAAGACACTTGGTGACTCTGAGGGGACTCGCTTTTGTTCCTCTTTCTCTGACTGCAAGAGGCGCTTCAGGCAATTTCTGCCAATGGCGAATCTACCTGTCTTACAGCAGGGAAAAGCAATTTCATGTAATATGGCACTTTTTATTTACTTAACAATAAATTGAATCTTGAGTTTTGGTCATGAATATTATAAAGTTGGAAAACATACAGAAGAGGTTTTCAAAATTGTGGTCATAATAATGCATAGAATGTAGAAGAACAATAACACAGCAGAGTAGTAGCCCCACTTTGCTGTGCTGTCCTGCAACACTCACACCTACACCTACCTGTCCAAGTTTTATCTATTCCTATTTTACCACCTTCAACCCCAGCAATGCATCCCATGCATCTACCACTCTCTGTGTAAAAAGCTTGCCTCTCATATCTCACCTGGTATTTGCTATTATCGCTCCAGAAAAAAGATGCTGGCTGTATCTCTATTAAGTTATCTTTTATCCTTTATTGCTCCAAAGAGAAAAGTCTTAGCTTGGTCAAACTTGCTTCATTGGACATGTTCTCCATTGCAGACAACATTCTGATAAGATTTATGAGAGGCTGGTACAATAGGGACATTCAAAAGACATATAGATAGACATGTGGATGTAAGAAAAATAGAGGGTTATTGGTGAGAGGAAGAGAAACATCAGATTGTTGTGGAGTAGGTTTACATGGACTGGCACAACATCTTGGGCTGAAGGGTCTGTACTATGCAAAAATGTTCAATGTTCTATTTGTAACTTTCCAGTCCTCTGGAACCACTCTGAAATCCAGCGATTCTTGAAAGATCACTAACAAATCTCCTCAGCAACGTCTTTGAGAACCCTGGAGTGTAATTCGTCCATTTCAGGTGATTTATCCACCTTCAGACTTCTGAACTTCCCCCGCACCTTCTCCTAAGTAATAGTGACCACACCCATTTCGGTCCCTTAACACTCTTGAACTTCTGGCACATTGCCGGCATCTTCCACACTGAAAAATTAACCAAAATTCCAGAACTCACCAAAAACAGCACAAGGCGATCTCGCGAGACCTGACCTTGGTGGCTGCCATGTTGTATATGGTGTATAATTGACACCGAACTGTAGGACTACAAAGTAGGATGATGGTCGTGGAAGAAACAGGTATGCCCAAAATAGAGAATAGCACTCAGTGGGTTTGGGAGGGGAAATAACAAGCATGCGCTTTTTCTTGCCGCTGTCACTGGCAGAGCAGTTCCAGCGTGGGGGTTATAGGTAACGAAGATGACCATTGATCGTGCATTAAGCTGCTGCTGCTGCCCTGAGCGGCCCAATGAGGTGCTGGAGCAGTGCTCCAGTGAGCTCCGTCAGCATTGCACCCCTGCTCTGCACCTTTGTACTCTCTTATTTGTTGGACAATGTATGAGATGACTGATTGATCTGTTCATGTATCACCACAGCTGTAAAACATGACAATAAACTTGAGCTTTCTACTTTTTTTTTAAAATGTGGAGCTTACAATAATCAAGTAATATTGACAAATCATGCAGGAAATGGCAGTTACATATTAATTCTTCCATGACTCACAGTTACCAACACTCGTTATTTCCATCCAATTACATTTCTCCCCTAGACTTACCATCAAACTTTGTATATCTGGAAGCAAAAGTTGAACGCAGGGTTTTGCTGGTGTCCAATACCGCTTTGGTGAACTCCTGCTGGCTTTGTTGGCCGAGCTTCTCCTCAATTTCAGAAGTACAGCATGTGTGCAGTTGGGAACATACCTTCAGTTGATCTCCTGGGGGAAACAAACAAAAGAGATTGGATATCTTTTACTCTGATATTTACTCCCACCGATAGACAATATTTTTATGGATCTGTGAAGGGTGCGGCAAACATCAACCAAGCTAACAACAATTATAAGAGAGGACTGAACAAAACTGCAACACGGAAATGGACGTAATAAATTAGTTTGGGATCAAGAATCAGTTCAATGCAAGTGATGGGGGAGCTGAACTTGGTGATCATTTAAAAAGAACAAGTATTGGCTGGGAAATGCATGAGAAAGGGAGCTCTGATCTGATTGAATAACGCAGCATACTACTATGGCCACATTGTCAACTAATTCAACATCATTTGGATAAAGAAAGGGAGAGCTATACATTCAAGTTTACTCCCAAGAGTTTCGATGGCCAGAAAGATAGCAAGGAGCAAAAACTTGCTTATCACTGATAGATTGAGGAATGAGATCATTTAATTTCAATCCAAGATTATTCCAGAATATCTTCAAAATTATGCAAACCAATAACTACAGTTGAATAATGAGATGTGGGTCAATGTAATCTGT
Organism: Narcine bancroftii; assembly: GCF_036971445.1. Classification (NCBI taxonomy): domain Eukaryota; kingdom Metazoa; phylum Chordata; class Chondrichthyes; order Torpediniformes; family Narcinidae; genus Narcine; species Narcine bancroftii. The sequence goes on along the minus strand of NC_091476.1, from coordinate 46,690,039 downwards.
AAACCTTAGTGAACATTACAAAAAAAAACAGCAAATCAAACATTGCCTTCATCTCAAGCCACAAAAAAATAATGGCAATGCAGGGAGAACAAGGAGTGGAGACACAGTGCTGACCTGCATGGTTCAACTGCCCAGTCCTAATGCCAGCGCCTCCATTCAACCTTTAAATAGCCGGTAAAATGAGCTGGCGATGTTTTTTAATTAAAATCCTGCAACGCCTTTGGTGGCAGCAGCCTCGAGGATAGACTCTGGCAGATGGCAGACTCTGGGAAAGCAGTGGACTGGTGTAGGGCTCTAGAAACAGGAGAACCCACCCTCCCCAACCCCGTTGAGAAGGAGAACCATAGGAGATAACTCGATAGGTCGGTGACCACTGAAGCGGACTAGCAAGGGGCTCAGCAGCTGAAGGACCCACGCAGGCTGCGGGCTGCTGGGTACTAGCACATAGGAATCATCGGAACCAGGATTCAAGAGAGGGCAAAAAAGGATCCATGAGGGCCTTGGGAGCTAAAGGCTTCCCAATCACATTGGAGGTTTGGACCTGGAGTTCAGGTTTCCAATGGATAGAACTGGGGTCTGTGCGGCTGAAGAGGGTGCGGGAGCACTAGAGGCAAATCCATGGATACTCAGTAACTATGAAAGGTCTCTTTCTCTAACTGTAAGAAGCACCAGGCAATACTAATCGTAACTCTTTACCTGCTTTATGGCAGACAAAAGGAAATCTCATTTAATGCATGTATTACATTTTCTGTTTTATCAAATGACAATAAAAAAATATTGAATCTTGAAATCAGAATAAAAAGATTGAAGGGTCTTGATTATGAGTTCAAGCCTAAAAAATTTTCAACCCTCTCTCCCACTGAATCTGCTCAACCTGCTGAGTTCCTCCAGCAGGTTACATTATACTCCAGATTCCAGCATCTGCAGTTTCTGTCTCTTCACCCCATCAGAATTCCAGTTGCATAACTGTTTATAATACAGGGCACTGTACAATGAAAGAGCAAGTTCAATGAATATGCTCAACAAAGGATTAATGAATTAGGTGAGAAAATACAGCTGTTCCCTTGTAATATTGTGGGAATGTAATTGCCTTCTAACATGACCTTCCCTGTGCTGGAGTGAGACAGCAACCAACAACGCAAATAATCAAGTAATGTACATGAAGAGTAAGGTCATCCTGACATTTCCCAGCTATTTGAAGACACCACAAAGAAACATGTTGAGTAAAAACAAGAACTGTCAGATGTGTGACTTGTAGGGTCTTATGCAGACCCTTGCCCAAAAGTATAAAAGTGAGGTGAACATTTTGAGGGTGCTCAGTGTAGAGAATGAGTTATTGAACTCTTTCTTTGTATCCCTCACTCCGAAGATTGAATAAACAAACTGTTGTATGCTTAATTGGTCCTATTTTATTACAGCACAGGCCAACTTTCACATTGGCATAGTCGGCAGGATCTTGCTGGGACAGAAGTCACTTCGGTCCGAGTAAGGGGCCATCAGCATTCGGTATTCAGGAGGGAGGACGAAAAGGAGCCTTCAGATCCATTGTATCGGACTCCTACCCCGGTTTCTGTGACCACTGTGGTCCTTCATCCAAGGTTGATCTGGTTCCCTGCCGAGATCCAGAAAAGAACCAAGATAGACAAGAAGACAAAGCATACAGGTCAGTGGAAATGTATGGTATTATATTTAAGGTTATGTGCAATTGCAGTGGTTATGTGATTAAACGGATACAGGATTGCTGGAGGTTAAATTTGAATTTGATCGGTTGGCCAGAGAGGCCCAAATTAAAAAGTTAATTTGTAAGGCAGGTAGGAGATAAAATATGGATAAGATTGATGGAGACATCCCGATACAATTAGTGTGTAATTTGTATCTGAAACATGGTAACAATTTTGACAGTTGTTGTCAGCATTAACAAATCAACTGGGTAATGAGAACAACTAACTATCATAAAATACGCAAGAAAGAAATGGAAAAATGTGTATACAGGAATAGAAAGAACAGGGATGGAAAGAATGGCAAAATCTAAAAAACGAAGCAGGAGGGAAAATGCAAGTCATAGAGGGATAGTGTTATGCACAAAGGAGGGTGCACCTAAAGACTGGGAAGTCTTACAGGTGGAGGGTGAGTGGCAAGACAATCAGGAGAAAAAAATGGAAAGAGGATGAGAGAAGTGCTAGGTGACAAATGCTTAACAGAAGGTGATAAAAGAAGACCCCGGGAACCCATTATCAGGTATGGTGACACTATTCTTTTTACAGTACGATGAAGAATCGAAAGATTCCCTGTGGGCAAGACCACCCCCATATGTACCCCAGCCATCACAACCCCCACTACAGACACCAGCACCCCCCCCCCACCAAGATCCACAGCAAATACGCCAAGCCCCTTCTCCCACTTGTTACGATGAAGGAGGAGGAGAAGCTGAATGAGGTTTCAGACTCAACTTTGATGGAGAATTGTTGCTCATTTTGGAAAAAGAGACTTAAAGTTGATCTCCCACCTTCCAGGCTCCTCAAGCACTTTTGTTTGTGTAACGATGTTATGCAGGTTGTGAGGAAGAAGGGGTTAAAAAAAAACTCAAGCTGAATGTACCATTAGCAGCAATTTGAAACCTGCCCTCTAGAGTGCTTCACTTGTAATGGAATGAATCACCTCTTTTACGAATAGCCTGCATTTTAATGGGCAGGGTTGATTCTTGGAAGGAGCCAGAAAGCATCAGGGGAGCATTCTTTAGCTGACAAAGAGAAGGTTTCTAAAGAGCACAGATATACTAACATGCTACATAACATGCTGCAATGTGTCTGAAACAAAGACAAATCATTTTTTGACTTCAGCGGGACAAGATTTAAAAGACAATCCCATTGATGGTGCTATGACTTGGTTTATTGACGGGTCAGCCTTTGCGGATGATACAGGACAATGCTGTTCAGGTTATGCCATTGTCCAAAATACAGATGAAGTAATAGAGGCAGCTGCCTTCCACCTTCCATTGTCTGCGCAGTAATTTGAATTGTTTGCCTTTAGAACCTGTGTAAAAGGAAAGGGAATACCTTTTAATATTTATATGGACTTTTCTCAGTACGTTTTCAGTGTAGCACATGATTATGGAACCTTATGGCAACATTGGGGATTTTTTACATCCTCAGGAACACCGAAAAGAAACGCCACTTTTGTTGCCAACCTGGCCACCTTGCAATTATAAAATCCGATGCCCCTACCAAGGCCCAGGACCCTGTATCCTTTAGGAATGCTTACATAGATGCAACTGCAAAAGTCCCCCCACCATGTATTCAGAGAGCAATAAACTCCTTTTAAATAGAATGGTCTTGCCTGATATAGGGGATGTAGTAAAACTTCATGGGGATGCCCCTGCTCATTTGATTAAGCTTTAGAAATAGTGGGGGTGTGCCAAAGATTCAGAAACTCAATTATGGACCACCTCTGCTGGACAAATTTGTATATGTGATGCATTTTTACCTGTACTATTTATATATGCAATGTCACATTTGGGTAACAAGGAAATGGTAGGAGTGGCACTACAAAAGAAGTGGTACCACCCTAATTTGAGAAAAGAGGCACAAAGAAAGGCACAGGAAGAATTATAGAATTGTCAAGTGGAAACAGCTATAAGTACTGTCTTGTTATTACAGTACATTTCCGATTAACCAAAAAACAGTCAACCAAAATTCCGAATATCCAAGTTTCTTCGGGTGAGACATGACATCACAATTTGAAAAATAGTTGAAAAAAATTTACCCACTGTGCTCAAGTGGGGCTACAGGGAATCAATTTTATATTTGTCCACAGGTTACACATTGAAGGAAAGTATAGCACTGATTATTTATTTATAAATTGTCATTTTTTGCCACAAGTTACAACTTTGTGATAAATTGCATTGTGGCATTCTCAGAATTTGAAATGAATACTGCGCTCCCTCCCCGTTCACCTGCCCAAGCCACGCTCTCTCCCCACTCACCTGCCCAAGCCATGCTCTCTCCCCGTTCGCCCGCCTGAGCTGCCGCTCTCTCATCCAAGCCGCACTCTCTCCTTGCTCGCCCAAGCCCCTCCCTCAGGGTTGCTGGAGGACAATCCCTATACAATCTCCTCCCACTTACAGGTGAGGTGAGACCTCAGGCTCCCAGGCAGGATTGGCATCGGCAGTGGGAAGGTGTCAGGGTTACAAGTATTCTGATGCTACTGGGCTGCTTTAGAGAAAATTCCCAAATATCCGAAAAATCTGTTTAACCAAGATAAGTCCAATCCCAAGCATTTCAGATAATCAGAAATATACTGCAGTGATCTACCTCAAATAGCTGGGATTGAGGAGAATGATTCTCGAATTGGGAGCTGGAGTTTTGTGTGGAAATAATAGACAAAATGTAAAATTATAATTTATTGTACTATATAATTTTGAAACTCCCTTCAGCACAATGGGATTTCCTTTACTCAGAGCGATTCAAGAAGGCAGATTTGAGGTGATCCTCATTCTCAAGAACACTTAGGCCTGGGCTATAAATGCTGTTCTTTCCAGTGGTGCCGAGATCTCCAAAATAAATAATAAATAAATTGATCAGTGGAATTTTTCAACGCTGCATTAGTTTGAAATGATCAGCAATGCTCAATCAGATCTTTTCAGCATGTTACTTACTGCTAACAGATACAAAATATTGAAAGTTCCTTGAAAATAAAGTGCATAATATTTTCTTCATTCCCGTCAGACACGAAATGCTCTCCCAGTGACCTTGTTAGCTTTGCTGAATTTGAGGAGGTTTTCTGTTGCAGGTTTATGCCATTTAGGTTTGACGTTTAGATTGCTCCAACTGTTTCATACATAACCCCAGAACAACAATATCATTAACAATGTTACCCTGAGGTGGAGTTGAATACAGTTCTAGACATTCATCCTGGGCAGCAGATAAAAATGTAGAAGTGTGTCTTGACCTACATGCCCTCATGAAAGAATGATTAATTATGTGCAAGAAGTAACTGAAATTCTTGAGACCTTTTGCAGAGAAACAAGGAGGACAACATAAGAGGGACCAAAAATCCAGACCAGTGATTACGTTCTGATAAGGAATTGGGGGCGGAAAAAAGTTGGCACCAAGGTGGGAGGACAAGCCCTGACTAGGCTGCTAAGTGGTGAAAATGGACAATTATTGTACTTATGGGTGCTCTGGGTTTTGCTTTGGGCATCCTAGCAATGGTTAATTAGATAAAGGAAAAGGAGAATCTAAACCAGATGTTGAAACAGGAATGATAAATGAGCATAGCTTGAATAGTTTTACTTTTATTTGCTTCCTTCCTTTCTATTAACATCAGCACCAAAAGAAGGTTTAAATAGAATTTTTTTATGGGACAATACTAGAGTTTGTTAGAGGGATTGTTTTCTTTCTGTAGCATTGCTGCAAGATGTGATAAACCAAGCTCAAAACTCAAGCTAAACATTTTGCTGGCGTCTGCCAATTACAAGTTATATAATTGGTTATGATCAGGGAGTGGACTGAAAAATGAACCATATTCTAATGATCAAATAAATTATCATGGAATAATAAATTATCATGAAATGTGAAAGGTTAAGTTTAACAAATATGCTTAACAAAGGGTTAATGAATTAGGAGAGAAAATACAGTAGTTGCCTTGTAACATGGTGGGAATGTAATCGCCTTCTAACATTACCTTCCCTGTGCTGTAGTGAGATTGTAATTAACACCACAAATAATGTAGTAATGTAAATACACCAAGAGTAACGACACCCTGACATTTTCCAGCCACCTGGGAACATATTGTGTAATAACAAGAATTGCCAGATATTTGAAATTCTCACGCAGACCCCTGCCCAAAGGTGTATAAAAGATGAACACCTTGTATGCTTTGAGTGGGGCTCAGTGTAGAGAACTAGTTACTGAATTCTTTCTTTGTACCTCTCACTCCCGCTAGCGTTATCAAGGTTGAATAAACAAACTGTTGTACGCCTAATTGATTCTGCTGCTTGTTTTATTACAGCACAGGCTGACTTTCACAGCACCTCAAGAGAAGACTAGATTCAGAATAGGAGAAGAACACGAGACAATGCCAGTGACCCAGGTTCGAATCCAGCTGTCTGAAAGGAGTTTGTATGTTCTTCCCGTGCTTCATTTTCCTTCCAACCCTCCAAAAACATACAGGGTTTATAGGTTAATTGCTGTATATGGTGGGCACAGTGTTGAGGGCCAGAAGATTCTGTTATCATGCTGTACATCTAAAAAAAACAAAAGAACCAAAGAAACGAGGGAGCTTGAAGGAAAAAATTACATGATCTTTAGAAAAGACAAATCTACTGTATAATGGAGGTGATCATCATTAAATTTTATGGTAGTTCAACTATTTCACAGTCAGTGGGTTACAGCTCAGAAACAAGCCTTCTGCCCCAACTCGTACCTGCGGTCCAAATTATTGATGGCATTGTGTCCAGGTATGTGTATAATACAAAGACAGGTAGACAGCGGGTAGTGTTGAAGAAGCTAAGAATCTGCAGAGACTTGGACAGATTGGAAAATGGGCAAATCAATAGTGTAGGGAAATGTATGGCCATGCACTTTGACGGATAAACTATTTTCTAAATGAAAAGAGAATCAGAAAACTCTGACAAGACAAACCAGGGAAGGATTGGATGGTAAATGGCGTGACTGCATTTGAAAAATAAAGATTTTCATACACAGTAAAAATGCCATTATCTGGCAACTACAGGGATCGCAGGTGACAGAAATGTGAATTTTCCAGTTGACTGAGACTCACCTACGTTAAGAATAAACTGCTTAAAAATCAAAAGGGTGCAAAATGTAAAGTAATTTTTTTTTAAAATCAGCATTGTAATCTTTAATTATGTAAACTTTATCAAGCCATTTCTGTAACTTACAAGTTTTAAAATTAAATTGGAAGACCTGTTGCTGACGCTCTAATAATGTTGCGCTAACCGTGACACTAACCATGCTGCTGTCATAATTAGCCCCCTCCCTCAAGTTACAGATAAAGCATTACTAATGTACTGAATACTAATAAAAAATAAAGACTCTTACTAGGCAGAGATATGGAGACACTTTGGAAGAGTCACCCCAACAGTGAGTGGCATCACTTCATCTAGGTTGCCTGTCAGGGCCTAGGCGCAAACCTATTCACTTCTATGCACGTGTCCCGGTCAGGACCTCAGCGCAACCAGACCCACCTCCATGCAAGTGTCCAGGTCAGGACCTCAACCTCAACACACCTTCCTCGTGTTGACAACCTGACTGCCCTCCGCATTAGTTCCCCAATCAGGCCCTCAGCACACCTTCCCCACACTGATAACCCAACTCTGAAAAGAATGTGTGCGCATTAAGGGGCATTGCTAGTTCAGAGGGGAAAATCTGCACGTGTCCAACGAATTCTCAGCACTCCCTCTATCTGCCCAGTCTTTTTTTTTTTGCTGGTTGTTTGTGTTTCCAGTTGATTGAATTCCAGATAATGGGGATTGGCCAACTATACTTGACCTGGTATTGGGAAATTAACTGTGTCAGATCTCTCAGTGGGTGGTGATCACAACGCTCTCCTTCATCATAGTGCTGGAAAAGGACAGGAATTGACAACTTGGGAAAACATTTCATTGGGGTGAGAAAAATATGACGCTATTAGGCAGAGCTTGGGAACATAAATTGGGAGCAGATGTACACCAGGAAAAGTACAGCAGATATGTGTCAAATGTTCAGAAAACATTGCATGGTGCTCTGCACAAATATATTCCACTGAGGCAGAAAGGATAGTAAGGTGAAAGACCTGTGGTGGACAAGGAATGTAGAAAATCTAGTTAAGAAGAAGTTAAAGAAGATAGGCATTGATAGAGCACCAGAGAATTACAAGATTGCCAGAAAAGAACTTAAGAAACCACTTAGGAGAGCTACATGGGACCATTAGAAAGCCTTGGTAAGCAAGATTAAGTAAACCCCAAGGCATTCTACATGTAGGTGAAGAACAAGAGGATGAGTCATCTGAAGAAAGGACCCATCAGGAGTGTGGTGGAAATGTGTGCGTGGAATTGGAGGTGGTCGCGGGAGGATCCTTAATGAATCCTTTGCTTCAGTACTCATCAGAGAAATGGATTTTGGCAATTGTGAGGATGACTTGGAGCGGCCTGAGGTGCCACAGCATATTGAAAGATGTGCTGCAACTTTTGAAGGGCATAAAGTCACCAGGACCAGTTAAGATTTACTCAAGGCTATTGTGGGAAGCAAGGGAGGAGATTGCTAAGGCACTGGCAATAATCTTTGCATCATCACTGGGAACAGTAGTACCAGAGGGTTGCAAAAATTGTTCCCTTGTTCAAGAAAGGAAAGTAGAGGTAACCCAGGAAATTATAGACCAGTGAGTTTTACATCAGTGGTGGGCAAACTGTTGGAAATCCTGAGATACAGAATTTACAAGCATTTAGAGTGGCATAATCTGATGAAGTGGGGCAGTACAATAGGAAACTGAAAAGACTAAGATAAGCCCGTGGATGCAAGGAAAATGGAAGGTTATGGGTGTGACGTAGCAAAGGATTCAATTGTTGTGGAATAAGTTTATATAGGTTGGCACATTGTGGGCCAAAGGGCATGAACTGTGCTGGAATGTTCTCTGTTCATTATCTATTTGTAATTGTGGATCTCCTAAATTCTGTATTTTTCATTGTCCTTGGGCACAGAGAAACTTTTTTTTTTCCAGCATCTTCCCATCAAAAAAAAATTGCTTACAGTTTTCAGTCTGATTTTTCAACATCTCCATGTTGCTCCACCCTCTTGAGTAAATAAATTAACAGCCAACTGAAACATATCTGCAGCTTTACATGTCACGCAGTGTGCAGCCTTTTCACAAATTTCAGATCTTTTCCATTTCCATTTTGAACGTTGAAAAGAGAGTGCAGCCAAGTGGATGATAATTTTAATTTCTTGAACACATTCATATTCCTTACCCAACCCTTCGAGAACACAACTAAAAAGGTTGGGAGGGGGAGGGGGAAGAATGTTTGTAGTTGATTTCAACCTCTAAATTAAAATCTCCAACCTGAGGCCCAGGCCTATCCCTTATGCATAACCTATCTTGAAACTAATGGCATTATAATCACTGGATCCATAGTATTCCCCTGCATATACTTCTGTCAACTGTCCAGTCTTGTCACCTAATTGATCCAGTATTGCAGTCTATCCAGTTGGTACAACAATATATCGATTTAGAAAACTTCCTGAACACATGACAAACTCTAAGCCATCCAGCCCTTCACAGTCTGGGAGTCTCAGTCAATATGTGAAAAATTAAAATCACCTACTATCACAACTTTGTTTCCTGCAACTGTCTGCTATCTCTCTGCAGATTTGTTCCTCCAATTTTCACTGACTTTTGGGTGGTCTACAATGCAACCCCATGAGTGTGGTCACATTTTTCCTATTCCTCAGCTCCACTCACATAACCTCAGTACATTAGCCCTCTGGTATGTCCTCTCTGAGCACATCTGTGATATTTTCCCTGATGTGCAATTCAACTCCTTCCCCTTTCATCCCTCTGACTGAGTCTGAAACAACAGAATCCCAGAACACTGAGTTGCCGTCCTCCCCCTCCTGCAAAACTCATGAATGACCACAAAGTAGTAATTTCACTTGCCAATCCATGCTTTAAGCTCATCTGCCTTTCCTTTCTCCTTGTATTGAAATAGATCCTTCAATATAATGGGTTGACCAGAATTTCACACACAACCTGCCACATGCTAATGAGGTTAGAAATGGGAGGATAATGCAACCTCACACGTAGCTAAAAAAAAATGGTGCAGGAGGGAGATTTTCACACTTCTGGGTTCATTGGGGTCTCTTCCAGGGAAGGTGGGACCTGTACTGGTGGGATGGTTTTCATCTGAACTGGAGAGGTACTAATACCCTTGTGGAAAGGTTGTTAGTGCTACTCCAGGAGTTTAAACTAGATTTACTGTAGGATTGTAGCAGATAGTGGGAGTGGAGGAGGAAAAACGTGATGTTGAGTCTGCATATAAAGTCAGAAATCAAAGGCTTGTGCATGGTGGGAATAATTCTATTTATTATTCTATTCACAAAACAGAAGCCGATTCTGGCCATTTACATCATGCCACCCAATTACACCGAAATTAACTTATAATCCCATATGTTTTGAAGGGCGGGAGGAAACCGGAGCACCCAGAGAAAATCCCCGCAGAGACTGGGAGAACATACAAATTCCTAACACAGTGCCGGATTCAAACTCTGGTTGCTGTGCTAAAGCAGCAATGTGCTAACTGTGCTGCCCCTAATGTTCTGAGGTGTACATGTGGAGGCTTTCGAAAGGTACAGGTTTCCTGGTTTAGAGAGTTTGGACAAACTTGGTTGGTGTTCTCAGGAGTTCTCTGGAATGGAGTAGGCTGAGGGGAGACCTGATGGAGGTTTAGAAAATCATTTGAGGTAGATAGTAAAAACACAATGCTGGGTCAAACAATTTATCTTATACAGCAAAGATAAAGACACATACCAATGTTTCGGGGTTAGGCCCTTCATCAAAGTATGAGCAAAAGGTAGACAGTCACCTGTACAAAATGGTGGGGGGGGGTGAAGGAGGAGCAAGAGGAGGGGCACAGTCCCACAGGCAGGAGGTAATAGGTGGATAAGGGAGGGAGGGCACACCAGTAAACAAGAGGAGGGGGAAAAACTCTGTGAATGGAGAGAAGGGGGTAGAGAGCTGGAGGAAAGAAGACAGAGGGAATGGGAAAGAGAGGGAGAATGGGAAGTAGACTAGCTGGAACTAGAGAAGTCGATGTTAACGCCATCCAGTTGGAAAATTAGGTGTTGCTCCTCCAATTTACAAGTGGCCTTGGTTTGACAGTACATTCAGCCATCAACAGACATCAGCATGGGAGTGGGGTGCAGAATTTAAATGATTGGCCACTGGGAGATTCCTGTTACTGATGCAGAGTGAAGGTGCTCAGTGAAACGATCTCCCCGTCTTTCCGATGTAGAGAAGGCCACAATGAGAGCAATGGATGCAGTAGATGACTCCTGTGTATACACAAAGGAAGTGTGGCTTCACTTGGAAGGACAGTTTGTGACCTTGAAGTGTGGCACTTTCTGTGGCCACTGGGGGGAAAGTGCCAAGGGAGTGATTAATAGGAAAAGATGGTGAAGAGGAAGTCGTAGGGAAGGGTCCCTATGAAAGGCGGAGAGGGAGGAGTGGGAAAGATGTGTCAAGTGGTGAGATCAGGTTGTAGGTATGGAAATTATGGAGGATGTGTTGGATCCAGAGGTTGATGGGGTGGTAGATAGGGAAAATGGGAATCCTGTTTTTTTGCTTCTGGGGTAACCGCTACACTAACTACTACACCAACCATGCCACCCATGGGGTCTTACCTTGCACCCAAAAACTGGAAAGTGTTTTCCATAAATGTAAAAGATGTGATGCAATTTCTTATGCCTTGTATGATGATCCAGATTAAGGTATTGCAAGGCCAGATATTTGAGGAAATAGAAGTATGAACAATTCTCAATGATTCTACTCTGCCAGTTTACCAATATCCAAGAAAATCCAGATATGCAAAACCACTGCCTGATCTGCAGGATTGAGAAAGATCAAAGAAAACAATTAAATTCAAGAAGGTTGTTCAGAACTGCAAGAGAATTCTAAGGAGGGCCTCCATTCTTGAAGCACGACAGGAATATGCCAATTAACTCCATTAATAATATTTCATGAAGTAAGAACAGCAGGAATCACTTCATACAATCTTTGCCAACTTCATTAAAGCCTGATTCCATCATTCTGTTGTACACAGAAATGCATCCTCATCTATTTGGTGAATGATGCATAAAAAGCCACATTACTGATCAACAGACCCATCACAGAGCCAATGTCAAAGACCAGTGTAAATGCAAGTAAATGGCATTTATTTAATCATAACAAGTTATTACAAGTAAAAACCAATTCCGCCAGACCGTAACTTATTCTTTAATAATGTTTGAAAATGACTGTCACGTAACAATGTTGTAGGATCATTACTTTTTCCCCTCTCCTTCCTCCACTCCCAATGTTCAGATTGGTTCAGCATCCTGCAGAGACCACACTTGTTTATTTTCCATTTTAAGACAAGACAGTCACTAACTGGTTTGACACATGCTACTCAATCCTAATACTCTAAAAGAGGAGTCATGTGATGGAGTAGCCGGTATGGTAAAACCAGCCCTCTCCAGAAAAGAAAAAAAGTTAAGAAAAGGCAAAATTCAATAAATACAAAATATAAGAAATAAAAGATAAAGTTGTAGAGAAGAGAAAGAAAATGGCACCCAAGAAGGAAAAAGTAAAAACAACGGGAAAAAAAAGACACCAGAAAAGACAGGAGAAGGCCTTACCTGCACAAAGGAACAGGGAGTAGTGGTGGAGAAGAGCACCCGATCTCCGAGGTTGGTGACAGCCCCACGGAGTCGCAACCCCCCCCCCCCCCACCCCCCAACCGGTAGACTGCAAAAATGGCTCTCTGAGCCAAACAAAAGTGCGCAACTGCACATGTGCGATCTAAAATTAAGGAAAACACCGACGGGAGGGGGGTTCAGCCGAGGAGCGGGCAACCACGGCACGACCAGCTGAGGGAAGCCCGACACCAGGGCTCTCAGCTGGAAGATGAGGAAAGCGGCAGGAGAGGAAGTGAAGTACCAGGTGAGAAAGAAAGTCAACGGGATGAAAGGAAAGAAGAGCAGCAGCAGGAAGCTCAACAGATGAGCAGCTCAGAAGAGGACCAACAGCAAGAGGTCCACCAAGAAGAGGCCCGACAAAGTGAGAAAAATCAGAAGAGACACAGATACAAAGAAGAGAAGAAGACGACACAAACATAGGTACGGACAGAGAAGAGGAAGAAGATGATCAAGATTGTCACAGAGAAATAGAAGATAAAACAGATGAACAGAATATAGATAAAGCTTTTATTCAAGAACAAATGAGAGCATTAAAATAATGGTTGTCATTAGAATTTAGTGCAATTAAAAGAAAAATTAAAAGAACAGAAGATGAAGTGCAAAGATTAGAGCTAGTCATGACAGAAATAGGGAAAAGAGCATAAAATGTGGAAAAATGAAAAACGGCTTTAGAAATAGAAGTAAACAACTTAAGAGGAAAATTGGAAGAAAGTGATAAAAAAATTAAAGAGACACAAGAGTTGTTATCTCAGAAAATTGATATGTTGGAAAATTATAGCAGGCAAAACAATATAAAAATAGTGGGCCTAAAGGAAGATGAAGAAGGAACAGATATGAAGGAATTTATAAAAGAATGGATCCCAAAGGTCCTGGGAACAACAGAAATGCAGGAAGGAATGCCACACAGAACACTAGCTCCGAAACCACAGACACATCAAAAACCAAGATCCATTTCAGTAAAATTTTTGAAATATACGACAAGAGAAAATATACTGGAGCAGGCAAGGAATAAAATTAGAGATGATCATAAACCATTGGAATACAAGGGTCAAAAAAATATTTTTTTACCCAGACATAAGTTTTGAACTCTTAAAGAAGAAGGAGTTTAATACAGCAAAATCGATCCTATGGAAAAAAAGGCTATGAATTTATGTTAAGACATGCATCTCTGCTTAAAATATTTATCCCCGGAGAGCAAAACAGACTGTTCTCGGATTCGAAGGAAGCACAAGAATTTGCAGAACGCTTGCAGGACAGAAGGAGAGATGAAGAGATGTAACAAGAATGAAGAACGGTGATAAAATATATATAAAGATGTAAAAACAATGTATATGTAAAGAACTAAAGAAGGGAAAGAGAAGGGAAGGAAGGGGAAAAAAGGGAGAACTTTGTTAATATGTGGGAAAAAATGTGTTTTCTGGGGGGGTTGGGGGGGGGAGAATAACCGTCGCTGCGAAACCAGTTGACGCTTGCGAGCAGGTTCGCAATCCAAATGGAGAGGGGAGTTGTTGTCCAGCAAGGGATAAGGGGCAACTCAGAGAGATGGGGGGGGGGGGGGATATTTGGGGTTAAGGGAATATTGGATGTGGGAGTTGTTGGAGTATTTTATGTTTTAAATGTGTTGTCATACATTGAGTTTAAAAAGGGAAAACTGAGAGATGAAAATGGGGAAAAGGGGGATGGTGGTGGTGAGGAAGCAGAAATAAGGTGTAAACAGGATATGATATTGAACTATATAACTATAAACATTAATGGAATACATAACCATACTAAAGGAAGAGGCTATTAAATTTATTGAAAAAAAGAAAAAATAGATATAGCATTTGTGCAGGAAACGCATCTAACTGAAATGGAACATCAATTAAAGAGAGACTGGTAGGGCACGTAGTGGCATCATCATATAATTCAAAAACTAGAGGTGTAGCTATATTAATTAATAAAAATGTGTCAATCAAAATAGAGGAGGAAATAATAGATCCAGCAGGGTGGTATGTAATGATAAAGTGTCAGATATATTCAGAATTTTGGAATTTGATCAATATATATGCACCTAATGAGGAAGATCAAAAGTTTATGCATGATATTTTTTGAAGATTGTAGATACACAAGGAAATATATTGATAGAAGGGGATTTTAACCTTAATTTGGATCCAATGTTGAAAAAAAATGGACAAAAGACTAGCAAAAAGAATAAAGTGGCCAAATTTATGGTTAAATCAATGCAGGAAGTGAAACTTATGGATATATGGAGGAAGCAGCACCCAAGAGAGAAGGAATACTCATATTATTCAAGTAGGCATAAAACATACTCAAGGATTGATATGTTTTTGTTGTCGGCCCATATTGAAGGGAGAGTTAGGAAAACTCTAAAGCTAGATTACTATCTATTAGCAATAGAACTGGAGGACATCCCACCAAGAACATATAGATGGAGGTTAAACTCCATGCTACGTAAAAAGCAGGAATTTAGAGAATTTATTGAACGTCAAATTAAAACATATTTTGAAATAAATATGGAATCAGTGAAAGACAAATTTATATTATGGGACGCAATGAAAGCCTTCATTAGAGGGCAGATAATAAGTTATGTAACTAACATACAAAAGGACCGCAATCGGGAAATAGAGCAGTTGGAAAGGGAGATAGTAGGGACAGAAAAAGAACTAATAAAAAGGGATGATATAACGAAAAGGAGAGAATTGACGGACAAAAAAAAAATACGAAACAAAGTGGAGAAGAACATAATAAAAATAA
The DNA here is from genome assembly GCF_036971445.1 of Narcine bancroftii. NCBI lineage: Eukaryota > Metazoa > Chordata > Chondrichthyes > Torpediniformes > Narcinidae > Narcine > Narcine bancroftii. The sequence goes on along the minus strand of NC_091476.1, from coordinate 46,674,839 downwards.
AGGAAAGGTATTATGAACTGGCAACTTAAAACAGAACAAGCTAAAAGAACTGTATTGGCATCAAGGATAAAGGATAAACAAATTACATATAACCCAATAGAGATTAATGAGAACTTTAAGGAATTTTATGAACAATTATACCAAACTGAGAACGAGGGGAAAGATGATAAAAATAGAAGAGTTTTTAGCTAAAATTGAACTTCTGAAATTGCAAGAAGAGGAACAAAACAAACTGATAAAACCATTTGAAATAGAGGAAGTACAAGATATATTTAAAAAGCTGCCGAACAATAAAACGCCTGGAGAGGATGGATTCCCAATAGAATTCTATAAAACATTTAAAGAGTTATTAATTCCTCCTCTCCTGGAAGTAATGAACCAGATAGAAGAAACACAAAACTTGCCAGATTCATGTAAGACAGCAATAATTACAGTAATGCCAAAAACGGGGAAGGATCCACTAACACCAGCATCGTATAGACCAATATCTCTACTTAATTCAGATTATAATAGCAAAATTATTAGCAAACAGACTGGCTGATTGTGTACCAAAAATAGTAAAACAGGATCAAACTGGATTTATTAAGAAAAGACGAACAACGGACAATGTTTGTAAGTTCATTAATTTAATCCATGCAGTTCAAGGAAATAAGAACACAACAGTGGCTGTTGCTTTAGATGCAGAAAAAGCCTTTGACAGAGTAGAATGGAATTATTTATTTAAAGTATTACAGAGGTTCAATCTACCAGAAAAAATATATTAATTGCATTAAAGCATTATATAATGAACCATTGGCGGATGTAATAGTAAATGGATATGTATCAAACCAATTTAAATGAAGTAGGTCAACTAGACAGGGATGTCCATTATCCTCCTCTCTATTTGCTTTAGCAATAGAACCATTGGCAGAACTGATAAGAATAGAAAATAAAATAAAAGGGATGAAAATAAAGGAGGAGTATAAAATCAGTCTATTGGGAAAATCAGGTTGGCATTGACATCATAGCAGATGACATCATAGTATACTTAACAGAACCAGAAATATCAATAAAAGAACTACATAAGAAATTGAAGAAGTATGGAGAAATATCGGGGTACAAGATCAATGCAAGTAAAAGTGAAGTGATGCCAATGAATAATGCGGATTATACAGAATTTTAAAAAGAATCACCATTTAAATGGCAAACACAAGCAATCCAATACCTAGGTATTAGGTTAGATAATACCTTAAGTCACCTGTACAAATTAAATTATCAGCCACTAATAAAGAAATTACAGGAAAACTTAGAACATTGGAAAGAATTAAGGAGGGTAAATTGCATTAAAATGAATCTCTTCCCAGGGATACAATACTTATTTCAATCGTTACCAATTCCCTTAACAGAGAAATTCTTTAATGAACTAAAGAGAATAATAAGGAAATTCTTGTGGAAAAGGGGGAAACCGAGGATAGCATTAGATAAATTAACAGAGAGGTACAACCAAGGTGGTTTGTAGCTAACAAACTTTAAAAATTATTATAGAGCAGCACAATTAAGGTATTTATCAGCTTTTTACCAGACAAGGAAAAAAAACAGACTGGACGAAGATAGAACTAGATAAAATAGGGGAGAAGGTACCGGAACATATACTTTATAAGTGGGATGAAAAGCTGGTACAATGTAAAAGCTCACCAGTACTGCATCATTTACTCAATATATGGAAGAAGATTCACTTAGAAAGGAAAAAAATTAATTACCAAATACCAAAATTACTATTGACGCAAAATCCACTAATCCCTTTCACAATAGATAGCCTTTCCTTTAGAGAATAGGAGAGAAAAGGGATTAAAAGAATAGAAAATTGCTTTTTTGGGAAATAATTTATTAACATTTGAACAGATGAAGTACAAATATGGAATAACTCATGGTACAATGTTTGCATATCATCAATTGAAAGCTTATTTAAAGGATAAATTGAGAAACAGACGGATTGCCAGAAGGAAGCAGCTTTGAATATGCGATTACAGACACAATGATAATTAAAAGATTTATAACAAACATGTACATTAAGCTACAAGATAAGGAAAATGATTAAATAAGTTATAAACCCAAACAAAAGTGGGAAAAGGATTTAAACATTAAGATAAAAAATGAAACATGGGAAAACTCAAGTTCTGGAACTATGAAGAATATAATAAACACAAGGTTACGCATGATACAGTATAATTGGTTACACAGGTTATATATCACACCCCAAAAGTTAAAAAAAATGGGATCCAGCATTATCAGATAGATGTTTTCGCTGCAAGATGGAAATGGGAACAACAGTGCATGCAATTTGGACATGTGAGAAAGCAAAAAAAATTTGGGAAGATCTAAATCAGACATTAAATAAAATCACAAAGAGCAACATACCAAAAAATCCAGAGATCTTTCTTCTAAGTAATATAAGTAAGGAATTAGGCCTTAAACTGGATGAAGCGCAAAAAAGATTTATTATGATAGCCTTAGCTGTAGCAAAAAAATGTATAATGTCAACTTGGAAAAAGGAAGAGAGTCTGAGAATACAGCAATGGTACATGGAAATGAATAAATGTATTCCATTGGAAAAAATAACAATTTTAAAAATCAAGTCACATTATTTGAACAAATTTGGGAACCATATATGAAACATAACAGAGAGAACTTGCCTCGGACCTCAACCCCTAAAATGATAAGAAGACAAAACAACTTGATCCAGTGTGTAGAAGTAGATGATACATTTTTCTTGTTTATTTTTCATTGTGTGATGACATTGTTTAATGGTTTTATTGTATTGTATATGTTGAATATTTATTGGTTTTGGAGGAGAGTGGGAAGGGGGGAGGGAAGGTAGGGGGGGAAAAAAGGGAGAAAATGCCACTGTGTATATTTAATGAGAAACATTTGTATATATTTTGATTGATATGGTTCACAGTGTGAAAAATAAAAAATTATTTTAAAAAAAGAGGACTTTAATTTCGACACGACTACCAACTTCAGCACAATCCCACCACAGCAATGTCATGAATGCTTCTTCTTGAAGAAGATGTGATCCTACATATTCTAAATTACTCTTGGAAGCTCTTGTCATTGTAGTTCTAACATTATTTCTACAAAGGTTCCCTTCCAAACAACTTTGGTCAGCTCCCCTCTCATGCCTCTTTAGTTACCTTTTCTTTGGCTTGGCTTCGCGGACGAAGATTTATGGAGGGGGTAAAAAGTCCACGTCAGCTGCAGGCTCGTTTGTGGCTGACCAGTCCGATGCGGGACAGGCAGACACGATTGCAGCGGTTGCAAGGGAAAATTGGTTGGTTGGGGTTGGGTGTTGGGTTTTTCCTCCTTTGCCTTTTGTCAGTGAGGTAGGCTCTGCGGTCTTCTTCAAAGGAGGCTGCTGCCCGCCAAACTGTGAGGCGCCAAGATGCACGGTTTGAGGCGTTATCAGCCCACTGGCGGTGGTCAATGTGGCAGGCACCAAGAGATTTCTTTAGGCAGTCCTTGTACCTTTTCTTTGGTGCACCTCTGTCACGGTGGCCAGTGGAGAGCTCGCCATATAATACGATCTTGGGAAGGCGATGGTCCTCCATTCTGGAGACGTGACCCATCCAGCGCAGCTGGATCTTCAGCAGCGTGAACTCGATGCTGTCGACCTCTGCCATCTCGAGTACCTCGACGTTAGGGGTGTGAGCGCTCCAATGGATGTTGAGGATGGAGCGGAGACAACGCTGGTGGAAGCGTTCTAGGAGCCGTAGGTGGTGCCGGTAGAGGACCCATGATTCGGAGCCGAACAGGAGTGTGGGTATGACAACGGCTCTGTATACGCTTATCTTTGTGAGGTTTTTCAGTTGGTTGTTTTTCCAGACTCTTTTGTGTAGTCTTCCAAAGGCGCTATTTGCCTTGGCGAGTCTGTTGTCTATCTCATTGTCGATCCTTGCATCTGATGAAATGGTGCAGCCGAGATAGGTAAACTGGTTGACCGTTTTGAGTTTTGTGTGCCCGATGGAGATGTGGGGGGGCTGGTAGTCATGGTGGGGAGCTGGCTGATGGAGGACCTCAGTTTTCTTCAGGCTGACTTCCAGGCCAAACATTTTGGCAGTTTCCGCAAAGCAGGACGTCAAGCGCTGAAGAGCTGGCTCTGAATGGGCAACTAAAGCGGCATCATCTGCAAAGAGTAGTTCACGGACAAGTTTCTCTTGTGTCTTGGTGTGAGCTTGCAGGCGCCTCAAATTGAAGAGACTGCCATCCGTGCGGTACCGGATGTAAACAGCGTCTTCATTGTTGGGGTCTTTCATGGCTTGGTTCAGCATCATGCTGAAGAAGATTGAAAAGAGGGTTGGTGCGAGAACACAGCCTTGCTTCACGCCATTGTTAATGGAGAAGGGTTCAGAGAGCTCATTGCTGTATCTGACCCGACCTTGTTGGTTTTCGTGCAGTTGGATAATCATGTTGAGGAACTTTGGGGGACATCCGATGCGCTCTAGTATTTGCCAAAGCCCTTTCCTGCTCACGGTGTCGAAGGCTTTGGTGAGGTCAACAAAGGTGATGTAGAGTCCTTTGTTTTGTTCTCTGCACTTTTCTTGGAGCTGTCTGAGGGCAAAGACCATGTCAGTGGTTCCTCTGTTTGCGCGAAAGCCGCACTGTGATTCTGGGAGAATATTCTCGTGTCGGCAAAGACTCAGAAACCTGGCCAGGAATCCTGGGCAAGCATGGCGTCGGCAAGTGCAACGACAATGGGCGCCTCCTGTTGGAGCTCTGCGCAGAACAGCGGCTTGTCATTACAAACACCCTTTTTCAGCAGAGGGACAGCCTTAAGACCACCTGGATGCATCCCCGATCCAAACACTGGCACCTCCTGGACTACATCCTGGTGCGAGAAAGTGACAAACAAGATGTGCTCCACACCAGGGTCATGCCTAGCGCGGAATGCCACACTGACCACCGGCTGGTTCGCTGCAAGCTCAACCTTCACTTCAAGCCAAAGCCCAGGAACAATAAAGCCCCCAGAAAGAGGTTCAATGTTGGAAAACTGCAGTCAGACGAAGCGAGAGGAAACTTCCAGGCAAACCTCAAAGCAAAGCTCGACGTTGCAACCCGCCTCACGGACCCGTCCCCTGAAACCCTCTGGGATCAGTTGAAGACTACCATACTGCAATCCACTGAAGAGGTACTGGGCTTCTCCTCCAGGAAAAACAAGGACTGGTTTGACGAAAACAGCCAGGAAATCCAGGAGCTGCTGGCAAAGAAGCGAGCTGCCCACCAGGCTCACCTTACAAAGCCGTCCTGTCCAGAGAAGAAACAAGCCTTCCGTCGCGCATGCAGCCATCTTCAGCGCAAACTCCGGGAGATCCAAAATGAGTGGTGGACTAGCCTCGCCAAACGAACACAGCTCAGCGCGGACATTGGCGACTTCAGGGGTTTCTACGAGGCTCTAAAGGCTGTGTACGGCCCCTCACCCCAAGTCCAAAGCCCGCTGCGCAGCTCAGACGGCAAAGTCCTCCTCAGCGACAAGATCTCCATCCTCAACCGATGGTCAGAACACTTCCAATCTCTTTTCAGTACCAACCGCTCAGTCCAAGATTCCGCCCTGCTCCAGCTCCCTCAACAGCCCCTAAGGCTAGAGCTGGATGAGGTTCCCACCCTGGATGAGACATATAAGGCAATCGAACAACTGAAAAGTGGCAAAGCAGCAGGTATGGATGGAATCCCCCCAGAAGTCTGGAAGGCTGGCGGCAAAACTCTGCATGCCAAACTGCATGAGTTTTTCAAGCTTTGTTGGGACCAAGGTAAACTGCCTCAGGATCTTCGTGATGCCACCATCATCACCCTGTACAAAAACAAAGGCGAGAAATCAGACTGCTCAAACTACAGGGGAATCACGTTGCTCTCCATTGCAGGCAAAATCTTCGCTAGGATTCTACTAAATAGTTACCTTTACCGATTGTAAAACAAACACATCCAGTTTTAGCATCTCCTTCTGAAACTGCAGAGTGAACTCAATCATATTATGTCACTTATGTTGAAAGCTTCCTCATCAAACAGAGTTCATTCCACAGTACCAAATCCAGAATTGCCTCTTCCCCAGTGGGCTAACAAGCTGGTTTGAAAAGCATTCCACAAATTCTTATTCTTGGGATCAAATGCCAACCTGATTTTCCCAATTGACCTGCAGAATGAGTCCCCATGACCACCATAACATTGCTTTATTTGCATGCTTTTGTGATCTTCTGCTGTAGTTTGTACCCCACACCCTGGCTAACTCCCATCAGGGTCTTTTTACTTTTGCAATTTCTCAACACAACCCATAGGGGTAGTGTTCTGATCCAGTGTCCCTTCTCAATAAGGATTTGATTTTGTGTTTTTTCATAAACCGAGAGAGCCACCCCACCCACCCCTGCCCACTTGCTTGTTTCCAATTGGATGTGCATGCTTGGATATTTTGCTCTCAGCCAGGAGTTGGAGGATCATATGTGTGGAGAGAGATGGTCTATAAAAATAGCAAAGCTATTGCAAGTGATTTCAATTTCCCCAACATTGACTGGGAATATCAAAGCGTTAGGGGGTTTGATGAAGTGAATTTTACTTTTGGCCAAAAGAACTTTCCGTAGCAATATATGGATAGGGGTAGACTTACCAGGGAAAGGGATATTGGATCTTATACTGGAGAATGAAGCTGGTCAGATCACAGGTATCTGAAAGAACCAGTGACTACAATTCGATTAGCTTGAATATAGTTGTGGAAAAGGCTAACACTGATCCTCAAGTTAGAATACCATGTTTGGCAAAGTCATTTCCATCAATGATGAGGTTGGATTTGGCAGATGACTGGATGCAAATGTCTGAGAGTAAAAGCACAACTGCCAAATGGAAGGAGCTTAAGAGTATGAAGGAAGGTCCAGGACAAACATGTCCCGGTCCCTGGTTAACAAGTTCATTTGTTATCATCTGATCCATAAATACAACCCGACAAAAGAGATATAGAGCTCAGAAACAAAAAGGAGCCACACATAAGATACAAGCAGAGAGGTGCAAGAGAATTCCTTGAGTACAAGGAATGCAGAATCAGAGTGAAGAGGGAATAAAAGGTTTGGAAGACATTAAGAGATGGCTTTGGCAGAAAGTGTAAGAAAGAAGTCAGAAAGATTTTTTTGAATATTAAGACAAGAAGGGTCACAAGGGAAAGAATGGGTCCCCTAAAAGATCAAGAGGAGCTGTTTATGTAGAGTCAAAGAGATGCGGAAGATCTTAAATGAATATTTTGTCAATGTGTTCACTGTTGAACAGGACAAGCAGGAGTGGGAGGTGAGGGATGATCCCATCCTGTCTGTATCTGAGGACGACGTGTGTGCTGCCTTCAGGAGAGTGAATCTGAGAAAAGCAGCCGGCCCAGATAGAGTACCTGGCAAAGTATTAAAGATCTGTGCTGACCAACTTACTAAGGTATTCACGGATATCTTCAATATCTCACTTCAACATGGTATAGTACCCACCTGTTTCAAACAGGCATCAATCATACTGGTCGGTGCCCAAGAAGAGTGCAGTAACTTGCTTTAATAACTATTGACCAGAAGCACTTACATCAAGAGTTCAAATGTTTTGAAAGGCTGGTGAAAAAGCAAATCAGCTCCTGTCTGAGCAGTCACATGGATATATTCCAGTTCACCTATCATGTCAACAGGTATACAGTGGATGTCATCTCACTGGCTCTACACAAAGCCCTGGAACACCTGGACAGCAAAGATCCATACATCACGATGCTCTTTATCGACTACAGTTCAGCATTTAATACCATCATCCCCTCAAATCTGATCAGCAAACTCGAAGACTTTGGAGTTAACACCCCACTGTGCAATTGGATTCTGGATTCCCTCAACTCCAGACCACAATCAGTGAAAATAGGTAAGATCTTCTCCTCCACAATCTCCATCAGTACCAGAGTACCGCAGGGTTGTACTCTCAGCCCTCTGCTCTACTCACTTTACACCTAAGGCTGTGTGACTCGGTATGACAATAACACCATCTACAAATAGGTGCCATAAGACTCACACAACCAGGTTCAGGAACCTGCTACCTCTCCACCATCCGACTCCTCAACAACAAACTCAATCAGGGACTCATTTAAGGACTCTTATTTGTGGACTTTATTGATTTTTTTTATTCTCTCTTTATTGCACAATTTGTTATCTGTTCACAGTTCTTTATTTGTTATATACACACACACACACACACACACACACACACACACACACACACACACACACACACACACACACACACACACACATCATGTATGTACTCTAACAATGAATCTGAAATCTGATTGGCAAGGACATGTGTCCATCAGTAATTAAGAGGTGTGAGAAGATGTATTGTATTAAAGTGCAGAAATCTCCAGGATCAGACCCAATTCATCTTAGAACATAGTGGAAACACGGGACAAGCCTTGACAGACATTTTTTTAACTCATCACTTAAGTCAGGACATGTTCCAGAGGACTGGAGGCTGGGAAATGTGATGGCATTGTCTAAAATGAGCTGCTAGGATAATCCGGGTAAATACAGATCTATTCAGTCTGTCAGTGGTAGGGAAAATGGAGGAGAGGATGAGAGAGAATGTATAAGCACTTGAATTGCTGGGGGAAAATTTGGGAGAACCAGCATGAATTTATGGAAATCATGTCTCATGAATTTGATAGAACTTTTCGAAGAGATAACAAAGTGGGTAGAGGGCAAGATAGGTTTTGTTATTTATATGCATTTTAGCAAAACATTTGATAAGATTTCATGGGATAGGAGGACAACTAATGTACATTTAGGTGGATAAGACTACTTCAGATAAGACTGTACACCAATTTCAGTCTGAATTTATGGTTTTAGCTTACATCGGTCATATGAGACAACCTACCAATTTTCTGCTCAACGCCTCAGAGCGGCTGCAAGGAATGTGCCAGAGACTAGTGTCCGAGCCTCCCAGCAATAACCCAAACTTTGTTACAACACCCAAATCGTCAAATAACAGATCTGTAAGTTAAGCAGACAAGTGATTACAATAATAGTAAAAAAGAATCTTTGCTTCTGGCCAGGAAGATGCCAAACAAAGGTAGATCCAAGTCTTCACCATCAGTTGCAGCCAGAATCAGTGATGACAACTCCATTCTCACAATCAGCTGCGGCGCCATCTGCATCGAAGAACTCGTGGAGCAGGGACCTCGGGCTATGCAATTTTTTTTTACAATTTACAATTTACAGGGACCAGTGGCAGCTTTAGTGAGGTGTCAAGACCAGTGGCGGTAGTGGGGAGGTGATCAGGACCAGTCTGCTTTTCCAGCCAGAATTTTAAGGTCACCTGTTTTGTATCTGGCCTAATAAGATGACCCCTTTTATGGGGTTTTTTGCGGGGCTTCAAGGGTTGTCTTATCCACTGAAATATACAGTAGATGAAAAATATATATACGCGTATACAAATGATTTGGTTAAGGCTGTTTGTGGCAAGGTGAGTTTGTTGATGAGACGAAAATATGTTCTGATGAACAATAAAGGTTAATTAAGAGGCTTGCGGTATGCTGGCCTTCATTAGACATCAGATTAAGTTCAAGAACCATGATATAATGTTGCAGCTCTATAAAACTTTGGTTAGACCACATTTGAAATACTGTGCTCCATCCTGGTCACATTACAGGAAGGATGTGGAACCTATAGAGAGGTGCACATGAGATACAAGAGCATGTTATCTGGATTGTACCACTTGTCTTATGAGGAAAGGTAAGCAGAGCTAGGGCTTTTCTCCTTGAAACAAAGAAGGAAGAGAGGTGACTTGGAGGTCTACAAGATTATGAGAGATACTTTAAGTACTTTAAGGGTGAAAGCCAGTACCTTTTTCTGGGGCGAGAGAAGAGAAAGCACCAGAGGAAATCTGTGCAATGTGAAGGGAGGAGAGTTTTGGGGAAACATCAGGAATTAATTGTTTGTTTTTTTTAATCCCCACCCCTCCATCCACACACACACACACACACACACACACACACACACACACACACACACACACACACACACACACACACATTGCCAAGGATGGTGTTGGAGGCTGGTAGAATAGGGATATTTAAAAGACTCTTAGACAGGCACATGAATAAAAGAAAATTGGAGTACTATGGGTGTAAGGTAGGGAAGGTTTCATTTGTTGAGTAGATTTATATAGGTCGGCACAAGATTGTGAACCATAGGGTTTGTATGCACTGTACTAAAATGTTCTGTTATCTGGTTTACAACAAAATCTCAATAAAATGGGGAACTGGGCAGGTCTAGTTAACTCAGAGAAGTGGGAAAAGCTCTATTTGGCTAAGTTTATCCAGTTGATGAAGGAAAGGCGGTAGATGATGTCTATATCGACTTCAGTAAGGCCCTTGATAAGGTCCCAAATGGGAGATTGGTCAAGAAGGCTCAGTTGCTCTATATGCAGGATAAGATAGTAAATTGGATATGACATTGCCTTTGCAGAAGAAGCCACAGTGTTTATCGATGGTTGCCTCTCTGAATGGAGGCCTGTGACTACTGTTGTTTATATGATGGTGTTAATGATTCTGGAGTGTGGAAGAATGAGGTGAGATTTAATGGAGGTGCAGAAAATTATGATGGGCATAGATAAGTGCCAGCACTGAAGTGGTGAATGTCTCAATCTAGACATTTAAGAAAAATTTGGATAGATATATGAATGGGATGGGTTTGTCAGCCTATGAATTGAGTGCAGGACAATGGGAACTAGACAGAATAATAATCTGGCATAGCCAAAGGGTTTGATTCTCTGCTGTAGTATTTTGTGGTTCTATTGGTAGGACTTAGCCTGTGAATGGCAATGCCCAGTGTAATGGAGCTCTTTAAATTGGCCGCAACGCTATACAATAAAAAGAGTGTTTGAGACACTTGCCTTCATTGGTGGAGCACTGAATACAAATATTGCGATGTCATGTTTAAGTTAGATGTCTCTAAGGCCACACTGCAAATACTGTGTAATTTTGGTTGCTTAACTATAGGAAGAATATTATGATATATGTAAGGGTACAGAAAAGATTTATGAAATTGTTCCCAGGATTGAGGAAGTTATCATGCGAGAAACCAAGGTCAATTTTCCTTGGAGTGTGAGGTTGAGAGGGAATCATAAGGGGCAGTGAGAAAGTGAATAGAAAAAAATGTTTCTGAAGGTAGGGGAATCTTAAGGAATACAGGTTTCCCCCACAGGCATACGTCTGTGTCCTGTTCTGGTTGACCAGTCATATCTTGGAATGGATGAATGTTGGAATTGCCCTGTATTCCTCTTGTAGTTTGTCAAATACAACATGGTGACCCACAGAGCCAGATCTCATGGGTGTTATTTTCCATAGATAGACCCGATTTTCACCATAATCGTGTAAATTTTATATTTATTCTTTTATTTGGGTGCTCTTCTTGTCATTACATCAAAGAAACGTGCTTTGACAGACCCAACGCCATTTTTAAAAAAGTGATTTGGAATACATGCGCAGATTCCACTGCCCTTAGTTACCCAGCGCCACCTCAGGCTCCCAGCAGGATCAGGAATGCCAGGCTCCAGGCAGGGACAAGGGGGAATCCTACTTGTACTGTTTTTTTTAAAATTTCAGTCGTATGTGCAGATGGATACAAGTCACATAGGTCGTAAGTTAGGGAATACCTGTAACTCTAAGTTACGGAGGAGTGAGACTTTAAAAGGACATGAGGAGACCTTCTTTCACTCAGAGGGTGGTGGGCTATGCAACAAGCTGCCAGACAGTTAGCTTCCTTCAAAAAAAAAACACTAACCCCATGAACATTGCACTTCCACAACTCCACCACCCAGAAGGGCAGGAACAGTAAATGCATGGAAATAGGAACTAAAAGTCCACTTCAAACTCAAACACTAACTTGGAAAAATGTTGCTCATCCCTTATAATCTGGGAATTCCTTTCTTGCAAGGATTCGACAACATATTATCCAACTGCTCAAACAATCAATCAATCAATATTTTTCATCTACTACTGTATTGTCTTTTTATATACCTATGGCCAAAATTCACATTGAAATTAGACTTGGGATAGGGAAAGGGAGGGATGCTTCTTGCCTGTCTCCTTTTTGCTCATACCTTGATAAAGGGCCAAGACCCGAAACATTGGTTAGATACCTTTGCCTCCTGCCTACAGGACCTGCTGAATTTCTTCAGCACTTTTGTATATTAACTACGACTTTTTTTTTTCCATTTCAAAAATAAACATTCGTGGCTCTCTGAAACATTCCTTAAATTAAGGAGTAAAGAATTTCTAAAAAGCAAAGGAAAAAAAAAATCAATGAAGTCTGCCTACTCTTCATCCAAAAAGAAATGTGCCCAGAACTAAGACGCTCAGTGGGTCTTAACCTATACCATGAAATCTCCATGGTAGAGTCATCAGCAGGAAGTGGGAAGGAGTGGAGGGTACAGAATTTTCCACTTACTTCAGCTTTTACTTAAAATCAGATAGGATGACAATCAAAATTAACATCTGGTTGCAAAATTCATTTGAATGTTAAAATTATGACCATCTGGAACAGAACATAGTGGAAAAGCAAATGTACAACAGCAAATAATGTCAGTGGAAAATATTACCATGATTAGTCTTGCAAATAAATAGGTGGTGACTGACCAAAATAAAAGACCATCCAGAGCTGCCACCTTGTTACATCAGTGCAGACTGCAGCAGAGCTACTCAGCTTTGTGACTGCAGCTGAGACACAGTCTCAACATTCTGCATTTTTCTGCTATTCAGTCATGCATTTTTGTTATTGTTGAAAGTACTGTGGAATGACACTGCCAAAGTTGAAGACCTTGGTGGTCCCTCAAGAACTCAAGCAAAATAGCCAGGTTTCTTTGTTTGTGCAGAGAATGTACCCATTTGGCCATTCAAATAAGAATGAAAAGCAACAGGCCTGGAGAGAAAAGCAATAGAAAAAAAGATGAAACAGAAAGAAAATAGCTTGGGTCCAATTACATTTTCCAGCATTTCAGTGAGCAACAGATAAACAATTTCTTGCTTAAATTCCTCTTGCCGAATGGCAAGATGCAATGTGTTGATTGAACATGTTTGAACTCTTTTGGGCACATGAAACTGCAAAGCAGTATTTGCCTCTGTAAATACCCCCAAAAAACCTACAATATTTGTATTGATTACATGTAGAACATTAACGAATTTGAAAAAGAAAAACAGAGCTGGAGAAAGTCAGCAGGTCTAGTCCGAAATGTAAGTTATGTATTTTTACCTGCTTAACCTGTTCAGTTTCTCCAGCACTGTGCTTTTACTTCAACCAGTGTCTGCAGATTTCCACGTTTTGCTTTTAAAAAAAGAAAATTCCATATACCAACAAGGCTGGATATACATACACTATTCTATGTTAGAAGATTAAACCTTTAGATTAATATTGGAAATCTAATTCACAAGAATCAGAGGAAAAGAAAGGACTGTTAAATTGTCCAGAGACACAAGAAACAGGATCAGGTGTTGGCCATTTGGCCTGTCAAGTCTGTGCTGCCATCAATAAGGAAGGGCTCAGGACTGAAACGCTGATAGTCTTTTATTTCTGGTCAGTCCTGCGTGACGTGCTAAGTTTCCCCAGCACTAAGGGTGAGAGGTGACTTAATAGCAGTGTACAAGATCATAAGATGCTTACATAGAGTGGAGAGCCAGCAACTTTTTCCTGTGGCAACAATAGCAAAGACTATAAGACATCCATTTAAGGTGAGTAGAGGGAAGTTTTGGGGCAATGTCAGAAGTGTGTGTGTGTTTTTTTTAAAAACACAGTGTTGAGTGTCTGGAATGCACTGCCAGAGATGGAACATAAATGCAGCAAGTTGGATGAAAAGCAACAGGCCTGGAGAGAAAAGCAATAGAAAAAAAGATGTGCTTAAATGCAGAGCATTAGGAATAAGTGCAGATGAACTCAGTGCATGGGTCAATACATGGAACTACAACATTATAGCCATTACAGAGACTTGGCTGTCTCAGGGGCAGGAACAGCTGCTGAACATGGCAGGCTTCAGATGTTTCAATAAGGACAGGGAAGAAGGTAAACGACGTGGGAAAAGTGGCATGGCTGATCAGGGATACCATCATGGCTGCATTATTGGAGGGATTGACAGTGTGGGCGAAAGTGAAAGTCAGGAATAGGAAGGGGACAAAGACTCGAAATTACAAAATCTCTGCCAAATGCAACAGAGATATCAAAGAGCAGATAGGGAGGCAGATTCTAGAAGGGTGCAAAGTAATTAAGATTGTAGAGTGAGTGATTTTAACTTCCCTAATATTGATTGGCACCATCTAAGAGTGAAGGGTTTGGATGGAGTGGAATTTAATCGGGGGATCTGGTATTGGTAAATGAACCAGGTCAGGTATCAGATCTATCAGTAGGTGAACATTTCAGAATGTCATCGCAACTTCATCTCCTTTACCATACCAATGGAGGACAGGAATTGAATTTGGAAAACATTTAATTGAGGTACAAGAAAACATAAAGCTATTAAGCAAGAGCTTGGGAGCATAAATTGGGAGCAGATGTACTCAGCAAAATGTATAGTAAAAATATGGCAAATGTTCAGAGAATATTTGCATGGTGCTCTAGACAAGTATATCCATTGAGGCAGGAAAAAGGTACCAAGGTGAAAGAGATGTAGAAAAGAAAGCTTTTGAGAAGTTTAAGAAGATAGGAACTAATAGAGCTACAGAGATTCATAAGCTAGGTAGGAAAGAAGAAAGGGCTTAAGAGAGCAGTAAGATAGCATTAGAAGGCATTATCAAGCAGAATTAAGGAAAACACCAAGGCATTCTACAAGTATGTGAAGAACAAGAAGATATTGTGTGAGGAGAGAACCCATCAGGGATAATGGTAGAAATCTGTGCATGGAGTCAGAGATGGTAGTGAAGGTCCTTAATGAATACTATGCTTCAATATTCTCTGGAGAATTGATCTTGGCAATAGTGAGGATAACTTTAAGAGAACTGAAATGTTTAAGCATTTTAATATTAAGAAAAAGGATGTGTTGGAGCTTTTGAAAAGCATGAAGTTGGATAAGTCACCAGAACAGAAAAGACTTACCCAAGGCTATTGTGAGAATTGAGGGAGGAGATCACTGAGCCACTGGCGAAGAACTTTGTATCGTCACTGGGGACACAAGTACCAGAGGATTGGAGGGTTGCAAAAGTTGTTCCCCTGCTCAAGAAAGCAAGTTGAGAACACTCAGGAAATTAAAGACCAGTGAGTCTTACTTCCACAGAGGGCAAACTGTTGGGAGAAGATCCTGAGAGACAGAACTAACAAGCATTTATAGACAGAACTAACAAGCATTTAGAGAAACCGAATCTGATTAAGGATGGTCAGCATGGATTCAGCAAGGGCAGGCTGTGTCTCATGAGCCTGAGTGAATTCTTTGAGAATATTACAAAGTGCAGGAGATGTAGTGTAAATGGATTTCAATAAGGTATTTGATAAGGTTCCACATGCAAGGCTCATTCAAGCAGTAAGGAGGCATGGAATCCAAGGAGGCCTTGATTTGTGAATGCAAAATTGGCTTGCCCACAGGAGACAAAGGGTGGCTGTAGATCAGTGGTTCTCAACCTTTTTTCTTTCCACTCACATACCACTTTAAGTATTCCCTATGCCACAGGTGATCTATGTAAGGATTGCTTAAGGTGGTATGTGGATAGAAAGAAAAGTTTGAAAACCACTGTTTTAATCGTATCTAATTGACTCGTTATGTGCACGGTTTCAGAATTCCAAAGGAAATGGGCCAATGACAATTTTTCTCAAGCAAAATATTTCACTAATAATTGGATCTAGAGCAGTGATTCTCAACATTCCCTTCCCTCTCACATACCACCTTAAGCATTCCCATACTAATCACAGAGCACCAATGGCATAAGGATTACTTAAAGTGGTATATGAGTGGAAAGTAAAAGGTTGAGAACTACTGTTGTAGGTGATTCATATTCTGCATGGAGGTCAGTAATCAGGGTTCTGTTTGGGGGCTCTTCACCTTAGTGATTTTTATAAATGAACTGGATGAGGAAGTGGAGAGGTGGGTTAGTAAGTTTGCTGATGACACACAAGTGGGTGGAGTTGTGGATAGGCTGGAGGGTTGCCATAGATTACAGGGTGACATCGAGAGGATGCAGAGCTAGGCTAATAAGTGCCAGATGGAGTTTAACCCAGAAATGGGTGAAGAGGTTCATTTTTGTAGGTCAAATCTGGCAGCAGAATTCAAAGTTAATGAGCAATGTAGACAGAGATCTTGCGGTCCACGTCCACGGGAGACTCAAAGGTGCAGCTCAGGTTGATAGTGTTATTGTGAAGGCAAATGCCTTTTTGGCCTTCATTAATCATGGGATCGAGTTAATGTTGCAGCATCTATCCAAGACATGAGATAGATCCCACATTGAATATTGTATTCCATTCCAGTCACCTCATTAAAGAAAAGATGTGGATGCTACAGAAATATACAGAGGAGATTTTCAAGAATGTTGCTTCAATTGGAGAGCATGCATTATGAGGATAGGTCTTTTCTCCTTGGAGCATCAGGGGATTATTGATCTCCTAAAAGAGGTACACAGGAATGATGAGAGGCATTGATCGTGTAGATGGCCAGAGGCTTTTTCCTATGGCTGAAATGGTTAACATAAGGGGGCAGAGCTTTAAAGTACTTGGGAGTAAGTACAGGTGATGGGGGCGTGGGGTTGGTGGGATGTGAGAGGCAAGCTCTCCACACAGTGAGTGGTGGGTGCATGGAAGGTGTTGCCGGTGGCAGGGATAACAGGATCTTTTAAGAGGCTATTAGATAGGTACATGGTGCCAAGAAAAATGGAGGGTTATTCAGAAGGTAAATTCTAGGCAGTTGTTAGTGTAGGTTATTATGTTGGCAGAGAACTATGAGCTGAAGGGCCTGTACTGTGCTGTCAAATTCTATGTTCTACATCAAAATGCTTCTTTCAAGACTTAAAAATCTGCCTCTCAACAAAATGTCCAGTTTTGTCCACCTTTGGTTGTAGAACACTTTTTGCTCAATACAAACTACTGCTGTTTCTGAGGTAAAAGTGATGGAAAAATCATTCTAATTTACAGCAGAGAATATTTCAAAGCTGTGCATGACAGAAAACAGAACTCCCTCAGATAATCTCTGCCTGCAAACCACACTGCAAAACCACAAACCAGAGTGAGATCATCACAGCAGTGCTTAGAGAGGATATTCTTGGAGGATCGTCAGTGAGATTATGTGGGTGGAATTTAGAAATAAGGGGATGATCACTTGGATGCAATTGTGCTGTAGACCTTCATAATAATCAGCAGGAGTGGTAGAATTAAGTATATAGGGTGATGGCAGGGAGCTGAAAGGATAACAGGGTCATAGTTGCCGATTTCAGCTTCCCTTGTTGAGCGAAACTTCCATAATGCAAAAGGCTCGGATGTAGCAGGATTTGTAAAACATATCAATGGATGTCAAAACACATGTCAAAACGTCCCTGCTAAAGAGGACATAACACTAGACCTTCCATTGGGAAAAGAGGTAAGGCAAGTAAATGGGGGTTACTTTGCGACCAGTGACCACAATTGTATTAGCTTAAAAATATCTATCGAAAAATGTTTAAAGTTCTGGATTGTTAAAGTTCTAAATTGAAGCATGGCTAATTTTGAAGGAATTAGGTAGAAACTTGCAGAGGTTCATTATGAAAGCTGTTTGCAGGTAAAGCAATGTCTGTGAAGTGAGAGGCTTTTAAAAGTGAGATGAGGTAAATTCAGGTACAACATATTCCCGAGAGAGAGTAGGGACAAGACTGGCAGGAGCAGAGAACCCTGGTTAATGATGGATACACCGATATGACATGGGGGCTTCAATGAGCAGGTAGAAAGAGAAAATCAGGTTAGCACTAGATCCCAAGAGTAGGAATTTGTAGAATGCGGAGATGGCTTTTTAGATAGCTTGTGGTCAAGTCCACTGGGGAAAAGGCAATTCTGGATTTGGTGCAGTGCAATGGGGAGCTTAAAAGTTTTCAAACCCTTAGAAGGCAGTGACCACAATAGGAGCGAATTCACTCTGTAGCTCGAGAGGGAGAAGCTAAAATGGGAATGTATTGCTATTACAGTTGAGTAAAGGTAACTACAAAGGCATGAAACAGGAGCTGGGCAATGCTGATATCAAGGGGACTTTTGCAGGGATGAGGGCAGAGCAGCAATAGCAGGAGTTTCTGGGAGTAATTTGGAAGCCACAGGATCATTTCAAACCAAAGAAACAGTAGCATTCTGCAGAGAGGGCGAGGCAACTGTGCCTGATAAGAAAAGTGAAAGATACCATAAAAGCAAAAGAGAGGGCATATTGTATTCCAACTCAGCAAGTCAGAGCATTGGGTAACTTTTTTTAAAAAGCAACAGTCGGCAACTAAAAAGCTAATAAGGGTGAAAAGATAGGGGTAATAGCTAGAAGTTATGCTTGGCATTCATCCATACCCCTCCATAAATCTTCGTCCGCGAAGCCAAGCCAAAGAATACAAGAGGACACCAACAGTTTTTTTTTCCCAAATATGCAAAGAATTTAAAAAAAGCAAGAGTGGATATCAAACTACTGGAAAGTGACGCTGGAGAAATGGTAATGGGGAACAAAGAAATGGGAGATGAATTGAATAGGTACTTGGCATCAGTCTTCAATATGGAAGACAACAGCAATATGCCAGAAATTCAAAAGCCAGGGGGTAGAAGTGAGTGTGCTTGAATAGTTGAAGGGTCTGAAGGTGGGTAAGTCACCTTGACCAGATGGACTCCACCTCAGGGTCTGAAAGGGGTAGCTGAAGACATTGTGGATGCATAGGTAATGATCTTCCCACAGCCACTAGAATTAGGAATGCTTCAGACTCAATGAACCAAATGGCCTAATTCTGCTCCTCCTTCCTATGGTTGCAGTCGAGGAAATTATACAGCAGTTATTCTGACTTTAGGGGTTGGTAAGATTCTAGAGTAATTTATCAAGGATGAGGTTTCAAGGTATTTGAGAATAGATGATAAAATAGGCTAAAGTCAGCATGAAGAGATCTTGCCTGACTAATTTGTTGTAATTTTTTGAGGAAGTAAAAGCAAGGTTGACAAATAAGAGTCAATAAATGTTGTTTACTCAGATTATCAGAAGGTTTTGCCAGAGGGGCAAATGATCCAATTCTGTTCCGATGTTTTAATTGTCATGAAAAAGGAAGAATGTGAGGAGGAGTCACGTGATGGAGTAGTGGCCGGACGGTGAACTCCAGCCCTCTCCAGAAAAGTCGGGAAAAACAAGAGAAAATACAAAGGCACAGAAATAAAAGTTACAGAAAAGTGAGTATAAAGGTGGAAAGAAGATGGCGACAAAAAAAGACAAAATCAAAATCAACGGTAAGAAGAGAGGAAGAGAAGACAACGGAGGAAGAAAGAGAAGGCCTTACCTGTCCGAAGAGGCCCGATGTGGAGAGAGAAGCCCACTTCCTCAGGTCGGTAGAAATAGAACTACAACAATGGCTCGCAGAGCCGAGTAAAAGTGCGCAACCGCGCATGAAAAAAAACACACCTACGGGAGGGGGGACCAGCTGGGGAGTCGATCTCCACAGCCGGCAACGACAGCTGCAGAACACCTGCAGCAAGAAGAGACCACAGAAAACAATGAAAACAAGAAAGAAGAGAAGAAAAGGGCAACAAAGAAACAACAGATGGCCAACCCAGAGGAAGAAGAAGAGGAAGAATACAGTGAAATAGATGAAGGGAAAGGCAAGGTAAATGATATACTTTCTCTTGTTAGAGGATACATGGAGTCATTTAAAGAATGGCAAACACAGGAATTCAATGATTTAAGAAGAAGAATAAACAACACAGAAGAGAAAGTGAATAAAATAGATATGACCTTAACAGAAATGGGAAAAAAAATGGACAAGATGGAAGAACGGGCAGTAGCAGCAGAAATGGAGGTAGAAGACTTAAAAAAGAAATTGGAGGAATCTAATAAAAAAACTAAAGAGACACAAGAACTACTAGCTCAAAAAATAGATATAATGGAAAATTATAACAGAAGAAATTACATAAAGATAGTGGGCCTTAAGGAAGATGAAGGCAAGAATATGAGGGAGTTTATAAAAGAGTGGATCCCTAAGACCCTAGGATGTCCAGAACTACAGCAAGAAATGGAAATAGAAAGGGCACATAGAGCATTGGCCTCTAAACCACAACCACAACAAAAACCAAGATCTATTGTAGTAAAATTCCTAAGATATACTACAAGAGAAAAGGTTCTGGAGAAGACAATGGAAAAAGTAAGAGAGGGCAACAAACCACTGGAGTATAAAGGGCAAAAAATCTTCATTTATCCAGATATAAGTTTTGAACTCCTAAAGAAGAGAAAAGAGTTCAATACAGCAAAGGCGATTTTATGGAAGAAAGGGTATAAATTTATACTAAAGCATCCAGCGGTATTGAAAATATTTATTCCAGGACAACAAAACAGACTATTCTCGGATCCAGAAGAAGCACGAAAATTTGCAGAACAATTACAAAAATAGACTGAGGGATGAAGACAGGTAATGAGAGTAAAAATGATCACGATTGATATGTATGTGGGTAAAGACAAAAATAGACTGAGGGATGAAGACGGGTAATGAGAGTAAAAATGATCACGATTGATATGTATGCGGGTAAAGAGGTATAAGAGTGAATAGAGACAATGTGCATACGTGAATGTATCTGTAATTAGAGGAAAATATAGATAGTATAGACAAGAATTAATAAGGGAAGGTAATGGAATAGAGAGAATAAGGAGGGAATTAAAAGAGTGACCTTTGTGACATATGAAAAGTGAAATCTTTTCTGGGGGGGCTGGGTGGGGGAAAATAGCGGTCACTGCAAAATCAGTTGACGCTTGCGAGTGGATTCGCAAATCCAAATGGAGAGGGGAGATGTGGTTGTCCGACAAGGGGAGGGGAGGGGAAGGGGAGATTGGGGATAAAGAAGAGAGAAATAGGAGAATAAGGAAAATGTTGGATGTTGTAGGAATGTTGTCTTATAAAGAGTTGAAAATAAGAAAACAGAAATGGAAAAGGAGGAATGGTAATGATGGAAAAACGGAAAGAGAAGATAAACAAAATATAAAATGGCTACGCTGAACTATATGACTTTAAATATTAATGGAATACATAACCAAATTAAAAGGAAGAAACTACTAAATTTACTGAAAAAGGAAAAAATTGATATAGCATTTGTCCAAGAAACACACTTAACTGAATTGGAGCACAAGAAATTAAAGAGAGATTGGGTAGGACATGTAACAGCAGCATCGTATAATTCAAAAGCAAGAGGAGTGGCTATATTAATTAGCAAAAATGTGCCATTTAAAATAGAAGAGGAAATAATAGATCCAGCAGGGAGATATGTTATGATAAAATGTCAGATATATTCGGAGCTTTGGAATCTACTTAATATATATTCACTTAACGAAGAAGATCAAAAGTTTATGCAAGATATCTTTTTGAAGGTAGCTAATACGCAAGGGAACATACTAATAGGAGGGGATTTCAATCTGAATTTGGATCCAAATATGGATAAAACGGGGAAAAAAATTAACAGGAAGAACAAAGTAACCAAATTTATAATTAAATCAATGCAAGAAATGAAACTTGTGGATATATGGAAGAAACAAAACCCAAAAGAAAAGGAATACTCATACTACTCGACTAGACATAAAACATACTCAAGAATAGACCTATTTTTGGTATCAGCTAGTATGCAGGATAGAGTAAGAAAAACAGAATATAAAGCGAGAATGCTATCGGACCATTCACCCTTAATACTGACAGTAAAGCTAGAGGACATCCCTCCAAGAATGTATAGATGGAGATTAAACCCCATGCTACTTAAAAGACAGGATTTTAGAGAATTTATTGAAAAACAATTAAAAATGTATTTTGAAGTAAATACGGAATCAGTGGAAGATAAGTTTATACTATGGGACGCAATGAAAGCATTCATTAGAGGGCAAATAATAAGTTATGTAACCAAGATGAAGAAGGACTATAATCAGGAAACAGAGCAGTTGGAAAGGGAAATAGTAAACATAGAAAAAAAATTAGCAATGAAGGAAGATACAACTAAAAGAAGAGAATTGGCGGATAAAAAAATAAAATATGAAACATTACAAACATATAAGGTAGAGAAGAATATAATGAAGACAAAACAGAAATATTATGAACTAGGTGAAAAAACACACAAAATCCTAGCATGGCAGCTTAAGACAGAGCAAACTAAGAAAATGGTATTGGCAACAAGGAAAAAAGACAAACAAATTACATATAATCCAAAAGAAATTAAGGAAAACTTTAGAGAATTCTATGAACAATTATACCGAACTGAAAATGAAGGGAAAGAAGGGAAAACAGATGAATTTTTGACTAAAATTGAACTACCAAAACTACAAATAGAGGAACAAAATAAATTAACAGAACCATTTGGAACAGTAGAAATACAAGAGATAATAAAAAAATTACCAAATAATAAGACACCAGGAGAGGATGGTTTTCCAATAGAATTCTACAAAACATTTAAAGACTTATTAATACCGCCCCTCCTGGATGTAATCAACCAGATTGATGAGACACAAAACTTACCAGATTCATGTAAAACAGCAATAATTACAGTAATACTAAAACAAGGGAAAGATCCACTCTCACCAGCGTCATATAGACCAATATCTTTGCTAAACACAGATTATTAGATAATAGCTAAACTATTAGCAAACAGATTAGCAGAACAGGTACCGAAAATGGTAAATTTAGACCAAACTGGATTTATCAAAAAAAGACACACAACAGACAATATTTGTAAATTTATTAACTTAATTCATGGAGTAGAAGGAAATAAAGCACCTGCAGTAGCAGTTGCTTTAGACGCAGAGAAGGCCTTCGACAGAGTAGAATGGAATTATTTGTTCAAAGTATTGCAAAAATTCAGTTTACCAGAGAAGTATATTAATTGGATTAAAGCATTATATAAGGGACCGTTAGCGAAAGTGACAGTAAATGGACATGTATCAAAGCAATTTAACTTAAGCAGGTCAACGCGCCAGGGATGCCCACTATCACCGTTATTGTTTGCGCTAGCTATAGAACCACTAGCAGAATTGATATGAATAGATAATAATATAAAAGGAATAAAAATAGAAGACAGGGAATATAAAATCAGTCTATTTGCGGATGATGTGATAGTGTACTTAACAGAACCAGAACTATCAATAAAAGAATTATAAGAAATTGAAGAAATATGGAGAAGTGTCGGGTTACAAGATAAACGTAAATAAAAGTGAATCAATGCCTATGAATAATGCGGATTTCTCAAAATTTAAGAAGGAATCCCCATTCAGATGGCAAATGCAGGCAATAAGATACCTAGGTGTACAAATAAACAAAAATCTAGGCCAATTATATAAACTCAATTACAATCCACTAATGAAAAAATTACAGGACGATTTAGAGCATTGGAAAGAGCTACCACTAACACTGATAGGAAGAATAAACTGTATTAAAATGAACATTTTTCCAAGGATACTATACTTATTTCAGGAATTGCCAATACAACTGACAGAAAAATTCTTCAAAGAGTTAAAGAAAATAATAAGGAAATTTTTATGGAGAGGGGGGAAACCGAGGATAGCACTAGATAAATTAACAGAATGGTATAAACAAGGAGGCTTACAATTGCCAAACTTCAAAAATTATTATAGAGCCGCACAATTAAGAAACCTATCAGATTTTTATCAAACAAGGGAAAAACCAGACTGGACGAGATTAGAATTAGATAAAATAGGGGAAAAGATACCTGAACACATATTATATAAATGGGACGAAAAATTGGTACAACATAGAACTTCTCCAGTATTACATCATCTCCTCAATATTTGGAAGAAGATTCATGTAGAAAGAAATAAAACAAATTATCAATTACCAAAACTAATATTGACGCAAAATAAGCTACTCCCTTTTACAATAGACAACCTTTCCTTTAGAAAATGGGAAAAAAAAGGGATTAAAAGAATAGAAAATTGTTTTTCAGGAAGTAGATTCTTATCCTTTGAACAAATGAGAGATAAGTACAATATAACTGGAGATACAGCGCTGGCATATTACCAACTGAGATCCTACTTGAAAGATAAATTAGGAAGCAATTTGAGTTTACCAGAGGGAAGTAACCTTGAAAATGTGATTACAGATACAATGTTAATCAAAAGATTTATAACAAATATGTATATTAAACTGCAAGAAAAGGAGAATGAGGAAACAAATGGTAAAACTAAACAAAAATGGGAACAAGATTTAAATATAAAGATAAAAAAGGAAACATGGGAGAAATTATGTTCTGGAACGATGAGAAATACAATAAATACGAGGCTACGTATGATACAATATAATTGGTTACACAGACTATACATTACACCGCAAAAGTTAAATAAATGGGACCCAACAGTATCTGATAGATGTTTTCGATGTAAAAAAGAAATGGGAACAACAATTCATGCAATCAGGACATGTGAGAGAGTAGAAAAATTTTGGGATGATCTCAATCAGATATTAAATAAAATAACAGAAAACAATATACCAAAGAATCCAGAGATCTTTCTCCTAAGTAACATAAAAAATAAAGAATTTGGAATTGATTTGGAGGATGCACAAAAAAGATTTGTTAAGATAGCCCTAGCCGTAGCAAAAAAATGTATTATGTCAACCTGGAAATTGGAAGATAATTTGAAAATACAACAATGGTATATAGAAATGAATAAATGTATTCCATTAGAAAAAATAACATATAGTTTAAGAAATAATATTGAAATATTCGAACAAGTATGGAAGCCTTACATTAAATACAATAGCGAAAACCTACCGGGAACAAACATTACCTAAGTTGATGGAAGGAGAAGAAAAGAAAAGAATGGACTCAGTAGAATTTCTGGTGTATTTTTGTTGAATGACAACATTGTCTGACTGGCTTAATGCAACCTAGATTGTATACCTAAAATGGATGAGAGGGGGGGGTGGGGGGGTGGCTTGGGAGGAGGGGGGGGGGGGGAGAAAAAGACACTGTATATGTGTGAAAAAGAAAAAGTGTATATCATGGCTAACGTGATTTATGGTGTGAAAAATAAAAAATTTTAAAAATAAAGGAAGAATGTGACAGGTACAGGCATTGAGATCAAGCAAATCCCATGAAATGCGCAAGAGATGCAAAAGTACAATTATAAAAGGGAAATAAGAATAGCAAAAATAGGACAAGAGGTGGCTTTGGCAGCTAAGATCAAGGAGAATCTGAATAGATTCGACAGGCATACTACAAGTAAAAAGGTAACAACAGCAAATAGGGCCCCTTACTGTGGTCATCTGTATATGTGGAGCGACAGAAGATGATCAAGATCTTGAATGAATAATTCTCATTTACTGCAGAGAAGGTCATGGAAATAAAGATTTTAAAGAAAACGAATAGTGATATCTTGCAAGATATCCTTATTACAAAACCTGCCCAGGTTTATCATCAGACATTGTGAGGAGGAGGAAAGAAATTGCAAGGGCCCTGGCAGAGATATTTACAACATCTTTAGTGAGTGGTGAGGCACTGGAGGATTGGAGGCTGGCTATTTTGTGTTTTTAATTAAGAAGGGTTGAAAGGACAAGGCAGGAAACCACAGACCAATGACCCTATCACCAGGAGCTGGAAAGTTACTGAAGGGGTTTGAGCACTTCCACTCTGACCACTGCAACTGGAAAAGATCTCCCAGCAGCCAGCCACTTTAATTCCACTTCCCATTCCCACAATTACATGTGGCCATGGTCTAGTGTCCTGCCAGACTGGGGCCACACATACATTAATACCTTGCATTTCATCTAAGCAGTCTCCACCCAGATAGCATCAACATTGACCTTCAAATTACTGTAGCCCCCTTCACAACCCCCCTCTTTTATTTCTCTCTTGCCACATTCTCCATTTTCTTTTTCTCCCTGCTTGCTACCCACGCCTACCTCCCTCCAGTCCTCCACCCCCTTCCTTCCTCCCATCAGAGTAAATCTTGCAGCCATCTGCTCTTTCCCCTATCACCTCTTGGCTCCTTTCTTTTCAACTGCTTCCCCCCACCCCCACACACACTATTTATCACCGGCCATCCTGTGCTCCATCCCCACTTTTTTTATTTTAGGCATCTGCCCAATTCTTACTATACCTGATGAAGGGCTTTTAGCCCAAAACATTCCTCCTGCACTTGGTGTGTTGCTCCACCATCTGCAAACTTCTTGTTTACCTTTTACAAAAGTTTATTTGGGTCCTTTGCAGACCAAAGAAAAGATATTCAGGAATAAAAAATAGCAGAGAAGTTTTCATAGAAAACAACATAGAAAACTTCTCAGAAAGACTGAAAAACCAGGAGCACAATGAAAGAGGGTCTCAAAGAAATTCTTCTTTGGCTTGGCTTCGCGGACGAAGATTTATGGAGGGGGTAAATGTCCACATCAGCTGCAGGCTTGTTTGTGGCTGACAAGTCCGATGCGGGACAGGCAGACACGGTTGCAGCGGAAAATTGGTTGGTTGGGGTTGGGTGTTGGGTTTTTCCTCCTTTGCCTTTTGTCAGTGAGGTGGGCTCTGCGGTCTTCTTCAAAGGAGGTTGCTGCCCGTCAAACTGTGAGGCGCCAAGATGCACGGTTTGAGGCGATATTAGCCCACTGGCGGTGGTCAATGTGGCAGGCACCAAGAGATTTCTTTAGGCAGTCCTTGTACCTTTTCTTTGGTGCACCTCTGTCACGGTGGCCATTGGAGAGCTCGCCATATAACACGATCTTGGGAAGGCGATGGTCCTCCATTCTGGAGACGTGACCCACCCAGCGCAGCTGGATCTTCAGCAGCGTGCACTCGATGCTGTCGACCTCTGCCATCTCGAGTACTTCGACATTAGGGCTGAAAGCGCTCCAATGAATGTTGAGGATGGAGCGGAGACAACGCTGGTGGAAGTGTTCTAGGAGCCGTAGGTAATGCCGGTAGAGGACCCATGATTCGGAGCCGAACAGGAGTGTGGGTATGACAACGGCTCTGTATACGCTTATCTTTGTGAGGTTTTTCAGTTGGTTGTTTTTCCAGACTCTTTTGTGTAGTCTTCCAAAGGCGCTATTTGCCTTGGCGAGTCTGTTGTCGATCTCGTTGTCGATCCTTGCATCTGATGAAATGGTGCAGCCGAGATAGGTAAACTGGTTGACCGTTTTGAGTTTTGTGTGCCCGATGGAGATGTGGGGGGGCTGGTAGTCATGGTGGGGAGCTGGCTGATGGAGGACCTCAGTTTTCTTCAGGCTGACTTCCAGGCCAAACATTTTGGCAGTTTCCGCAAAACAGGACATCAAGCGCTGAAGAGCTGGCTCTGAATGGGCAACTAAAGCGGCATCGTCTGCAAAGAGTAGTTCACGGACAAGTTTCTCTTGTGTCTTGGTGTGAGCTTGCAGGCGCCTCAGATTGAAGAGACTGCCATCCGTGCGGTACCGGATGTAAAAGGCGTCTTCATTGTTGACGTCTTTCATGGCTTGGTTCTGCATCATGCTGAAGAAGATTGAAAAGAGGGTTGGTGCAAGAACACAGCCTTGCTTCATGCCATTGTTAATGGAGAAGGGTTCAGAGAGCTCATTGCTGTATCTGACCCGACCTTGTTGGTTTTCGTGCAGTTGGATAATCATGTTGAGGAACTTTGGGGGGCATCCGAAGCGCTCTAGTATTTGCCAAAGCCCTTTCCTGCTCACGATGTCGAAGGCTTTGGTGAGGTCAACAAAGGTGATGTAGAGTCCTTTGTTTTGTTCTCTGCACTTTTCTTGGAGCTGTCTGAGGGCAAAGACCATGTCAGTGGTTCCTCTGTTTGCGCGAAAGCCGCATTGTGATTCTGGGAGAATATTCTCGGCGACACTAGGTATTATTCTATTTAGGAGAATCCTAGCAAAGATTTTGCCTGCAATGGAGAGCAGCGTGATTCCCCTGTAGTTTGAGCAGTCTGATTTCTCGCCTTTGTTTTTGTACAGGGTGATGATGGTGGCATCACGAAGGTCCTGAGGTAGTTTTCCTTGGTCCCAACAAAGCTTGAAAAACTCATGCAGTTTAACATGCAGAGTTTTGCCGCCAGCCTTCCAGACCTCTGGGGGCGATTCCATCCATACCTGCTGCTTTGCCACTTTTCAGTTGTTCGATTGCCTTATATGTCTCATCCTGGGTGAGGACTTCATCCAGCTCTAGCCTTAGGGGCTGTTGAGGGAGCTGGAGCAGGGCGGAATCTTGGACTGAGCGGTTGGCACTGAAAAGAGATTGGAAGTGTTCTGACCATCGGTTGAGGATGGAGATCTCGTCGCTGAGGAGGACTTTGCCGTCTGAGCTGCGCAGCGGGCTTTGGACTTGGGGTGAGGGGCCGTACACAGCCTTTAGAGCCTCGTAGAAACCCCTGAAGTCGCCAATGTCCGCGCTGAGCTGGGTTCGCTTGGCGAGGCTAGTCCACCACTCATTTTGGATCTCCCGGAGTTTGCGTTGAAGATGGCTGCATGCGCGACGGAAGGCTTGTTTCTTCTCTGGACAGGACGGCTTTGTAAGGTGAGCCTGGTGGGCAGCTCGCTTCTTTGCCAGCAGCTCCTGGATTTCCTGGCTGTTTTCGTCGAACCAGTCCTTGTTTTTCCTGGAGGAGAAGCCCAGTACCTCTTCAGTGGATTGCAGTATGGTAGTCTTCAACTGATCCCAGAGGGTTTCAGGGGACGGGTCCGTGAGGTGGATTGCATCGTCGAGCTTTGCTTTGAGGTTTGCCTGGAAGTTTCCTCTCGCTTCGTCTGACTGCAGGTTTTCAACATTAAACATCTTTCTGGGGGCTTTACTGTTCCTGGGCTTTGGCTTGAAGTGAAGGTTGAGCTTGCAGCGAACCAGCCGGTGGTCAGTGTGGCATTCCGCTCTGGGCATGACCCTGGTGTGGAGCACATCTCGTTTGTCACTTTCTCGCACCAGGATGTAGTCCAGGAGGTGCCAGTGTTTGGATTGGGGATGCATCCAGGTGGTCTTAAGGCTGTCCCTCTGCTGAAAAAGGGTGTTTGTAATGACAAGCCGCTGTTCTGCGCAGAACTCCAACAGGAGGCGCCCATTGTCGTTGCACTTGCCGACGCCATGCTTGCCCAGGATTCCAGGCCAGGTTTCTGAGTCTTTGCCGACGCGAGCGTTGAAGTCGCCAAGGATGACAACCTTGTCGGCTGTAGGGGTGCGTTGGATGAGGTTGCTCAGGTCAGTGTAGAACTTGTCCTTTTCTGCTAGTTCCGCCTGGAGGGTTAGAGCATAGACACTGATGAGGGTGATGCAATGCTTGTTTTGAAGGGGGAGTCGCATGGACATGATTCGGTCCGAGTGGCCTGTCGGAAGGTTTTCAAGTTTGGAGGCAATGAAGTTTTAGACCATGAAGCCTACACCAGATAGGCGTCGTTCATCCGAAGGCTTGCCAGACCAGTAGAGTGTGTAGCCCGCGCCGCGTTCTTGGAGGCTGCCTACATCTGCCAGGCGGACTTCACTGAGAGCGGCTATGTCGATGTCAAGTCTGAGGAGTTCATGTGCAATGAGGGCAGACCGACGTTCAGGTCGGTGGCTGTCAGCCTTGTCTAGCATGGTTCA